>NC_044992.1:21071678-21418195 GCF_008728515.1 Papio anubis
TTCTAGGATTTTTCTAAAATAGCTGGCTCAAATAGAAAAGTCATCTTTTTCCTATGTGTGTTCCTGTCCTTTTCTCTTGTTGTGTGTTCTAACTGTTGCAATTATATTAAAATCATAAAACCAGAATGGAGAATTTATTCCAAAAATTCCCATGCATTTCTCCATCCAATCTTACTTCCTGATGCAAGGACCCACTGTCACAAATGAATTGTAATTGTACATTCATGATGACGTCTTGCTTATTAAATAGTGACATTCAAGAAATTGTCAGCACAAGCATTCTTTTATAGGTCAAGGATGTACTTATTTTGAAAACGTTGAAAAATAATGGTAATTATTTAACTGATTTCAGAAGAATCTATTTCAGTGGCATCCTGGACTTTCTACTGACTCACTAAAAATAGGGATTTTTGAAGATGATGACAAAATTCATAAGTCCTTGATTCTACTATGTAAAATTATAATTTTACACAAGAAAAAGTACAATGTGGTTTACTTTTAGCCTAGTTTACCATTTATTAAGCCAAGAAAATGTAAGCTAACCAAAACCTTGCAGAACTGTCGTTATTGTGACTCAGTGGTATAGACTTGTTTACAAAAATGAAATGTTCTTGTAATTTTTTTTATCCTCCTGCAATATAGTCTCAGCTCTCTAGTCCTAAGGAGCTATAATTGAAGGAATGTTGAAGGAGAAAAAAATGTCTGTCAACAATTTGCATTTGGATGGAGAAGATTATGGGAACTTTAATACTGGAATCCTGACACCTGGGCATCGAAAGGGAAACTTTCAATGGGTCCTTGCTATAAATTAATCAAAGCCCTTGTAGATCTTGAAGATGCTTCTCTAGTTTCCCACTCCCCTATCTATTTCCAAACAGCAGAGAGAATAGGAAAAATGATTTTTCAACATCTTAATTTTCTTCAATAAAGAAATAAGCCCCTAATAAAAATCAACTGTTAACAAATCACTGGTGTCAGAGAAACAGTTTAAGAAGAAATCCCTTACTATTGGCAGATAAAGAATCGCTTCCTTTCTGCTCGAAAATAAGAGGTGCATTCTTCTTCCAGCAGTTGCCTTGTAGCATGCATAAGTGAGACACTGAGGGGTCTAAACAGTGATAGGATGGAGCCTTTCCCTTGTTTTCATGCTTTGTGTTACCTAGCTGTGTCATTTATGTTACAGTACAACATCCCGTCACCACCATCTCTAGCCAGACTTAATGAGAGTAAGTTTTACTCTTTTTCTGTCTAATGAAACTTCGCTTGAGCCATTTCCTTGTATTTCAGTTTTGTTTGGGATATAACTTAAAAATGAGGCACCAAAGTACAAAATGTATACGTTATTTTTATTGTGTAACCTCTGAAGGCAACATTAAAAAGTGTTCAAATAACAAAATATTTTTTGATTATAGAAGTTTTAAAATTATACTAATGTTATTAAGAATTGGCCATGCTTCTAACTGTAATTGTTTCTTTTATTAAGAAGGTTTAATAAATGAGTTTTATTTCTTGTGTGGATATCTGTATTTAACTTGGTTTCTTTGACTTGGCATTACACAAGTAAAATTCAAGTTTCCTTTTTCTGCAGTCAAACTTATATATATGTATTCTCTTCTTTGAATTACATAATGCTGAGTTGTAGGAAAAATTGGTTAAGCATAGTCCTTGTGAACCCAAGTTGTATTTCAGTTTTATAAATGAATTATCCTTACTCAGTTTGAATATCTGAACCTGGTTGGATTGGGAAATGTTGTTTTAAAGCAGGCATGGTGAATTATTTACCTTAAATAATTAAAAGTATATTGCATTTTTTCTGTTTGAAATTACCTATAGTTGTTACAGAAGTATAAGGCAGCTTACCTACTGTTGATATGATTATAATGACAGATACTTGTACATTTTCAGTGTCTTCAAGTAAGATGATTGACTCTTAAGTTTTATCAACTAGGAAACCCTTGAGGATATATCACTTTTCAGTTGTGATTCCTGCCTTTATTAGTCTCCTTGACAAATCAAATTTCCATTTTATGTTATAGTGTGGGTTTAAATTCACCAAGCTTTCATAAGGATCCTGTTCCTTTTCGGTTTTTCTTTAAGTGAATGTTTACAGGGTAATCTAGCTGACAAAAGTTTGTTTCTTGGCACTTTGCATTTGCCACTTCTGTAATTTTTTAAGGTGTCGACTGGTTGTTAATAGATGAGTGTTCCTTAGAACTACAAATGACCAGATCCAGCACTGTGCCCTTTTCTTTTTATAGATAAGGGAACTGAGACCCAGATAATAAAAACCTACAAAGTGTACCCTAGAACCTTCTGTTACTTCTTTATCTACCACTGGGCAAACTGTAAGTAAATAATTAAAATAACTGATTCAATTTGTGAATCAGAGCTCTCTTGAAATGATACAGTTGCTCATGTTAGATCTTTTGTGATAACAATGATTGAGGTCCAAAGGTAATTGTTTAAAAAATTGTCATAAGAATTAGGCAGAACGGGTAGCCTCATATGCCCGTGGAGTAAAAGAGAGTAGAAATTATGAATTATTTTTCTTCTAATAATATAAATCTGTTGTGATAGTTATTACTCATTTATTTGTACCATAACGCTTCCAAGTAGAAGGTAAACATTTTTGTGAAAGGTACCAGCATAAAATGCAGGAAAGGGGAAGAAAACTGACATTGAGTACGTCTTTATTCATCAGTAAGGACACATGTATATTATTGGCCACATCGTTTTAATTGGATGGATATTTCGTTATTTAACCAATCACCTATTGTTGGGCATACAAGTTTTTTCCCAGTTATTTTTCACAGCTTTTCATTACCATTCTTTTTTTTTTTTTTTTTTTGAGATGGAGTTTTATTCCTGTTGCTCAGGCTGGAGGGCAATGGCGCCATCTCGGCTCACGGCACCTTCTGCCTCCCGGGTTCAAGCGATTCTCCTGCCTTAGCCTCCCAAGTAGCTGGGATTACCGACATGCGCCACCACACTTGGCTAATTTTGTATTTTTAGTAGAGACGGGGTTTCTGCATGTTGGTCAGGCTCGTCTTGAACTCCCGACCTCAGGTAGTCCACCCACCTCTGCTTCCCAAAGTGCTGGGATTACAGGTGTGAGCCACCGTGCCTGGTCTTCATTACCATTCTTGTACAGGCTTATTTTGTCTGATTGTTTCTGTAGTAAACATTTCCAGAAGTAGAATTGCTGGGACAAAAAGGTCCCCATTTTTTAAGAGTTTCGATAATACAATGCCAAATGTTAATTAGGTGTACTAATTAACACCTTTCATCACTAGTGTAATTCTTGCCAAGTCTATGAGAAAAAAATAATATCTCCGTTTCAATTTTATTTCTTTTATTAGTGCAGTGGAGCACTATTTGTTTTCTGATTTTGTGTTCCTTTTTTAAAATTAAGATTTTGTTTACATACAAACCATACATACATACAACATACAGTACAGTTTTATTTTGGTAATTATATACAATCATGGAACCACCACCACAATCAGAACATTGTGGGTCTTTCACCCTAAAAAGTTTCTTCCTGCTTCTTTGCAACTGGTCCCCTCTCCCATCTGCAGCGCCAGGCAACCATTGGTCTAGTTTCTGTCACTATAGTTTTGTCTTGATACAAGTCATTTTGTAGACATTTATATTTTCAAATAAATGGAGTCATATAGTAAGTAGTCTTTTGTGTTTGACTTTTTTTACTTAGCATAATGTTTTGAGATTCATCCATGTTGTATTAATATTTCATTTGTTTTGTATTATTGAGTTGTATTCTTTAATATGGGTGTACCAACATTTATTTGTGTGTTCGCTTGATTAGCATCTGGATTCTGCTGAAGTTTTGGTTTTTATGAATCACACAATTGTGAACATTTGTGTGCAAATTTTTACATAGCTCTTGGGTAAATACCTCTTTTTTACATTGCTCATTTCAGATTTTACATTTTACCATTACATAGGTCTTTTTACATTGCTCTTGGGTAAATACTTAGGAATGGAATTGCTAGTTCACATGGTAAATATATGCTTAACTTTATTAGATACTGCCATTCTGCTTTCCAAAGTGTCCACACATTTTGCATTCCTACCAGCAAATGAGGATTTGCTCCAAATCCTCATGACCACTTATTATTTTCAGACTTTTTTTTAAAACCATGAGCTCATGTTTTATTGGAATAGAGAAGCATGGCCATAATTACAATATAGTATGATTAGTGCTAAATATGTCAGTCTTTTAAAACTTCAGCCATGCTAGTGGCTGTGTAGTAGAATCTTACTGTGGTTTTAATTTGCATTTCTCTGACTAGTGATGTTGAGCATACTTTTATGAGCTTATTGGCCATCTGCATAAAGTGTGGAGGCCTTTCCTCAGTTTTAATTGGATTATTTATGCTGGATACAAGCCCTTTGTCACACAGGTGTTTTAAAATAGTGTCTCCCATTTGGTGGCTTGCCTTTTCATTTTCTTAACAGTGTATTTTGAAGAGCAAAATTTTTTTATCTTACGAACTTCATTTCATCAATTTTTTTTTCACTTTCATAGTTTTTGCATCTTTGTGTTCCAAGAAATCTTTACCTAACCCAAAGTCACAAACATTTTATCCAAATGATTTTTTTCCCAAGTTTAATCAGTTTTACCTTTTAAATTTAGTCCTGAAAGGGTAGCCTCATATGTCTAAGGTGGGGTAAAAGAGGGTAGAAATGATGAATTATTTTTCTTTTAATAATAGAAATCTGGCCAACTGTGAAGTTGTGTATAGTGTGAGAGTAAAGGTCGTGAATCATTTTTCTCCATGTGGATATCCCATTATTCCATCACCATTGGTTTAAAAAGCTATCTTTTGTTCTGTTGAATTACCTTGGCCTTTGTTGAAAACTACTTGACATATAAGCATAGGTCTGTTTTTGGACTTCGTTTTCTGTTTTATTGACCTCTGTGTCTATCATTATGCCAATACCACCACATATTGATTTCTGTAGCTTTATAATAAATGTTGAAATCAACTAGTATAAATCATTCAACATTGTTCTTCAAAATTGTTTTACCTATTCTAGGTTCTTTGCCTTTCCATACAGATTTTTAAATCAGCTGTTGCTTTCTTCAAAAAAGCACGCAGGATTTTGATTGGAATTGCGTAGAATCTAAAGATCAATTTTGGGAGGTTTGTCATTTGAACAATGTTCAGTCTTTTAAGCCATGGACATGAATCCATGGGCATGGTATATTTCTCTTTATTTAGGTTGTCACTAATTTCTCTTTGCAGTGTTTTGTATTTCTCAGTGTACAAGTCTTGCACATCTTTCATTAAATTTATTTGTATTTTTTTGTGCTTCTTTTGTAAACAGAGTTGGGTTTTTTTTCATCTTTATCTTGTGATTATTCAAAGCTAGTATATAGAGATGCAGTTGAATTTTATAGATTGACTTCATATCCTGGAACTTTGCTGCTTTCATTTAGTAGTTCTAGTAGCTCTTTGTAGGTTTCTTAGGATTTACTACATGTATGATTTTATCATCTGTCAATCAGTACATTTTAAGTTTTTCCTTTCTCATCCGTATGCCATTTATTTATTTACTTGTTTACTTATTTTTTTCCCCATTGGCTAGGGACCCAATGTACATGCACTTTTACAATTGCTATGTTTTCCCGATAAATTAGCCTTATATAGGTATAAAATGTCTCTATTTCTTATATAAATTTTATCTTGAGATTTATTTTATCTGATTCTAATATAACCATTTTAGCCGCCTTATGCTTACATGCTATATTCTTTTTCATTTATTTACTTTTAACCTATCTATATCTTTTGTTTAAAGTGTATCTCTTATAGACAGCATATGATTGGGTATTCTTTGTCCATTATGATAGTCTCTGCCTTTTAATTGGAAACTTAGTTTATTAATCGTTAATGTAATTAGTGATGTATAGTGAGGTTTGGGTTTACCTTTTTGTTGTTGTTTTCTGTTGTTGCCTGCATTTTGTTTTTATGTTCCTCTTTTCCAGCCCTCTCACTTTTGGATTATTTGAGACTTTTTTTTTTTGAGATAGAAAAGCTTATATTAACTAATCTTTTTAAGTGATCTGTAGACATTTACTGATAGTAATTGCTTTAATCAAACATTTGTTGGATATTGTTGACTTATATTAAAGTAGAAAAAAGTTTTTGGCCAGGCGCGGTGGCTCACGCCTGTAATGCCAGCACTTTGGGAGGACGAGGCTGGTGGATCACGAGGTCAGGAGATGGAGACCATCCTGCACAATATGATGAAACCCTGTCTCTACTAAAAATACAAAAATTAGCTGGACGTGGTGGTGCGCACCTGTAGTCCCAGCTACTAAGGAGGTTGAGGCAGGAGAATCGCTTGAACCCGGGAGGCAGATGCTGCAATGAGCTGAGATCACACCACTGCACTCTGGCCTGGCAACAGACCAAGACTCCATCTCAAAAAAAAAAAAAAAAAGGTTTTACCCCCTTCAGCTAGAAATATTTTATGTATTTGGGATATTTCTGAGTTCGGAGGGATGTGATGAGGTTGCGAAAGAAATTTAGCAGATTTAGAAAACCTAATGAATAAAAGTTCATTTATTATAGAGTCTGGCTTGCATTTTTTTCTTTGTAGTTTCTTCCATGGGACAGAAGTTTACTTCAGGGGGGCATCAGCTTTGTCTTGTTCCTCTTTATATGTGTAGTACCTAGTGATGGCTAGTTAGATGCCCAGTAAAGGTATGTGGAAAGAGTAAATGGTTTGCAGGTGGCTATTGTGTCTGTCTTTCTGCTATAAAGCATTCATGTGGAGCAACTCTGCAATTTCTAACAACCTTTTGGTAGTAATTATCCCTTCCTATATATTTCCTTTCATTCTTCTGAGGGGGAAAAATGGCAAAAAAAAAAAAAAAAAGGTTGAGGAATGGTGGAGTGAAGGGGAAGTTTTGTTATATGTGAATCCTAGTCCGTTTCTTGCAACTTTGTATAGAATAATATGCTATCTGAGAGTAACAAGAATGAGTCCTGTAGATTGTTCTCTGGAAGTATAGCTGAAGTTCCATAAGCCAGCCACCATTGATATTATGCATTACGTGCATTTTTACCATGATTTAAAATCTTTTTGCACTCAAACTTTCTGAGATTGTGCTTTACCCTTTTTTCTGAACTTCGGAG
The DNA here is from genome assembly GCF_008728515.1 of Papio anubis. Classification (NCBI taxonomy): domain Eukaryota; kingdom Metazoa; phylum Chordata; class Mammalia; order Primates; family Cercopithecidae; genus Papio; species Papio anubis. The sequence goes on from NC_044992.1 coordinate 21,078,845, forward strand.
CTTTTGCAGTGTGAAAATTTTTGTTTGAAAGTTGTATTCATCCATATATATTTCTGTGTTTACATATAAATACATGCAAATTTACAAAGCTGCTTCACATAGTCAATATATATTTAAGGTCTTAAAGATTCAATTAAGGGAAGTTTTGTGTATGTGTATTTACAAGTAAGATAATGATTTTGGAAATATGCATAGATTTTGAGCTTTTTGTAGTTATCACAGTGGTAGGAAATTAATGTGTTAGTAATGAACTTTTGAAGCCAAGTTTTAAATACTTCAAAAAAATCTAGTGTCTTCTTAAACTTAGCAGGTGCGCTCTCCCTCTCTATAGTTTAAGGTCTGATTAAGGTTTGTAATTTGAAAACGTAAGAGATAGTGGCCAGTTACGTTAAAGTACCAAGAGAAATAGTTTTAAGACTGGTAAGCTCTTTGAAAAATGTATTCTGACCACTTTACCTGCTAATTTTTTGACTGATACATTTATCATTTTGTTGTATACACTCACTGTATTTATGTTGTTGATTACCATTATTATTTAATAAATGAAACATTCCAGAATTCTTTTTCAACTTGAAAGAAATTTCCCATTGACCCTTTGTCTAGTGATAAATATGTTTATTGCCTGATATTCATTTTATTACATTATTCACTGAAATTCGTATATTCTTTAAGAACAGAGCAGGGATTTTGAGATGTGGTCTTGGAGTAGAATTATGTAAAATGCTTTTCCTTTTTTTTTTTTTGAGATGGAGTCTTGCTCTGTCGCCCAGGCTGGAGTGCAGTGGCGCTATCTCGGCTCACTGCAACATCCACCTCCCGGGTTTACGCCATTCTCCTGTCTCGGCCTCCCAAGCAACTGGGACTACAGGCACCAGCCACCACGCCCAGCTAATGTTTTTTGATTTTTTTTTTTTTGTATTTGTTAATAGAGACGGGGTTTCACCGTGTTAGCCAGAATGGTCTCGATCTCCTGACCTCATGATCCGCCCGCCTCAGCCTCCCAAAGTGCTGGGATTACAGGGGTGAGCCACCACGCCCGGCCTGTAAAATGCTTTTCTAACCAGTTTCTCAACTAGATCTTGGCCATTTCTCACTCTAGTTTCTGGGGATTTGTAATCCAGTAATAATTGCTATATATAAACAATTTTTTTTCTTTATCAAAGTGGGGCCAAGTCAGTGGAAGATAGGGACTGGACTTTAGTTTTTGTTTTTGTTTTTTGAGAGCGAGTCTCGCTGTATCGCCCAGACCGGAGTGCAGTGGCGCAATCTTGGCTCACTGCAACATCCGCCTTCTGGGTTCAAGCAATTCTCCTGCCTTAGCCTCTTGAATAGCTGGGATTACAGGCGCGCGCGCCACTATGCCCAGCTAAATTTTGTTTTTTAGTAGAGACGAGGTTTCACCATGTTCGTCAGGCTGGTCTCGAACTCCTGACCTCATGATCCGCCCGCCTTGGCCTCCTGAAGTGCTGGGATTACAGGCGTGAGCCACTACACCCGGCCGGGTTTTAGTTATTTTTATTGGATGTTGTAAGTAGTAAATTCAGATAGACTTTTTTGGCAAGCACACTTGATGTTTTTTGCCCATATCACTTTGATGGTTAGTTTCATCCTTCTTACTGGGGAAATGGACAGCAAGCAGACCAAGGCTCTCAAGAGATTAAAAAATGAGGATCCATGTGGAAGTAACTTGCAGTTATTTAGTAAAAGGGGATAATAGTATTGAAATGTTCTTACATGAAATGCTGTAGATTCAGGGAAAATTCCCTTTTCACCCCTGGGGTGGTACTTTGGATATTATTAATAATAGCCAAAGAAAGAAACTAAGAACAAGTTGATGCTGTGCTGTCCTAGTTCTAAATCCATTTTATAGTTTTCTTATGGCCACCTTTCCCAAACTCCCACACTGAAACTGTTGCGTTATTGAATCTCAGTTTTAGTTCTGTTTGACTCCCATTTTAGTTCTTTTGATTTAGTAGCCTTCCATTATTCAGGTGGTTTTCTGTTACGTGTTCAATTCCTCAGTAAGATGCCGGGCTGCAGACTATTTTCCTGTATTCAGCTACATTCTGCATGACTGTCTCTGATTACTACCTTGAATCTTCACCTTGGTTCAAGGTTTCTGTCACAGCTGAAGGGAAAGGAAATAGGTACCTTTTTTCACCCAGCACTTTTTAAATTTATATCCCAAAGGAGGATTAAAAATCCTCCTAACCATGTAATATATACCTGAAATTCTAGCTGTGGTAAAACAGGTGACTTCTCTAACATGGCTAATGAGCTGTAGCAGAAGAAAATATATCCTTCTTTACCTGAGATTTCATAGTTTGTGTATATGTAGTTTGTGTATATTTCATAGTTTGTGTACCAGTTTTTTTTTTTTAATTGGTAGTATAAACGCTTAAAAACTGTTGTTTGATCCAAAGACTGGTGTACTTCACATATAAACCTGTAATGGTGTTTTCATCTCCTTCCTCCAGTGAGCTGACTTTTCAAATGGGAGAAAATATGAATTCTTTTTCAGAGGTTGCCGATGTCATTTGTTAGTAAAAAATTGATTTGGGAAAAAGTAAGTTTCATTCATCAGATAAACCCCTGTCAGTGTTTGAACAGTCAGTTCTTTCTCCTGCCCCTTCTTAAGTGAGCTATAAAGAAGACTTGGTGATTCACTCATAGGTTGGCCACAGAAGAAAGCCTTCGTTATCTCTTGCTAGCAGCTTTTGAGCCTACCTCTATGTCTCCAGGTGGATCTGGAGTAGACATTGTTAGCTAATGATGATCACTTTACTCATTTAGAGTCGTTCTGCTCCCTGCATCATGCCAGCGGGCTTCAGTGCTCAAAGCCAAGGCCACAGCCCTGTGTCAGACATTTTGTTTGCAATGTTTGATGTTGCTTTTGTGGGTGATTTATTTAATTTCCATTATTGCTCTGTTTACCATTGTTAAAAATCAAGAGTAAATTGCAGTATTTGTCCCATTGCATTTTTTCCAAATATGTTTCCCAAAAACTTATTCTGTATCTAAAGCATCCATGTTATGGTTGGAGAACCTAACATGAAATAGATAGAATAATGATTTGAGTATCTCACTCTACGTATTTTATTGAAAACATACCTCAAGCAACATTAATGTCATCTATTTAGCTTTCAGAATAATTTTGCGTATTTAGAACTTATCTTCAACTAAATAAATTCTTTTATACAGTGTGCTTTATTTATATTAACACTATAGCATTTCAATTTATATTACCATTTTATAGTAATTTCAATTCATATATAATGAATATAAATAAAATATTCTAGAACTTTTGTAAAATTGAGGTATGTCTTATATACTGCTTCTTATATGCTAACAGATATATTCCTTGTAACAGGAAAACAAGGAATGCACAAAAACCAATAAATAATAGAGCTGTATAGCAAACACTTGAATAAGAGATAATATCTCACTATGAGAAAAAAAAACAAAAATGTAATTGCCATCAGTAGTGTAGTAAGATAAATTTTTAAGGGAATGAAATGGAAGTAGTAGGCCTGAGCACTTTGCTTTAGACGCACAGATTTGAATACACACAATTTTGTAGTAAATACTTTCGACGTAAATTTTACATACAGCATCCTCAGATTATGATGCAATAAAATTGGAAATGAATAAGAAAACAGATTTTCAACCAAATGAAAAAGAAATACATACTACAATAAAACTATACTACTTGAAAGACATAAAAAATCCCCCTCACCAATTATCATGAGGCTGGCATAGCTTAACTCATAATTTTGTTCAACTCTACATGCCAATTTCAACAAGAAAAAATAGAGTATATATAATGTACTGGTTAATCCCAAAAGGACTTAAGAAAAGAACAGAGTAAGATAGACAAAATTAAGATGAAAACTACTGAAATGAATAATTAAAAAATTTTTTAACTTTAGAAACTAGATAACAAAAATTAAAAACACTACACAACTGGGTATTTTGAATACACTAGTTGCAATAGGAAGCACAAGAATCCTATGGAATCACTGGTGAATATTTTTAAGTGTGTAATATGTATATCATAGGTATAGCTACTAAGCCAGTCACAGTGGCTCACGCCTGTAATCCCAGCGCTTTAGGAGGCCATGGTGGGTGGATCACCTGAGGTCAGGAGTTCAAGACCAGCCTGGCCAACATGGTGAAACCCCGTCTCTACTAAAAATACAAAAATTAGCTGGGCATGGTCGCGGCGCCTGTAATCCCAGCTACTCGGGAGGCTGAGGCAGGAGAATTGCTTGAACCTGGGAGGCAGAGGTTGCAGTGAGCCAGGACCATGCCCTTGCACTCCAGCCTAGGCAGCAAGAGCGAAACTCTGTCTCAAAAAAAAAAAAAAAAAAAAGGAAAAGGAGAAAAAAAAGAAATAGCTACTAAACACTGAAGTAAATTGAAGTTTACCCAGTTTATTTTGTGAGGCAGACAGGTATGGTGCCTACTAAGGTCAGAACATAAGATTGAAGGCAGGCTTGTTGATGAATATAGATGAAAAAACTCTAAGAATAATGTAAATAGAACACATATTAAAAGGTATCCAACAGTTAAAAAATAATATTCACCATGACCAAGTGAGATTTAGTATAGAAATTCAAGATTGGTTCAGTGTAAGTCAAACTATTAATATAATCCATTTCATTACTAGGAAAAATAGTAAAATCAATTAAAACAATGTTCATTGACCTGGGATGGGATACTGTTCTAGGCACTGGAAGGATACAAAGAGACATATATCAGTAGAATCCTTGTGCTCTCAAGGGTTTATAACCTAGTACATTAAAAAAGAAAATTAGTGAAAATCATGATGTGCCCCAAATATTTGAAAATATCCTAAAAATGTCTTATAAAAATTAACAGACTGGGCGCAGTGGCTCACACCTGTAATCCCAGCACTTTGGGAGACCAAGGTAGCTGGATCACTTGAGGTCAGGAGTTTGAGACCAGCCTGGCCAACATGGTGAACCCTCATCTCTACTAAAAATACAAAAATTAGCCAGATCTGGTGGCATGTGCCTATAGTTCCAGCTACTCAGGAGGCAAGAGAATCACTTGAATCCAGGAAGCGAGGTTGTAGCCAAGATCACGTCACTGTGCTCCCGCCGGGGCAACAGAGGGATACTCTGTCTTTTAACATACATTCCTGACAATTCAAAAAAGTATAAAAGAAATGTAGGGTTTTTCATATATATTTGTAACTAAGATTTAACATTAGCCTAAAAGGAAAAGTAAAGGCATCTTCTGTTAAAAAGTAAAATTAGCGGTGCCTCATATCAAATGTTAGCTATTATATAAAAGTTAAGAAAACAAGGTACGGATATATGCAAGAAGGAAATTAAACTATCAGAATTCAAATGATTGTTATATATCCTGAAAATCTGAAAAATTAAGCAGCATAATAATTGAATTTAGAATGTTGCAAATTTTAAGTAAAGCATGTTACTGTATTTTAACAATAGATAATATAGCAACAAATATATACCCGTTTACAGTGACACACATAAAATACTTTAACATAATGTTCTGTGTATATGTGAATACTAAAACTTTAATAGCAAGTATGAAACAAGTTTGAATAAATGGAAAGTTGTACCCTGGCTAGTGGGAAGGCCAGATGTATTAAAATCACATGCTTACTATATATTAATTACTAGATTTAATATTTAACCAAAATACCAATATAATATCTTTAGAAGCCTTAATACCAGCAGCAACGTTACCTGAGAATCTCAATTCCCCACCCCAGACACAAGGAATCTATCTACGTTTTAAGATTTTAAGATTTCCAGGTGATTCCTGTTTGTTTAAATAAGTGGTTAATATGTGACCTATTTGGATGAATGGGAAAACTATATATCAAAGGGGATAGAAGGAAACTGTACAGAATAAAATCAGAATAGTGCCTATAATATTGTAAACAGTTAATATTCTATGGTGATGATTTTTGTCCTAACAACTTTATTGAGGCATAATTCATATACCGTAAAATTTACCCATCATACGTATATAATTCAGTGCCTTTTAGTTAATTTATGATGTTATACAACCATCATGACCACCCAATTTTAGAATATTTTCATCACCCCAAAGACTTGCTCGTTAATAGTAACCCACTCCCAACCACAGGCAACCACTGAAATGTTCTGTCTCTACACATTTGTTTTTTCCAAGAATTTCTTGTAAGTGATATAATATATTATGTAGTCTTTTGTGTTTGACTTCTTTCACTTAGCATAATGTTTTTGAGGTTTATCCATGTGGTAATAAATAAAAGTTTGTTCTGTTGTATAGATATATCATAGTTTGTTTATGCATTCACTAGGTAATGGATTTAACACTTTCCAGTTTTTGACTATTATGAATAATGCTGCTATGAATATTTACATATAAGTCTTTGTGTGGACTTAAGTTTTCATTTCCCCTGCGTAGACACCTAAGAGTGGAGTTGCAGGGTCATGGTAAGTTTATGTTTATTTTTTTAAGATGCAGGCAAACTGTTTTCCAAGGTAGATGTGCCATTGTACAGTCTTACCAGTCATGTAAAAGGGTTCCAATTTTGATTGGGATTACATTGAATCTATAAGTCACTATGAGGAGAATTGTCATCTTAACACCATTGAGTTTTCTAATCCATGAATATGAAGTGTTCCTTTATTTAAATCTTCTCTGATTTATCTCAGCAATGTTTTGTAGTTTGCATTCTATGTCTTACACTTCTTTTTAAAATTTATTCTTTAAGTATTTTATTCTTTATGATTCTGTTGTGAATGAAATTGTTTTCTTAAGTTCATCTTTAGATTATTTATTGCTTACATATATATATATATCTTGGAATATTTTCATTTGGACTTATTTTTGAAGGATAGGCTCTTTTTAGTCGGATATAGAAGTTTTGCTTTCTCCACTAAAATATGGCATTCCACTGCCTTCTGACTTCCATTATTTCTGATGAGAAGTCAGTGATTTATCATATTGTTATTTTTCGCTTGGTATTTTTGGAGTTTTTCTTTGACTTGAATTGATGTTTGACTATGAAGTGTCTAGGCATGGATTTCTTTGTGTCTATCCTACTTGGGTTTTGTTTTTGTTTTTTGACAACTTTTTGGATCTGTAGATTATTTTTCATCAAATTTGGAAATATTTCAACCATCATTTCTTTTCTTCAAATACTTATTCTGCCTCTTTCTTGCTCCTTTCCTCCTGATATTCCCATTGCATGCATGTTGGTATCCTCAGTATTATTGCATAGATCTCTGAGGTTTTGTTCATTTTCTCAAACTTTCTTCTTTGTTTCTCATATGTACTTTTCAAATCTAGAATTTGATTTTGTTCTGTTTTTGTAGTTTCTACTTCTGTGTTGATATTCCCTGTTGAGTCATTGTCACCGTATTTTAATTTCTTAAACAGGTCTCCTTTAATTCTTTGAGCATATTTATGATAGCTAGTTTGGGAGTCTTTTTCTGAGTGGGACATCTGAACCCACTCAGAAACAGTTTCTGTTTGTTCGTTTGTTTGTTTTTTTGATCTGTTGCCCAGGCTGGAGTGTAGTGGCGCAATCTCAGCTCACTGCAACCTCTGCCTCCCGGGTTCAAGCTATTCTCCTGCTTCAGCCTCCCAAGTAACTGGGATTACAGATGCATGCCACCATGCCTGGCTAATTTTTTTTTTTTTTTTTTTTTAGTAGAGACAGGGTTTCACCGTGTTGGCCAGGCTGGTCTTAATCTCCTGATCTCAGGAGATCTGCCCACCTTGGCCTCCCAAAGTGCTGGGATTACAGGCAATAGCCACTGTGCCTGTCCAGAAACAGTTTTTATTGACTTTTTTTTTCACTTGAGTATGGGACACATTTTCCTGTTTCTTTACATGTTGTGGAATGTTTTTGCTAAAAACTGGACGTATTAGATAATACAGCGTAACAGCTCTGGTTCTGATTTTCCTCGCCCCTGACAGTTGTCATTATTGTTATTATATATAATTGCTTATTCTTAAATGACACATGCAGACTTAATGTGCAGAATCTCTCTCCCCACTGAGGTGTAGCCAACTCGGGTCTCTGTTCAGTTTTGTTTTTTTTTTAATTTTTAGCCTAGCTTTCTTGGAGTCCTGCTTGTGTCTGCATAGCTGAGTGGTTGGCTGTTGGTTAAAGGTGCTCGAGCATTTTGAGCTAGTAAGGCTTATATCTTTTGGGGTGTGTGTGTGTGTGTGTGTGTGTGTGTGTGTGTGTGTTGGGAGAGCATGTAGTTTTCAAATTTGCCCAGCTTTTATTTTCTGCTGAGCCCTCTCAGTTTTTCCTCACATGCAGGAAGCCTCTCAGTCAGCAAGAGATCTATGGAGAGTTCAGGCTCTCTCCAGTCTCCTCTGGACATATATTCAGCCATCAGTTAGCCAGGACTGTGTGGGGAGTTTAGCCCCCCTCTGTGACTCTCTCATTTCCAGAATCTGCTTGTTAAATTTCTGGATTTCTGATAGTCTGCCCTTCTTCTCAACCAGGACAGTAGCCTTTGAATAACAGAGTATAGGCTTTCTCTGTTCTTTTCTAGTTGGGTTTAATGCTTTGACCCCACAACGCTACTGGGTGTGGGTTTTTTGCCCTGTCCTTCAAATCATGTTAGCTCCCTGTGACAATGAAGCTGCTGGGTTTTGTAGCCAGCCTTGCCCAGGAACTATCAGATGTACTGGTGCTTGGGTAGGGTGTGGCAGGGGTGGGGTAAGAAGCAACCCCAAGCTGTGACTCCCACTATTCTTACACAAATTTCAGCAGTTTTTTGTAAAAACACTTAAATTTGTCATTTGACTTTGGCCATTTTCTGGAGTCCCAAAATGGCTGTTCTTGACACTTTTGTCTAGTTTTATAGTTGTTTTGAGGGGAAAGGATTTGCTGACCTCTTCAGTTTGCCACAGCTGGAAGTCCTGCCTCCTGTTTTGTTTTGTTTTTGTAATATTTTTGGGTTTGGTTATTTTTAACAGGCTAATTGAAAACCTGAAGCACATCTATATGTTGTAGCTGCTTCAGCGTTTTGCTTCACAATGGAAGAAGTTAGGAGATTGTGATTAGATTAGGGGTGGGGCTGTAGTCCTAAATTTGCTGACAGCACTTTCCTGTGGAATGCTTCCTAATAATGTATTCTTGTGTAATGATGAAGAAAATGTTTATTTTTTTAAGCAAGCAGATTCCTTTGGGATTCTACTACAACATAAAAAAGACATTATAGTATGCTCGTTTCTACAGAATGAATTTGGCACAGGGAAAGAAGTGACAAAGGTCTTTGGGCTGGTATAGATGTATATCTATATGAAAAATAATGGAAAGACTCATCCTTTTAAAAAGTTACTCATTATACAGGTTTAAGCTAAAATACTTTTTTTGTGCTAGAAAATTAAGCTGGGCAGTTTGCCTTTTTAAAAAACCTTTCTAATTTAGTAACACACATACACAAAATAAAATGTATAACTCAGTGGCATATCACAAAGTGCAGACTTCTATAACCACCATTCAAGTGAGATACAGGACATCACCAGTACCCAGAAGTCCCCTGTGCCTTCTGGATCCATACCCCAAGAGAGGATTCTTGGATCTCACACAAGAAAAAATTCGGGGCAAGTCCATAAAGTGAAAGCAAGTTTACTTAAGTAAAGGAATAAAAGAATGGCTACTCCATAGGCAGAGCAGCCCTGAGGGATGCTGGTTGCCCATTTTTATGATTATTTCTTGATTATATGCTAAACAAAGGGTAGATTATTTATGCCTCCCCTTTTTAGGCCATATAGGGTAACTTCTTGGTGTTGCCATGGCATTTGTAAACTGTCATGGCGCTAGTGGGAGTGTCTTTTAGCATGCTAATGTATTATAATTCCAGAGGTCACTCATCACCATCTTGGTTTTGGTGGATTTTAGCTGACTGCTTTACTGCAACTTGTTTTACCAGCAGGGTCTTTATGACCTGTATCTTGTGCTGACTTCCTATCTCATCCTGTGACTCAGAATGCCTTAACTTCCTGGTAATGCAGCCCAGTAGGTCTCAGCCTCATTTTACCCACCCCTTACTCAAGATGGAGTTGCTCTAGTTCAAATGCCTCTGACACTCTACCATCGTTGTCCTCCCCTCCCAAGATAATCACTATCCTAACTTTTATGCTAACTACTTCCTTTCCCAGCAGTTTCTGTCTCCTAAGTGTGCATCCCTAAACATTATAGTTTAACTTTGCCTTTTTTAAAAAAATATTATGGAAATGGTATCTGGTAGTATATATTTATTGTGACTGATTTCTTTTGTTCAAAATTATGTTTGTAAGATTTGTCTATGTTGTTGCATATAGCAGTAGTTTATTTTAATTGCTGGAGAGTATTCCGTTGTTTGAATATACTACAATTTGTATACTGTATATTATATATTAAACATTCTCTTTGTGGATATTTAAGCTATTTCCAGTTTTAAGGGTATTACAAATATTGCTGCTCTGAATATGCTTGCATGTGTCTTAATGTATAGATATGCATATTCCTTTTGATTATATACCTAGGAGTCAAATTGCCAGGTCATAGTGTATATATATTTTTGACTTAATAGATAATGTCAACTTGTTTTCCAAAGTGATTATAACAGTTTACCTTCCTAAACTATAAGAATTTCCATTGCTCTTCATCTTAACAAAACATTTGCTATTGTTAGACTTTAAAAAAATTGATTTGTAGGATTCTGTATACATCTGGATAAGAGCCCTTTGTTCCTTATAAGTGTTGCGGGCATCTTCTCCTATGTGACATGCATTTTTACTCTCTTAACAATGTAGTTATGAAAAGACGTTCTTGATTTTAAAGTAGTCAAATATATCAATATTTTCCAGTGTGATTAGTGCTTTTTGTGTTCAACTGATGAAATCCTTCCCTGCCTTAATATCATATTCTTCTATATGTTATCTTCTAAAAGCGATGTGATTTTGATTTTCACATTTATATCTACATCCTACCTGGAATTCATTTTTGTGTATAGTGTGAAGTAGGTTTGGAGGTTCATCTTATTTTTCCATGTGGATATTTCATGGTTCCAATAACATAGATTGAAAAGATACTATATCTGACAGGGTTCAATCAGGAGAAAGAAACCACACCAGTTATTTAAACAGAGTTTAATATGGGAAAAAATGTTAATTAGGTATAAAGTTGTCAAGTAGATAACTAAAAATGCAAGAAGAAAACACATAAGATATCACAAAAGTAGCGGTTTGCACCCCACAACAGGAAGAATAAAGGCAAGAGGTTGGAATTATTAAATTTAGAACCCCATGATGTCTGAGGAGAGGATACTGGCTCACTGATGCTGGTATCTGGCATGAAAGATGTGGTGAGGCTAGTTCTGCAAGTTTTGGCAGAACTATAAACTGAATTCAGCTACTGCTATAAGAAGGTACTATTGCTGGGAGTGAAGAAGTATTGCTTGGGTGTCACAGAAACAAGAAACAGACAGGAAGCCCATAGGAGGAGCAAGTCCCTTCTTCCTCCTCCAGCCTTGCAGTCTCCCTCTACAACCTTCTGTTGGCAGAGCCTAACATGGAGCCAGTTGGCAAAACCAAAATGTGGTTTGTAGAGTTTAGCTCCACAGCATTATAGAGCAGTGTTTAGGTGGATGGGTTTGAAGCTGAGAGAGAATAGCTTAATAACTGACACAACCTTCCTGTCTCCACTGCTCTGCAGAGCCAACTTTTTGGTAAGTCAAGTGTTCATATAGGCGATAGTCTCTTTTTAGATTATATTTCTATTTCATCTATCTTTGTACCAAAATTACACTATGTAAATTACTGTAGCTTTATTATGTCTTCATACCTAGTAAAGCAATTTTTCAAAACCGACCTATCCTTCTTGAAGTGTTTTAGCTGTCCTTAGAACACTTGAATTTATAGAAAAACTTTAAAACTACTTCATCTATCCCCCCATCAATTTGGGGGGAACTGAAAATTTTACAATGTTGAGTCCATGAATATGATACATCTTTCCTTTTATTCTTTAATTTTGCTCTGTAATATTTTTTAAACATCTTGTATAGAAGTCTTGTGTAGCATCTGTTAGCTTTAATCCCAGATATTACATATTTTTAATATTATAAATAGTATTTTTTATAAATTTCATTTTATTTTTATTTTGAAAATTTCAAACTTACATTATTTTCCGTTTGTATAATTAGACCCCATTATACCCACCACCTAGATTCAGTATTTAATAAGATCTGCTTCATTTGTTTCAACTATTTTTTTATTGTTGCTGAAGTATTTTAAAACAAATCCTAGATCTCATGTCATTTCACCTATTTATACTTATAAGTATGCATCTCTAGAAAATATGGACATATTATTTATAACTAATTCTAAGCCATATTCACATTTCCTCATTTATATTTTTAAAATTTTTTATTTTATGTATACAGAGCTAACATGGTTTTCTTCATTGAGTGGATGCCTTGGATAATTCATTCAACAAAGATCATTTAGTCCAACTTAATGAAACCTATATCCTTCACGTACTGATGGAAACACTGGCAGCACCTATTGAGGCCATGTTTCAGGATCAGAGCATGCTGGTTTGAGCAGATGCAACAAGTGTGAGAACCCCGGCCGAATTTTCATGGGTGGCTCCAGTAGAGCTGCTGGTGACCCATCTTGCTTTCAGGAGTGCAACCAGGCGAAGGGCCTCTTTTATTTCAAAAATGTTTTTTACTGTTGATATGTTCAATTTGCTTTTAACTTCAGGCATATTGTTCACATTTTGTATTAAGTAATTATTAAAATATTAGCCATTAAAATATTAAAGTATGCTCTATGACAATTCAGAACAAAGTTTTCTGATGTGAGCTTTATTTCTAAATTCATTAAGATTTTTGACATCTGCAAAGCCACACTGTCACAAACCTACCATGTGAATAAAACTGTCTTTTTCTTTCAAATGTTTTCTATCCTTACATAAACCTAATGTGCAACAAAAATTGCCATTTGTTAAATACAAATTTTTTTCTAGTCCTCAATGTTCCTATTACTGAACACATATCTTTCAGGAAGTCATCAGTGAGATTAAAAGTAAGTGCATTTTTGTGTGACATATTTTTAGTTTTACTTGCCCTTTGTAACCTCTTCTTGCCTAGACAAAGTTGTTAAAATGCAAGAGGGAGATGTAGTTGTGAATTATTTTCATTTGTGGCTTTTCCTAGAAACCTTTCCTTCATTGTTTCAACTGGTTTTCCTCCCCATGCAATATTCGTAGGTCTGTTTCTAAGCAAGGACTGTGACTAGTGGGCCATGAAAACTACCTAGACTTGGCAGACTGGGCTGTATCATGTTCACCCCCTAACATGAGAAAATCTGGCATGGCAGTTTTCCTGCAGGCAGTTCAATACTCCTCGTAGACATATTGAACAGTGACTGAGGAGGAAGTCTCTGTATCTCCCCAACATCTACAGTATGGATGGAACTAATTAATTCATGATCTAAAAAACAATTAAATATTCCCAAGACCACAAGAATTATCATAAAATGATTTAGCTACATTTTAACTTATCCAGTATTATTGGTGGGGACTGAAAGGGTCTTAAGAGTTAGGTTTCACTCACTAGTACTAAGTACTTGAAAATAAATATGACAGCTTGATACTGGATGGCTTACCTGTTCCTTATCCTTCCTCCATTATCAGCACCCTCAGGTGTCTCACTACAGATCAGAATGGCCCAGTGCTGTCTTATCTGCTGAGATCTTTGCTATTTTTAGTTCATTAAACACAGAGTTAGAGGATGTTTAAGTTCTTATTTAACTCTTTGAGTCAAATATAGATATTTTGCTGCTCCTAATATTATTTGCTCCTCCTAATATTATTCAATATTAGGAGGATTAGGAGGATATGAAGAAAAGAATGAACTGTTTCTCAGCCTTGGTTTATCTGTTGTATAAGGCCTTTTTTCTTTGTAATACAAATTAGCAAATTTGGGAATCATTTTATATATCCTAATAAATTGGAAAAGGATATCTTTCTTAATGCATACAGCTAACCCAACAATTACCAAACTTGGATAAACAAACAAATGAGAAAAGAACTCAGCTAATAGGATACATTAAATATAGAAGATGAGAATCCATTTTTTATTTATGTGTGTTTTTTTTTTTTTTTTTTTTTTTTTGAGACAGAGTCTCACTGTGCTCCCAGGCTGGAGTGCAGTGGTGTGATCTCGGCTCACTGCAAGCTCCACCTCCCGGGTTCACGCCATTCTCCCGCCTCAGCCTCCCAAGTAGCTGAGACTACAGGCGCCCGCCACCACGCCCGGCTAGTTTTTTGTACTTTTAGTAGACACGGGGTTTCACCATGTTAGCCAGGATAGTCTCGATCTCCTGACCTCGTGATCCACCCGCCTCAGCCTCCCAAAGTGCTGGGATTACAGGCTTGAGCCACTGCGCCCGGCCTATTTATGTGTTTTGAATGGGGGAAAAGCCTAGAAAGATTTCTTCTAAATTGTGTACAACTCTATATAATGTGGTGGAGTGCACACAAATTATAGCCTGTTAAAATTGCAATTAGAAAGACCAGTGAGAAATAAAAATAAATTTGTTATTCCATAACTTACTACATAAATTTCTTATGTATCCTTGAACATAAAACAAGGACCAAGGTACAAATAGGATACATTTCCTAGACTTGTTTGTTGTCAAAAATTTTGCCCCAGTTTGCTATTGTTTTCTGAAACAGACTTAATCTAAATACAAGTAAAAATAAGGAAATGAATTTCAAAATAAATGTGAAGGCAATAATCTAAATATTTAGAGTGTAGTTAGGAGGTTCTATTACTGAGATATGTACTGTATTGGTGTAGTTGACATATTGTAGTATGTGTAGCAAGAAATGGAGGATTGCTGATTACAACTTTATGTGAATAGAATTAGAAGAACCTGATTTTCTTAAACCAAGTTGAAGCACTTTTTAAATTATATTATGTATTTGCTTTGAATAGCTAAAAATATGTATCAGAAACATGAACTTTAAAACTGCTAAAACATGGGGGATTCTTCACATAAAAATGAAAGAGAAACAATTTCTTGGAGATTCTTGCTGTCTAGTTTAAAGATGTTTTAAGTGACATTTTAGTGGCTGAGAAAGTATTCCCAGTAATAAGTTTCACTTTTGTTTCATTACAACTTTTCTGCTTGTCAGTAATTTAAGCAGATTTGTGGCAGTGTTCAGTTTTCTGGGATTAAGAAAACTCAACAAAATGACCACAACAGATCTAAAATGCTTCCTGTTTTGTTATTGTACTCTTTTGATCAATTCCATATCTCTCTGAAAAATGACTTGTGGATTCTTCTGGCTTTTTAAAAAACAGTTGAATTTGTGAGGACAAAGAAATATTGATAAACTCTGGACAAGTGTAAGGAAGGATTCTTTCTCATGACTCTTAAACATGCTGTTTGAAGTATTAATTTAAGACTTAGAAAGTAAACTCCTGTTAGTAAAACTTGACTGTTTAAGAAGGGAATCAGATGAAATGACAGATGCATTGTCTTATTTAAGGCATCCAGTGTTTAGCAGAGAAAGTAACTGCCCCAGAATTGTAGGTATAAGGATGGCTCCTTTTTTTTCTGAAATGAAGAAACTTGTCCTAAGTGTTGTTCATTATCTCTACAGCTGGAACTTCATTAGCAAGTGCCGTTAGAATAACCAGGGTATTGCAGCAGCAGAGAAACTAAGCGCCTCAAGCCTTTGAGTAACAAGGAAAATAAAAGAATTCCTATATAACATGCCTCCACACTTATCTGTGTTCTGTGGTACTATTTGTGCTGAACCAAAGCATCTGCTACCTCAAGTTAAGAGAGAACAAACTCAACATGGCATGAAATTACTGCACTGCCATTCACATTCATTAGAGTTATATTGTTGCCAGCTACAGGCATGACTGGCTTTTGCATGAATAATAAAATACTGCTTTGTGAATTTTACTTTAAAATATTACAAGACACAGTACTCACCTTGAGCCTGCGTCAAGTATTTTCAGGAGTGGGTTTATCTCCTTTAGTGGCTTTTCTAACCATAATAGGGTGACCAGTAAGTAGTAGTCAGAAGTTAGGAAGAAGTATTGTATGAGGCCTTTGGAAAGGGCATTGTGTTAAATCAGTTTACCTCATGTTTTAAAACTAATATTTATTGTGCCTGGCTAACTGTTAAAGATACGAAAATTATTGTCATTTGGCAACCATCGTAATAATTGATTCCGACAAAAATCGTGAATGGATACTAAAGTTAATGGATCAAAGTTCAGTGAGGAATAGGATATTTACACAGTTACAAAGGGAAAAAAATTGTAACCTTATAGTGAAGAAACCTGGCAGACACCTCATTCAAGTGATTAAAGTTATCAGCAGTAATGAGACCTATTGACATTATATGCCTCCTGAGATGATGCACTGAGAAGGCATCAGTTCTTTGTTGTTTCTGTCAAAAATGGGTAATCTGAATCTAGTTATGAGAAAACACCAAACCCAAATTAAGGGCTAGTCTTCAAGGTAACTGGCCTGGTATATATATTTCAAAAATGGCAGTCGTGAAAGACATGCCAAATAACTTCTAGATTAGAGAAGACCAAAGAGACATGACAGTTGAATACAATGTGTTATCTGAAGTTTTCCCTTTTTCGTATTTCATTGTTATTTTTCTCTTCTAGTAGCTAGATACTGGAGTAGTATATTTAAACAGAAAAAAAGTACGACTAATAGTTTGAATATAGCAATATATCAGTGTCCCCTCCTATTTTCTAGTTTATGTGGATTTTAATCAGTATTGCAGATTTGGCGGGGGGGGGTGTGTGTGTGTGTGTATGTGTGTGTGTGTATGTGAGATACAGGGTCTCACTGTGTTGCCTAGGCTGGTCTAGAACTCCTGGCCCCAAGTGATACTCCTGTCTCAGCCTCAGCCTCCCAAAGTGCTGGGATTAACAGGTGTGAGCCACTGCACCCTGCCTAGGTTGGTATTTTTTAAGCAACAGTCATGAATGTTAGGTCTCCTGGCCTACTTGAGTTACATATGAAGCTATTGAAAACTCACAATTGCCTGTAGTCCCAGCTACTCAGAGGGCTGAGGCAGGAAGACTACTTGAGCCCAAGAGTTCCAGGCTGCAGTAATCTATAATTGTGCCACTGCACTCCAGCCTGGGTGACGGTGAGACCCTGTCTCTAAAAAATAATAATAATAGATAATACTTGTTTTATCAAAATTTTGGCCAATGGAAGAAAGTGAAGCCATCGTGTTCTTAAAAAATACTAGAATACTCAATAGAGATAGCACTATGTTAAGGAAAAAAAATACTAGAATACATAATTTCAGAGTTTCACGAGCACTTAGAAAAGGAAGTAGTGATCACTAAAATGAATCCATAAAGAAGTTTGATAATGGTTTTTAGACAGATACGTAGATAATAGGAATTTTTATTTTCAGGAAAGCAATTTGATGAGTGTCTGATTTCCTGAGTGATTGTAATTCATTGAATGAGTAACTGAATATCCATACCCAAGATTAATGATTGAATGTCAGTCTTGTTGATGATTTCTAGTCTTCTATCTGTTGCAGAGATCTATTCTCAGTCCTATTCTAAACTTTAATTAATAACTTAGAAAGAGACATTAATGCCACATGAATCAATTTTTTTTTTTTTCGTTTTTTTAAAATACAGACACAGTCTTGCTGTATTGCCCAGGCTGATCTCAAACTCCTGATCTCAGGCAGTCCTCCTGCCTCAGCCTCCCAGAGTGCTGGGGACACAGGCATGAGCCACTGAGCCCAGCCTCAAATTTTAAAATGACACAAATTTAGGAGGAATAAATACTCAGAGCATTGGATGATCAGAACAGGGGCTGAACGAATAATAGCTGAAAATGTTAGGCAGGAATCTAGCCAAATAAATTGGACGGAAATAAATTCTACCAGAACAACCAATCTTAGTATGATAGGTAGAAGGAAAAAAAAAAAGCTCTAGGTTAGTTAATTTATGGAAAGTCAATTTGCCAAATGACCAATTGGCCACGTATACTCAATTTATTGGTATTTATTTTTTCTTTCTTTTTTTTGAGACAGAGTCTCGTTCTGTCACCCAGGCTAGAGTGCAGTCAAGAAATTTTGGCTCACTGCAACCTCCGCCTCCAGGTTCAAATGATTCTTGTGCCTCAGCCTCCCAAGTAGCTGGGATTATAGGCACCCGCCACCACACCCAGCTAATTTTAGTATTTTTGGTAGAGACTGAGTTTCGCCATGTTGGCCAGGCTGGTCTCAAACTCCTGACCTCAGGTGATCCACCCATCTTGGCCTCCCAAAGTACAGGGATTACAGGCGTGAGCCACTGAGCCCGGCCTGATATTCTTTTAACTATTTGGTTAATATGTATCAACTGGGTTCAGTCAAAAAAACAGAAACCACACTCCTATTTCAAACATAGGGAAATATAATACAGGAAATTGGTTATATAGGCGTTAGAAGGCTAAAAGGGGCGGGTGGTGGGGGACACAGTTGTTAAAGAGATAGTAACTACAAGAAGCAACTACCACACTAAGAGCTGGGAAATAAAAGGGATGAAGTTATCATTACTTGGGAGCTAGAGGGATCCCTAAGCTGGCACCCAGACTTCTAAGGAGGGGAAATTGTTCAACTGCTGCTTATATTGAAATCTGTATTACTAAAAGATGTTCATATACATAAGAAATCAAAATATTTAAATTGTGTTTGAACATGTCTTCCCTCTCAATGTAGTTCTGAAAATAAAGCACAAAACTAATTTGACTTTTATCAAATTAATATTATCTATGCGGCTTCTGTATGTTTGTTTTTTCCTGTCTTTAAAATGGCTTTACCACTAATACCTCTCCTACCTCAGATGTATAAAGTGACTTCTCAGAAAGAGTAATTGTTTATATAAATTTAGACAGGGAATTTTTTTTTTAAAGCATGGCAGATGACGTGGGTGACCAAACATTCTCTTTAATTGTTAGTATGTACTTTTTTATCTTTCTCACTGACACCTTAAGCTTCATTAAGTGGACTTAATGTTGAGTGTTTTAAGATAAAGATATTGTCATGATCTGAAACATTGGAAAACAAGGTGTGGAACTGATTTCTCTGTTTTTTTTTTTCCCCCTTCCCCAAATACTGCTTCTTTAGGTCAGTAACAGATCCAAGAGATGGAAAGAGAGTAGCACTCAAAAAGATGCCCAACGTCTTCCAGAATCTGGTCTCTTGCAAAAGGGTCTTCCGGGAATTGAAGATGTTGTGTTTTTTTAAGCATGATAATGTAAGTGAAATTGGTATTTGGGG
This sequence comes from Papio anubis, assembly GCF_008728515.1. Classification (NCBI taxonomy): domain Eukaryota; kingdom Metazoa; phylum Chordata; class Mammalia; order Primates; family Cercopithecidae; genus Papio; species Papio anubis. The sequence continues at coordinate 21,098,187 of NC_044992.1, forward strand.
GAAACTATTTCCTAAGCCGCCTGCATTCAATTAGTAAAGAGCAAATGAGAGTTTAAAAGGGCACCTATAAGTAAAATTTGGAAATTGGCTACAGTTTTATGCCAAAATGTGAAAAGAAATAAGCGCACCAGTGAGGTTATAGGAGAATACTTATTGTTAGGCTTTCAATTCATACATTCTTATTGGAAGAGATGCACACACACAGAGTTTTCTAAGCTGTAGTCTTTCAGTGCTTTGCTCTCCTTTTATATATACTCTTTATGTCTCTCTATGACTGTCTTAAATTTTCACTATTGAGATTAGTGGTTTTCAACCTTAGCATATTAGACACACCTGGGGAGTCCATTTTATGGGCATTTTATTTGAAGGTTTGAAAATTACACTATGAATTATATGACATGCACAAGCTCTAAACCTCAAATCAGGAGTTTCACATTGGCTTCTGGAATGTGGTGTGCACTCTCATTTGTCAATCTGAATGTCTTTTTTAATTCTAAGAATACAAGCTATTAAATATGTTTAAAGCCCATAGAAAAGGAGCATGTATTTGTAGGGAAAATAGGTTATTAATAGAAACCACAACCAAGGTTTTTATTGAGGTGCTTGGAAACCTGAGACAAATTGGACCCTTTTTGTGACTGAACAATGAGCAAGTGTAAGTGAATTCAAGTGAATTCTAACATTGATTGATTGACAGATAAATATTGATTGATGCAAAGCAAATATTGATATTTAGCCAAGGAATAATACTAATATTCAACACAAAAATAGAGTGTAGTGATTTATGTAGTGAGTGATTTAAGTGGAAATAATTGACCCTTGGTTTTAAGTGCTTTATCTTTATCTCATAATATTTTAAATCAGAGATTAAGTTAGAGATGTGGGAAACAGTTTCTCCTATAAAAACAGTACATCCCAGTACATCCCTTAAGTTAACATAGGCTAGCTTATTTTTGGCTGTGTTTAGAGATGTGAAGACTTACAGACAAATAGACTCATTGTGTTTTGACAGAGCTTCCCTTCAACTAATCCTGAATTAAAAAGTTGATACATGTAAAATTTACCTGGAGGTTGCCAGCATTAGAATATGTTTTCATTTTCATGTGAAAAGAAAAACTGCATCAAATTCTTTATATAATACTCAACCTATGCTATTTTAATTGCCACAATAAAAACATCAGAAAAAAAATTATGATTTCTTATGAGTCTGAGTGCTTATTTGCACAAAAAACTTGAGAACTTTGGCCAAAAGTTTGGTCTCACTTAAGAAGCAAATTTGCAAAAGTTTGAGGTATTTGTTAAAACTGGAGTACTAAACTTACCATATGGTTCACTCGAAGCTCCTTGGTATGACATATTTCATTTTATTGATTATTCTTCTTGAAATTCTCTTGCCTTAATTTTTTTTAAAGGGTATTGCTGTGTTTTAGTCGATTGGAACTGCCTTGCAATGTGCTTGTTTTAATACATTTCAAAATACCACTTGAAGCCGGAGACAATGGCTGCATCTGTATCCTAGCTACTCAGAAGGCTGAGGCGATAGATCACTTGAGTCCAGGAGTTCAAGACCAGCCTGGACAATGTAACGAGACTTCATCTCTAAAGAAGAAAGTTTTTTAAATTAGCTGGGTGTGGTGGCACAGATCTGTAGTCTCAGCTATTTGGGAGGCTGAAGCGGGAAGATCACTTGAGCCAGGAATTCAAGGTTGCAGTGAGTTGTGATCACCCCTGCACTTCAGTCTGGGTGCAGAGCAGGACTCCATCTCTAAAAGAAAAACCACAACACAAAACAAAATACCATTTGAGTTACTATTGTACTACCAATTCCTCAGATTTTAGAAATAATTTAGAATAATGTCTAGTTATTTATTAGTTATTTCTTGACTTTACCTTAGTGTGTCACCTCAGTATCAAAGAGTGCAGACCTTCTTTCATCGTCAGAGACTCAAGTAAAGGTGTCCATGATGAAGAAATATCCGAAGGGTGGCATCAGAAATTTGCTTACTCAGGGCTGGGTGCAGTGGCTCATGCTTGTAATCCCAGCACTTTGGGAGGCCAAGGCAGCTGAATCTTTTGAGTCCAGGAGTTCAAGACCAGCCTGGGCAACGTTGCAAAACCCTGTCTCTACAAAAAATAAAAAATTAGCTGGGTTTGGTGGCACACGCCTACATTCCCAGCTACTTAGGAGGCTGAAGTGGGAGGATCGCTTGAGCCTGGGAGGCAGAGGTTGCAGTGAGCCAAGATCACGACACTGCCTGGGCACAGAGCGAGATACCATCTCAAAAAAAAAAAAAAAGAAAGAAAGACAAAAAAGAAATTTACTTACTAATGATGTCAATGGCTTGCTATATTCAGACCAACCTTGGCCTCTTCTATAAAGGAGGGGTGGTATAATAAACTGCTGTTTGTCTAGTTGGTATTTTTGCTCAAGACTCATTCCTAATAACTAATTAAGTTACAAACACAGTGTCAAAGGGAGCAGTGTAAGAAAAATAAACTGAATTTGTGAAAATCGCACCGATTAAAACATACAAGCAATTCTAATACAGTTTCTAAGAGCTATGCTTTAAAGTCAGAACTAGGTTTGAATTTTGGTTCTACTGTTTTTTACTGATGCATCTTGGACGTTAACTTCTCCAAGCTTTAAGTTTTTTCATATTCAAAGCAGGCATGGTAAAAGCAGAAATAACTGTATATGATTGTTGCAGAAACTAAATTTTTTTAATGCATATAAATCTGCTCAACACACACACAACCACTGTTTGGAGCTGCTGAGCTCTATCATAGAAGAGTGCCTGTGACATCTGTCAAAGTGTTTAAAAGTGAGGCACATAGTTGAAGATGGCACAGCACCACTATTTTATATATAATGGATCTCTGCTATCTCTGAGATCTATTTCCAAAAGGATCTCAGGGCCAGCATACCTAGTATGTGTGGAATGCCAGTCTAAGAGACAACTGGTATTTGATCTAGTTAAGGCAGCAAATGTTTATTTATTGTGTCCTATATAAGGAGTGCAGTGCTAGGTCATGTGGAAGATACAATAAAGACTTAAAACACTTCCTTTTTGAAGAGGTGTGTTTAATATTGCTGTGTGTCAGGAGATATGCTAGATGCTTTACATATATTAATTAATTTACTCCTTAAAAATCTTGTCAGATAGGGCTTGTTAACCTTACTTTGTGGAGGAGGAACCAAAGGCTTGGAGTTACGTAACTTGCCCAAGGTTAAGGTGGCACAGACTGGACTGTAAATCTGTCTTGCTGTAGAACCCATATTCATTAATTCAGTAAACATTTGTTATGCACATCCTATATGCCTAAACTGCATTAGCTTCTGGTGTCTTTATCTTCAAATAGTTGAAATTATTTTCATAATGTGATAACTACTATGATAAAAGTACTATGGGAGTGTTGCCTCCCTGGTTAAACATTAAGCCAGGACAGCTGTGTGCATAGCAAAGCTCTGGACAACCGAAACCTAGAAATGTATTCAAAGATTCCCTGGATAGGGGGCCTTAAAACACAGACTCATGGGTCTTACCTTACACCTAGTAAGTTGTAATCTCTGGGATTGAGGCCCAGGTATCTGTGATTTTTTAAAGCTTCTCAGGTGTCAGGCGAGTACCATAATAAGAAGAGAGAAAAATTGTTGCGAACTTAGAAACTCAAAGATGCGTCAAACACAGAGAAGAAAAATCTTAATATGAGCCTTTTGAGAACAAGATTTGATTGAAACAGAAAGGGATGTCATGACAAAAATGGCATTTAGAAAGATTTTGGTCATTTTAGGAAGGTTGGATTTTAATTTGGATGGCTTTTTATGTGTCAGAGAATAGTAACAAAGCCTGAGAGGCTTTGGATTTTCTTTTGAAAGGAACCTTCAAAGTCACTGTATCAAATTCATTGATTTTAGGTGATCTGACTGAATTTTTACACACATACACACACACATCTGAGTACCTACTTCGCCATCTTAAAGAACACATTCACCTTGATGAAGTAACTTGGGGAAACAGAAATGGGTTTAGCTTTCTAAAAATTGGTGTTTAGGCTTATTACTAGTATCTGTCTGAGCTTTTGTAAAATCTGGCAGAATCTTCTGTCTACCCACCTATGCATTTGTGCTTGTGTGTATACACATGCATAGTTATCATATGATCAGCAAGGAAAGTGATGATTTAGGTTTTTTGGATCTTTGTGATGAAAGCTATGAATCCTCTCAGAAAAATGGACATATATACAATTTTAATGTCATTTTAGGCTTTCACTTGTCCTCTAAAGCCCATTTAGAGCCCCCTTAGGGTCTGTTGATTCCTGCCAAGAGCCCCTGTGACACAAGTCTTGGACGTTTTTCTTGTCTTTAGACAATAACACTAAGTATACAGTAGGCAGCCATTCTATTTGAAGAGTGAGTGAGTGAATGAAAGTGACAGAAAAAAAGAAATCTAAGGGCCTGGAATGATAACTTCTGTGATCTCTCTCTTGGGGTTAATTTTTCTTGTCCTAGCTCTGGAGTGCTCCAGAGAGGGCTAGAATGAGACAAAGAAACTTCATTCATTTTCCTTTGTGTAGTCTGACCTAACTCATACAACACCCCTTTCGGTTCATAAGTAGGTTACAGAATCATACAATATGGGAAAAACAGATATGGCCTATCTCTTAATACAGACATGCTGTTCAGACATTGGTAATACTAAGTGCTAACTAATAATAACTGTTGTGCTGCTAAGGAGTTGGAAAAAGCAAAGGCTGCTCTAGAGGTATGTTACTTTTCAAGGAATTTGGTTTTGTTTGCTGTGTGCCTAAAGTTTGTGGTTCTGGGCAGATTACTGTCACATTTAAAATAATACGGTCTCCCATGTTCATGGATTGGAAGACTCAGTGTGATTGATAGGTCTTTTCTTCGCAAGTAGAGCTATACATTTTAGTGTAATCTTAATCACAGTCCCAGCAGGGTTTTATGTTTATATGTGTATGGAAATTGACAAACATCCTAAAACTTATGGAAATGCAAAAGATCTAAAATAGCCCAGACAATCTTAAAGATGTTAAATAAAGTTAGAAATTCATACTACCAGGTATTGAGACTGTTGTCCGATATTGAGACTGAATCCAAGGAGCAACAGAAACAGAAAGTTTCTAAACTGGCGTACCACATACATGTTCACCTGATTTGCAAGAAAGGTGCCACTATAATCCAGTGGGGAATGGATGACCATTTCAATAAACAGTTCTGAGTCCATGAGATATCCATATTTAAAAAATTAACCTTAGCCATATACCATATACATAAATTAATTCAAAATGGATCATAAATCTGAAAGGTAAAATAATAAAACTCCTAGAATAAAACATAGGCAAATATCTTCATGACTGAGATAAGCAAAGATGTCTTAACTGGACAGATAAAACAGCCATAAAAAATTGTTAAATTGGACACCATTAATGTTAATTTTTGTTAACATTAATATTAAGAACTAAATGTTCATCAAAAGTTAAGAGAATGAAAAGACAGACCTCAGACATATATCCAATAAAATACTTATTTCCAGATATATTATGGGCTAGAACAATTTTTAAAATAAATATTCAGTGTTTGAAGAAGACAATTAGAAATAAATGTTTTACTTGATATTTTTCAGACTGAATCATATATAAAGAGCTTCTATAACTGAAAATGTTTTGCCCAAAGACTTAATGAAAAATTTCACAAAAGAGGATAACATATCAAAGTGTTCAAAGTCATTATTCATCAGAGAAATGTAAATTAAAACGACATTGAGTTAACCCTATGTACCCAACAGACTGGCTGAAATTAAAAAGACTGACAATACCAACTGTTGGCAAGGACATAGATCAACTGAAACTCTAATCCATTGCTAGTGAGAGCATAAATTTGTAAAACTACTTCAGAAAACTGGCAGTTTGTACTAAAGCTAAATATACACCTACCCAATGACCCAGCAATTCTGTTTAGTATACACTCAAGAGAAATGAATGCATATATTTACCAAAAGAGTGTACAAGAATGTTCGTAGCAGCATTATACATAATAGCTAGAAATTGGAAACAATATGAATGTATGCCAACAGCACTCTGGATAAGTACTTTGTGATATAGTCCAGTTGAATAATAGCACACTACACATCACCAAAAAGGATAAACCACTGATTCACACAGGAACATGAATGAATCTCACAGGCATAACAGTAAATGAAAGAATCTATACACAAAAGACTTTACTCTTTATTATGCAGTTTGTGTAAAGTTCAAGAACACACAAAATGAATCTTTGGTGACAGAAGTAAAAACAGTGCCAGGATGGGTTTTGACTGAAAAAAGGGCAAATGGGCCGGGCGCAGTGACTCATGCCTGTAATCCCAGCACCTTTGGAGGCCGAGGTGGGTGGATCACGAGGTCAGGAGTTCGATACCAGCCTGGCCAACATGGTCAAACCCCCTCTCTACTAAAAATACAAAAATTAGCTGGGCGTGGTGGCGCATGCCTGTAGTCCCAGCTACCTGGGAGGCTGAGGCAGGAGAATCGCTTGAATCCAGGAGGCAGAGGTTGCAGTGAGCCGAGGTCATGCCACTGCCCTCCAGCCTGGGCAACAGAGCAAGACTCCCGTCTCAAAAAAAAAAAAAAGCAAAGGGGCTAAAATGCCTAATTTCTTAACCTGGGTGGTATTTACATGGAAATATGTGTGTATATAAAAATTCATCAAGTTACAGTCAGGATTTGTATACCTTATATTGTATACCTTATGCTACAACTCTATAAAAAATAATAATATAGTCTCTACCGTAAAAAAACTTAGAATCTAGAATCTATTGTGGGGAGAGAGTGAGAAAAGAGTAGCTCCTTTGCTAAATGGGATTTAACTGTTTTCCTTATAGGTGTCTTATTATTGTCTTTGAGTCTTTGGCAGAGTAGAAACTCAATAAATGTTGATTCTATGAATGAACAGATAAATTTCTTGTCTTTATAGTTAGGATTGAGACAATTATTCACAGCAATTAGTTATTTTATTGATAAAGGGCTGACTGAAACTAAGCTATTTTCTTATGTAACCAGTTTATAGTGAATCTTCTAACATCACGGAGGTTAAAGTCCTAAAAAGCAGCTAACATAATGAGCTTTTATGTTTCTTAAAAGATTTGTGAAATGTGCAGAGACACTGTTAAGAAATGTGTTTGGCAATGACTATCATTTAAAGACATAACTTTAATTCATGTTTTAATTAGACAAGTTTGCTTGCTTTTTTTGTATTTGAAATCCTTTGAAGAGTGTGGTATTTGAGGATATTTCAGCTCTTTACAAGCCAAAGTCTTTATAAGCGTCCACCTATTTATATCTTAAGGCTAATCTCATGTACTTTATTCCCTCAAATATTACTGGGGTTTATAGAGGATCTCCAGCTATTTAAATGAAGTCTGGGGTTTCGAACTCTGCCACTATACCTTCTCACTTACTCATTTACGTGCTTTTGAGATTCCTAGATCATTACTGATCTAAATACTGTTTTTACCACCTAGAAGCACTGTAGAATGCCATCCTCTGATAAACATTTTGGAGTAGAAAGAGCAGGAGGATAAAACAACAGGCGTTTAAAAAAATTCCAGGCATAGTTTAAAATATTGTACCTTTCGAACTAACAATCACAGCTAAATGCTGTAGTGCAAATGTCTATCCCTATTTTATATGGCTTTTTTTACAAAAGGCCTCATCAAATATGGAGTAAGAAAGCCTCATTCTTCTCTATCAAGGTTTAAAATGTATGGTTGTCACTTTCTTCTAGATAACCTCTAATTATAGCAGATAGATTTGAAGTGTAAAATAGCTTTGTATAATGGACACTGTCACTCATTGCTTTCTGTTTCCCCCTTAGACAGGATGTGTGTTGCTCAGATACAGAGTTTAGAGTCCGAAAGATGTCAAGTAAAACACTAATTTCTAACTGCCTTCCTCAGTTGTCAGATATTCATGTTAAAAATTGTTCTGGCACATAATGAGAAATTTATGTGAATTTATTGGTTTAAAAAATATAACTGGCTAATTATAGGTTTAAAAAATACATAGAAATGAAATAATGTATCTGTCATATGAAAAAAATTACTCCTCAAAGAAACTGGAAAATCTCTTATTTTCTGTTTATACCAGAATTCTAAATATAAACATTTTAATTCAAAAGGAAAGATAGATACTCCTTATAAAAACATCTAAACTATTTAAAAGCCTCTAACTGGCTTTAAAGTGAGTGAAGAATTTTTCATTACAATAGGCTTTAATTCATAAAATAAATTTTTGCTTAAAATTTATAGTGAGAAATGCTTGACTGAAACAAGAATAACCTTTAAAATGAACCAAGTTTCTTCTACACATAAATTGCAAGAGGAAATGAAAAAGAAATGGTGGAGAAACCTTTGGATTATCAATCATACTATGTAAATCTTATTTAGCTCCTGATTTAGACTAACAAACTGTTTTTTAATATGAGAAAATAGGAAATTTGAGAACTGGATATTTGATGATGTTTTTAAACATTTACATTTTAGATTTGATCATTGTAATTTTAAACTTTTTTTTATTAGAGATACTGATTATGACTGAAATAAGTTTGGTATATGCTTGAGAATTATATAGGGAGAGTAAAGGATAGAGATGAAATAAAAATGTTCATGTGTGTGAATAACTGAGGCCAGGTATTGATTACATGGGTATTGTTTATACTATTCTGCCCACTTTTATATGTTTGAAGTTCTCTATAATTAAAAAAAAAAAAAAATTTAAGCTACAGATAATAAAATTTGAACTGGTACCACACAATTTATTTCCTGTTAAGTAGTTTCTTCCATGTCCTTTGAGCTTGGTATTTCTCATTAACTTAGCAAGACAGCTGGGAGGGGATTTGTTTGTTATGTTTTGATGGCAGAAGTTACACGGGTACTCTGCTGCTTTTATAAAGGACTTGCATCATAAAGTCTTTTTTCCTCACCCTAGTGACTTCTTTTCTTACAAGAATCTTGGAATAAAATCGAAAATGCTTAGTATGATTTAAAGACTTTAGTGTAGTGTATTTCATACCTTCCTCTTCTACTTTATGTTAGTCTATTTTCTTACTACCCTCTATATTGCATAAGCACTGGTTTTTCTGTTTCTAGAATCTGCCTCAGTGTCTTTATACTGCCTGCCTGTCGACCAACTCCTACTCAGCCTTCAAATTCTAGAGTAGTGTTACCCAGGGAAGCTTTTTCTCTCTACCCTTCTTTACATTTTTCCTCCATAGTAATAGATGTTGTAATTACATATCTGTAACTATTTGTTTGTTTAGTGCTTACCTCTTCTGTAGTCATGAGAGCAGAGATGATGCCTATTTTGTTCAACAGGATAATCTAAAAGCTTAGTGCTTGACAGGTAGAATGCACATAGTAAAGGTTTGTTGAACAGAGGAATAAAGGAATGAATGATAGATGTGGCTCCTCACACTCTTTAGTGTAACGTTGATTCTTTAAAATAGGACGTTTATTTTAAAAACTCTCTCCTGTGCAGGGATTTTGGTAGCATGTGGTGTAACCCAATTGCCTCTCTCATTGTGTAAGTCTTTTGGATAGTAAGTTTACAAATCCATCTTAATGTTTAGGACTGTGTTTCTTGACAGATGAATTTAATTTTCAGTGGGCAATTGTAACTAAGCTTTAAATCATTAAAGAGTTGTTAGTATTTACTTGCTTTTATGTTGAATTTTGTTTCCTTTTTAGTTCTCTAAATTTGACTTTTTTTTTTCCTTTTCTCAGGTACTCTCTGCCCTTGACATACTCCAACCTCCACACATTGACTATTTTGAAGAAATGTATCCTAACCAGGGAATGTGAAAGAAGGGGACAATTTTTAAAATTAATTTGTTCTTCTAGCACCTTTTGGGGTTCATGCCTTCAAGTATTTTAAATCTCATCCTTGCAGAAGTGATTGAGTACCTGGAACCAGGTAATTTTGAAATCCTAAGTGTCTGGCAGAGCTCAATATTATCAACATATTCTATGTGGTGATGCCACAGAACAGAAATCTGAACAGATATTTAATCCCCACACAGCCTTATGAGATAGATTATTACCATCCCCATTTTGCAGATGAAACCATTGAGGCAGCTTTGTTGTAGTAGAACCCAGGGAAGTGCTTTTACCACTATGCAACAGCTGCCTGTCAGTTAAGAGAGTAATACTGCCCTTTTTTATAACACTTAGGGTAAGATAAAAATTACAGGATTAATGTAAGTTAAGTTGTCTTACGTTCCTTAGAATGGTGGTGGTGGTAGTGGTGATATTGACCTAATAGCCTTTACTTATATAATTTTTATCAGATGCCAGGCACAATTCTAAGCTCTTTACACATGTGTTTAATTTAATCCTACAAACATCCTCTGGGGAAGGTATTATGATTATTCCCATGTTACAGAAGAGGAAATTGAGGCACAAAAGGTAAGAAATTGACCAAGATCACAGAGTTAGTAAGTGTGGGGATGGAGATTTGGTTCCAGGTATTCTGACTATGTAGTCTTGCTTTCAGCCCTTACCTATGTGATTCTCAGGATAGAGCCCTTAACGTTCTCCTGTTACTACTGTTAATGTTTAAAAATAGTATGTTAGACATTGTGAATAATAATGAACTATAAAATAATGATAAAATAATGCCTGGTGATAGCTCCATGGTAATAATAAAATAATGCATGGTAATAGCTCCTGGGACTGTGCATGAAAAAAACTGAGACATAAGTTAACCTCCCTGACATTCCTGGGCAAAGTGTTACCAGTTTCCATTCCGCATTTAACTTGGTAAAACTTTAAATAAAAGACAGGAAATCCTAAGGCATTGATTTTGGTAAGCTCATGATTATGCAGTTTATTCAAACTCTAGGCTTTTTTATTAATACTTTAGACCTATGACTCAGAATGGAAACCTATGTAATAGTGAGATACTTTTTCTGATTCAGCAGTGAGGTAATGAAAATCTCATTCTTACACAGGGAAGAGTAATTCCATATGAGGTTGTTATCTTTGATAACTTCCTGAGAAAATAGGAACAATTAAGAGCTTCCCAAGATAACTAAGCTGGCTAAGGATTTGGGAAATCTTATATGGTAATAGAATTGTCACTGATCAACACTGCTGGGATGTTTTGATCTTTTAAACCAAAAGCTCTTGAATGCTAGTCAGCCCTCCATAGATGTGAGACTGCATCCATGAATGGAAAATATTTGAAAAAAATAATAATAAAAAATAAAAAGTAATATGGCTGGGCACAGTGGCTCACACGTGTAATCCCAGCACTTTGGGAGGCTGAGGCAGGGTGGGCAGATCGCCTGAGCCCAGGAGTTGGAGACCAGCCTGGGCAACATAGCAAGGCCTTGTCTCTACCAAAATTACAAAAAAAAAAAAAATTTGCTGGGTGTAGTGGCACATGCCTGTTGTCCCAGCCACTCGAGAGGCTGAGGCAGAAGGATCAGCTGAGCCCAGGAGGTCTGTTATTCTCATGGTTACAGTTTATTATAGCAAAAAAGATACAGACTAAAATCAAGAAAGGAAAACAATTTAGAGAGTCTGGCATGAAGTTCCGTTTGTCCTTTCCCAATGTAGTTGCATGGACAGTGCTTAATTCTCCCAGCAATGATATATGACAACATGGGCAAGTGTTGCCAACCAGGGAAGTTTACCTGAGCCTTGGTGTTCAGGGTTTTTATTGTGGGTCAGTCATATAGGCATGAAGCACCCATGTGAGTGACCTTAGCTGCTCAGTCTCCAGCCCTCCTTTTTCCCTTCCCCTCCAGGGGTCAAACTAATACAGCATAGCCCAAGGCCCAGGCAAAGACAGGTATTCACCATGTATCATATTGTTAACATAAACTATCTGGCATGGCCAAAGCCCCAGGTATACTAAGATACTATTATCAGGTGGATATTGCAGTGACCCAAGGTTATTTCCCAAAAGTCCGGGGCCAGTCTTGAAGACTTTTGGAATGGGCAGGGTTTGGACAGCCCAGGTCTGCCGAGTTAACCCTTTACTGCACATAGGCCATATGGGAGGAAAGAATGTTTCTATGTAAGTTAATTGGTGAATATGGGTATATTGAATAAAAGCCAAATATATTTAGGTTCTCTTCATTGAACACTTAGTTAATTCATTATATCCATTTTTTACCTTATAGTTCAGGCACGTATTGTTTATATCAGGCATTAATTTTGGTACTTGGTTTGAAAACTGTGTATGTGCTTCTGTAAGATAAGAGTTCTCAATCACTTGTTATTATTGGCCATAATTTAATTGAGTCCAGGAGATGTTTGATTCATCATTATTTCAAATAACAGAGGGAAAGTTAGCATAGTTATGGTTTAAAACCATGAGCGATATAGGTGGCTTAGTAGCTGTTGGTAGCAAATTTCAATCCATTTCATCAGTTAGAATGTTTCTTTGAAATTTTCCTCCTCAAAATTGTTTATAGATGTTTAAGTAAAGAGCCTTTGTCATAAAATATTCATGGAACCCTCTGGTATACCATTTACTTAAATGTTTTACTTTATTTCATCCTGTCATATCACTTAATTTTTTAACTTCAGGTTAAAAATTTGACTCGTTACTCTCACAGTAATTAACTGACTACAGATGGAAAAATCAAATCTTTCAAACCTAAACTTCAGTAGTCTTCTGTTTTCTGCCTTATAATTCTTAGCTATATGTAGAAGCATGCCTAGAAAAAAGGTAAGCGTTTTCCAGTAATGGTGTCGATTGGAAAAAACTGAATCCTTTCAACATAAAAAGGAATCATACCTATAGCGGCCACAGGATTATAAAGACTTTTTAGGAAGGAATGGTTTAGCTTGGAGTACAGGATACTGAAAAGTTGTATTATAGAACAACTATTAAATGAAAATGTAAGAAATACCTTAGTTACGTATATGCTCTGCCTTCGCTGCTGATTCTTTTAGTGTCCTAAATGGGAGAGTTTTCTGTGTCCTTTGTTTTGTTCTGAGACGGAGTTTCACTCTTTGTTGCCCAGGCTGGAATGCAATGGCACAATCTCGGCTTACTCCACCTCCTGGGTTCAAGAGATTCTCCTGCCTCAGCCTCCCAAGTAGCTGGGATTACAGGTGCACGCCACCATGCCTGGCTAATTTTGTATTTTTAGTACAGACGAGGTTTCACCATGTTGGCTAGGCTGGTCTTGAACTCCTGACCACAGGTGATCTGCCCGCCTTGGCCTCCCAAAGTGCTGGGATTACAGGCATGAGCCCCTGTGCCTGGCCATGTGTCCTCTGTTTTTGATACAAATAAATTGGTTGTAGCCGAAGCAAAAAAAAAAAAAAAAAATTCCTCAGTTTCCTTACTCTCTTTTTTCTCCTTGAAAAATAAAAAACCTATTACCTAAAACTTAAAAATGTTAAAGATTAATAGGACCTCAAGTTACTATATGAATTCAGCATACTATATTATCTATGTCAGCAGCTCCCTCTGTAGTATCTCCGAAATATGGCATACACATTACAAATGGTTTTAGATGTTTTTTAATTTGGAGGATTATTGTGTCTACAGATTTTGGAGTAGGTAATATTTTGAATTTTAAATAAGTGATCCTGGAATTATGCTTTTAAGAAACTATTTTGAGGTCTGTATGAAGTTCTGTTGTTTTAGGCAAGTTGTTAGTATATTGTTATACATCTAATGAGTTTTTTAATACTTAGTTGAATGGGTCAGTACATCGAGTCAAAAATATATATTTATATTAAGTTGTGAGGGAAAATAAATAATCCTAAGTAATTATCCACTGTACATAAAGTACCACATCATTACACTTTTTCTAAGATTAGAAAAGTTGGGATATATATCACATATTCAAGTTTTAATAGACAAACATTTTAAACCAGCAGGCGCTTTTAAACCTAATATAATAGTTAATATAATTTTAGAAAATTTGAATTCTATGTGCGTTTTGGTATAATCAAATGTGAAGTAAGAGTATCGGTGTATAGTGTCTGCGGTTAATCATGTATTTCCTAAAGAAACTGAAACTGTAATAAAATTATTACATCATGCTCCCCAAAAATTTAGTGTGGATTTTGAAACACCAGGCATTTTTAGATAACTTCTTGAAGCAACAAAAAAAAGTCAATATCTAGACTGTAAGTTTTTGTAAATCTGCCTACAGGGTTCAACAGATGTAGGACAGACAAGTCAGATGTGAAAGGAGCAATAACTTCTATCATGACCTCTGTATCTTTTAACTTTTTGTCTTCATAGTTTTTAATCTATCTAGGAAATATATTATTTAATAATTTTAAAGATTATGTATTTTTCTGAGCTGATGTTTTAGCTTTTAAAGGATTACATTTTTCATTTTGTACTTTGAGTTTCTATTTGGAAATCTGTGTAAAAACAGTTTGGTACTTAATTACTTTGAGCCTACTGAAATTTAAATCAAGAGAAACCAGTTCTAATTGTTTGATTAGAAAACGGAATTTATTATGCTTCAGTTTGGATTCTGGATGCTCTACAATGCACATTTACAGGCCCTTTCCCAGAAAGCACTAGCTACCTACAGGGTTGGAAATAAAAATTTGGTTTGGTTTGGGAAAAGCTTATTTTTGACTTGAAGCATAACTTAGCATTTTATGAAGATGAACATGGGTGGTGTGAGTCTTCTATGCTAGAAGCAATTACATTCTCAGTGGAAATGAGAGGTCTAGTGGAGTGTCCGTACACACTGGTTTGTTGAGACGGTCTCGGATTTTACTTGATGTTCTGGCATAATTATTGTGAGGTTCTCACTCTCAGAAGTGTCACTGTTTGTATGATAGGTTTTGCCTGTGCAGGCAGTGTTTTAAATAGGAATCTCTTGTCATAAAGACTGAGGAAACCTATGTGTCCATTGCAGCCAGTAAGAGTCTCTAGTGCTTTGAAATAGCTGTATAACCCTCAGGGAATCTTAGGAGTCATTGAAAAACTAAGAACAATGGAAACAAAATGCATATATGCTTATGTAAGTGTACTCTTTCTTCAATAATGGTACTACTAAGGACCAGAAATTTATATCCCGGCAGCTTTGAAGATTCCCATATTGTAAGAACTTCCCGTTCATTTATTCCATAAACATAAGCATCAACTATGTTTCCAGATTCAAGACATTCTGTCTGTTTTATTCATTGTTACATTACCAGTACTTAGAACAGTGCCTGACATAAAGTAGGTACAAAATAAATATTTGGTAAATGAACTAATAGATGATTTCTGGTCCAGGTTTATAATCTAGTGGAGGATACAGTCACATAAATAATGACAATAATATAGGTTGGAAAGTATAATGATAGAAAAGAACTGGCCAGGCATGGTAGCCCATGCCTGTAATCCCAGCACTTTGGGAGGCCGAGGTGGGTGGATCACTTGAGGTCAGGAGCTCACGACCTGTCTGACCAACATGGTGAAACCCTGTCTCTACTAAAAATACAAAAATTAGCCGGGTTTGGTGGTGTGTGCCAGTAATCCCAGCTACTCAGGAGGCTGAGGCGGGAGAATCTCTTGAACCCAGGAGGTGAAGATTGCAGTGATCGTGCCACTGCACTCCAGCCTAGGTGACAGAGAGAGACTCCATCTCCCCACCAAAAAAACAAAAGAACCAAAGTATCCTGAGAGCACTGGGGGGTTCTCATTTTTACTCTCCCCCATTTTAGTTTCCCACTGAATTACTAGAAAAACATTTGATGATTTAAAACAAAAAAACTTTCACTTACCCACTATCACTGATCCTTTCTTCTTATCTCTGAAGCCTAGAACAGAAATTTAAAGAAAGGAAAAACCAAGAAAGGTTGATAGAACAATCCAGGAACAGATAAATTCCTGACCTAACCACCATTTTTGTCAGTATCTGGTTAACCTTGCTTATTCATTCAGCCAAACCTTTAGCACTACTGTTATATATGACATTGTACTAACCTCTGGGATAAATACAAAGATGCCTTGTTCATTTATTTTAATTTTAAAAATGTAATATGTGAGATGCTATCCTAAATACTTTATTCATATCTCCAATTTATAGATGAAGAAACTGTAGCTCAGAGAGGTAAATAACTTGTCCGAGGTCACATAGAAGTAACAGAGCTGTGATTTGAACCCGTATTGTATAGTCCAGTGGGCCAGGAGTACTCTCAACCCACCATGCTCTGCTGCCTCTTAATGCTTTCCCGCAAGGAAGATACTATAATCAATGGGGGGGAGATGAGATGAGATGTAAAGGGATAACTAACATGTGTGGTAGAATGTGCCAAAAGAATATAGTAAGGTGGTGTGGGACTTTAAAAGGAGAGACTACTTCAAGCAGAAAAAAACCATAGGGAAATTGTGTGGAGAAAAGACATTTCAGATGAGCATTGATGGATGAGAAGAATTTGGACAGGTAGCATTTAAGAGGATGGATATTCCAGATGGTGAGACTATCAGGAGCATTATTAGGGAATGGTAAATCATCTAGTTGACCAGAGTTTGATATGCAGAAATAATGAGAAATTAAGCTAGGTTGGGCCAAGTCATGGGGGATTTTGAATGTTGGACTAAGGAAATTGGTCTTTATTCAGTTGACATTGGGCCCCAATGAAAGATTTTTGTGATGAAGAATAACAGAATCAGAAGTGTACTTTAAAAACTTAACAAGGAGTTTGTATTTGATAATGGAAAGGTTCTGGAAATAGTGCCAGTGGTTGCACAACATTGTGAATGTGCTTAATACCACTGAATTGCACACTGAAACATGATTAAATGATCAATTTTGTGTGTATTTTAACGTAATTTTTTAAAAACACCATAACAAGGACCTGACTGTTGGAGCTGAGAGGCAGTGACTGTCGTGAAAGAAGAACAGAAGGATGTTTGGCATCTTCCCAGATGGTTTTTCATGATGCTCAATGTTTGTTTTATGCCCTTTCTAACTTTACCCTCAGCAAAGATGTACCAGCAGGTAATTCAAAATATGGTTGTTGCCATCACCTTTAAGGAGTTCATGGTGTAATAGAGATGATAGACAGTTTTCAAATAATTATAGTACCAGAGTAATCAATTTTACAATAGAGACATTAAACAAATTATCTTATGGATAAAAAAAAAAAAATGCCCTGCACTCCTTCTCTACTCCCCTACTCCACCCCCCAAAAAAGAGCTTGGAAGACTTACCTGCAACTTAATAATTTTCATAGAATAAAACATGTTCAGTAGTCCTTCCAGCATCAATTCATATAAGAACAATTACATATTAGTAGGATAAGTATATTTTCAGTATTTCTAGTAACACTCTCATTTTTCCACAAAATTTTAATCCATGTCTAATTCCTGTTCATGGGTCTGTGTAACCCTTTTTGCATAGCTTTTCTAATTAAATAACAATATGAAACAGTGCTAATAGATGGTACAACTAAGTGGATAATCTAATATTCCTTCTGTAAGAAGTAGAAAGTGGGTACTGTGAACAAATGTATTAGATACTATGTTGTATCATCTGTCTAGACAGAGGAGGGAGATCCTTTTAAATGGACCACCATTTTATTTCATCTCTTCTCAGTTCCCATAAAAAGTACTCAGAAACAGACTCTTTGATATACTTTTCCTAAACTTTTCTTGTAGATTTTTGTTCTCTGTTTATTTTGAATCTTCTCTGTTCTTCCGAACTGTTTCTTTTAGTAACTTTGTCTTTTAAAATCTCCGAGCACAAATGAGCTACACTGGTGATGGGTAACACTGGCTAGGTAAGGACTAGCATCTGTAGATTGGTGTGTTTAGAGACTTGTAACACTGGTAGCAGTCTGCTCTCAGGTTTTAATGACATTTGTGCAGCTTTATAATAGATCATACTGGAGTAAATGCTCTCATTCTGTTGGGCAGAAGGACATTTGACACCAAATTGTCTGGACATGGACGTAAGTTTCTCAGACCTGTTAAGGAAAGGTTACTCGGGTCTAATTTGAGGGTTCATTGTCTTTTGGAGGAAGTGTTGATATTCATTGTATTGGCAGTAAGAAGGACAATGAAGTTATATGACTGATAACGTTCATCCCTTACCTTCTGAATGCATTGAGAGATAATTGAAGAATTTGCCCTTTCTCTTCATGAATGAAGAAATTGATACAGTAAAATGTTCCTAATCTATGTAGAGGCTCCTCTTTCAAATACGGTTTTTTATACTCCAAAAAACAGTGACATTCCAGTCACTTTGGCTTCTGTTCCTCAGCTCTTAATCTCTGGGTTTGTGTACATGTTCATTTGCTTTGGAGGGTTATCATGGTGGAAGATTAATCACCAGTCTCTACCATCTATGTTTGACAGACACAGAGCTTGCCTTGCCTTCTCCAGAGCAGTTTCTAAAGGAGAGAGCTGAAGTTCGAAATAACATCATTTTCTCTAGAATGCTCTTCTTGTTTTATTACATACATGGTGATAGCCTTAGTGAAAACTCATCTGACAGATCTTATGGACTGTAACAGAATGACAGCTTTCCCGCTTTTTTCTTTTTTTTCTGGTGATTGGATTGATTTTTTTTTTAAGTCAGTTTTAAATTACAACTGAGGTAGTTTTAATTTTTGACATTCTATACAACAAATTTGTTACTTTACAAAGAAAAGGAATCTGCCTTTGCCTGGGAAAGAGATTGTCGTATTCAAACGTTTTAACAACATGACCTTTTATTCCATTGATTTCTATAGAGAAGCACAGGCATGCTTCAGAAAAGGTCAGTGATTCTAATTGAAGCACACCGATTTTTTTCTAGTTGCAAAGGCTCCCATGCTTTTTGTTGCAGAGAAGATGATGAGATTTAAGGCTGACCATTTGTTACAAGAGAACACAATTCTCTCTGTGACACATTGTTGTTTTTCTTTCATGTGGAAAGCATTGTTTGAAATCAACCATATCTGTAAACCAGATTGTCATTATCCACACTATTCAATGCCTTCACTTTTATTTCAGATCAGCCAGTTTCATATCTGAGTACTAGGTTGAAATTTCCTTCCGCTGTGCACCTGATTTTGGAAGAAAACAAAAATGTGAGCAGAGAGATTTTATTAAGTCTCACACATTTATGGCTGTAGATTCTTTTTTCAGACAGGAATGGCAGGATTTCAGAATTTGTGTTTAAGGTGCCTAAGCATGTTAGTGCTTAAAGTGCTTAACCATGTTATCACTTAAGCATGTTTTAACTGTCATTCATGTACTTGTCATATAAGAGAATCTATGGCTTGAGGGGGCCAGGCTTGGGCTTCTATGTACTACAGTTTATTAAACCAAATTTACTGTGTCTTTTGGAAAAGTCACCTGACTCATATTTGTTCCAATATATATCA
This sequence comes from Papio anubis, assembly GCF_008728515.1. Lineage (NCBI taxonomy): Eukaryota > Metazoa > Chordata > Mammalia > Primates > Cercopithecidae > Papio > Papio anubis. The sequence continues at coordinate 21,117,554 of NC_044992.1, forward strand.
CATTGAAGATGAAAACTTTTTTTTTTTTTTTTGAGACGGAGTCTCGCTCTGTCGCCCAGGCTGAAGTACAGTGACATGATCTCATCTCACTGCAACCTCCACCTCCCGGGTTCAAGTGATTCTCCTGCCTCAGCCTCCTGAGTAACTGGGACTACAGGCACATGCCACCATGCCTGGCTAATTTTTGTATTTTTAATAGAGACAGGGTTTCACCATTTTGGCCAGGATATTCTCGATCTCCTGACCTCATGATCCACCTGCCTCGGCCTCCCAAAGTGCTGGGATTACAGGCATGAGCCACCGTGCCCAGCCGAAGATGAAAAGTTTTGAAAAAGGATTGTAGAACCTTTGACCCATATGGGACCTACTTGATAAATATTTAATATTGTAAGATTTCTTTTTTTGTAATCTGGCTTAGCATTAGTTTCTGTCCATATTAAATGAAGAAAGAATGATTAAGTTTCCACTATCTGAAATCAGTAGAGAGTTTAGGAATTAAAGTAGGGTTTTCAAAGCTTTCTGTCCGTATTCATTCTGTAGGAAATAATTTGATACAACACGTTCCCATTTTCTTTTCCCAACTCAGATAAACCAAGTAAATACCTTTATTTTGCTATCTGAAAGTTTTTAACACATCATTAGAACATCATACAACATCAGTAGCTCATTGCACTTGGAACATTAAATATGTTCTCAGACTTCAGTTGAGCAGGGAAGCCAGCCCACTGTCCTTCTGAACTCTAGATGGCAAAAGCTTTTGACCTGATAGTTTTTTTACATAAGACAGTATCACAACTTTTTTATAAGCACAACTTGAACTGTCCACAGTGGTTAGGAGTCTGTTATCAAGTGTTTATTCAGCAGTGCTTTATTATGACATACTTACACAACACCTTGTCATTAGTAAGCATTTATTTTTAATACTTTGTAAATTCTCCCAGTTCTTATTGACTCTCTAAATGCTGTGTAATGAATCAGCTTTATTTTTCCTCTTTTTTTTCTGAAAGGTATAAAAAATGTAAGTCATAGTATGTTGGCAGGCCTGAACATGGGAAGATGGAAAATTGGCCTCCATCCATAGACGACATAATTTTCTCCTTCAGCCTGAGATCCCAAGGACCACTCCCCTTACAATGCCCTGTAGTGAAAGTCACATCACCTCTTTTAGTTCATTTAAAAGGCCTTCCTGTCTGCATAACGATTACTTAGGCTTTAGTGTATAGCAAATCCTGAGATTGTTTTAAAGAATTGTTTAAAGTTCAAACTCAACAGCTGGATTTTTTTTCCTCTCTGCTTTGAAGAGAGTCACTATAGTTGGAACAACTTATTCACGCTAGCTCTTTGAAACACCTGTGTTCCAAGTGAAGCCAAAAAAACAAAAAAAAAAACAAAAAAAAAACCTAAAGCTTGAATCTAGTCTTTTCACCTCTCCATTAAAAAATAAATATATCTCTAAAACTTCCCAGCTGGTGGGAATGAAATGCTGTCAGTGCTCCCAACTGTTAGACGGTAATATTGAATAACAACAAAGTCACACTTAATTTGAGCTTCTGAAAAGCCTCATAACCCCATTATCATTCTCCTGAACTGCTTAACCTTCTGGTTAACCTTCTGATTATTAGCCTCTTGACATATTTAATTCAGGTGTGAGAGTTTAGCGAAGCTCATGGGACTGTATTTATTTCATCTTTTTGTCATGTCCCACTGTGTTGACTTTATTTTTTAAGGTTGCTAGACACCAGGAGGCATGTGTTTCGTGGAGACCTAGAGGTTTCAGAAGCCACTAAATGTATCAGACTTGCCATAATTGGAGGAAATGGAGAATCAGTGGGGCTTTTAGGCACTTCATAGACCAGCTGAGTCTCCGGCTATCAACTGAATTTATTTGAGAGCAGTACCTCAGGAAACTTAATAGACTTATAGCACACTAGCACAAATCTGAATTTTAGCCAGTGTACAGTTTATGTATGTACTGCTGATATTATTTTGCTCTCTACATATTCTGTGCCTGTCATTATTAAGTATTAATCAAAAATATTGAATTGTATCTTTGGCAGTGGGTTTAAAAATTATATGTTTAATTGATAGTTTACCTCACTTAGAGATGGCAGGAGAACCAGATGGTAGAAAATAGGATCAAGTTGAAGTGGTGTTTTTTTTCCCAAAGAAAATATGATTTGCATGAGTAAGCAAAGTTTTGGGGTTTTTAATGTGTGCTTTTGTTTTGGGGGGATATGGGGACTTTAATCAGTTATAGGATATTAATATTTTTCTGTAATTAGAGTTAAATATGAAGAATATGAATCTGATAGGTAATATTTATCACCCTGAGCTCAAGACTAAGAAACCCTTCAGGTTATTAACCCTTTACCAAAACCAGGAGTTACCCTGTGTGAAGGTTCTCAGAGGTCTCACAGAAACTAGTACTTTTAATTGTTCCCTCAAGTTCCCATCTGTCAAAAATGTGTCCTGTAGGAAACCTTTCTTGGTCTAAGAAAGGGCTTTTTGTCCTTATATGAATGAATGAGTAAACTCTAAAGGAATGTGCCTGTCATGGACATGTTTTTGATGCCAAAAACCCTGCATGAGACCACATTAATAAAAAGTGAATAAAGTTTTTCTCCTTCTTCAATGGTGATATACTTTTGAGATTACCTAGTCTTTCCTTTTGAGATCACAGTGGCTTAAAGGAGCTTTTTTTTTTTTTTTTTTTTTTTTTTTTAAAGACAGAGTCTCACTCTGTCACCCCAGGCTGGAGTTCAGTGGCATGATCTCGGCTCGCTGCAGCCTCTGCCTCCAGGGTTCAAGGGATTCTCTTGCCTCAGCCTCCTAACTGGGATTACAGGTGCCTGCAACCACACCTGGCTAATTTTTGTATTTTTTAGTAGAGACAGAGCTTCACCGTGTTGGCCAGGCTGGTCTTGAACTCCTGATCTCAGGTGATCCACCCATCTCAGCCTTCCAAAGTGCTGGGATTACAGGCATGAGCCACTGTACCAGGCCAAAAGGAGCTTTTTTGAGCGGTCACCAATTTCTTTGTTCCTTATATTCTTTTGTTTTTTTTCCCTGGAGAGAATGTTGGAAAGAAATAGAGGCACAATCATACATTTTGAAAAAGCCTATGGACTTTGATATTAGGCAGCACTGAGTTCAAATCCTGATTTTTTCCTCCACTTACTAGCTTTTTGACTTTCAAAAAGTTATTTGATACTCCTCCCTAAGCCTCAGTTTCCTCAATGGTAATGGAGATGATATTCTTACAGAGCTATTTTTAAGGAATAAATGAATTAACATATGTAGAACATTTGGCATACCACCTAGCATGTATTGATGTGTAAAAAAAACTCATTTCCCCTCCTCCCTCATATAATGATGATGATGATGATGATGATGATGATAGCAGCTACCACCTAATTCATTTTCTGTGTGCCAGGCATTTATATGTGATTCTAAATCCTAGCAGTAACTCTGTGTAGTAGGTGTCCCTGTACCTGTTTTATAAATGCAGAAACAGACTCAGAGAAGTTATTTAACTTGCCTAATGTTATCAGGCTACTAAGTGGCAGAGTCAAGATTCTAACCTTGGTCGTTTTGATTCCAAAGCCTACAACAAACACACCACCTCCCACTGCTGAACCTGTTAACTCCTCATTTAAAATCAATTTCCAGGCCTTCTCCCTCTAAAGTAGAATTGTTTTGTTGTTACCTCTTCCTTTAGTTTTCTATTTTTGAAGTTTGCTTTATCTTTTGAAGGACAGAGTACAAGAACAAGGGCTGTGATCTAGTGCCATGTCCACTGCACGCTAGCTAAGACCTTTGATTAATTTCTTTACCTCGCTAAACCTCTTTGCTCATCTATATAATGGGAACCCATAATGGGACTTACTTCTTACAGTAATTAGGAGTAGGTGAGGCAAAATAAATTTAAAGCTGGATGCCTAACACAGAAAATTTCAGTAAATTTAAGCTGTTTTTCAGTCAGACGACTTTGTTCATTTACATTAAAATATTTTTGCGCCTTCTTGCCCTCTCCTTGATTTTTACATGTCAGTGTCAGTCTTTTTCCAACCTCTTGGCTATTGCCTTGCGTTCATCCATCTTTTTTCTCTGTCTTGTCATTAACATGTTCTCTACACCCACTTAGTACCCAGTCAGTGTTTATTGATGCTAATGATGATGGTTAAACAAAGATGCTGTTGGCACCAGTCCTGCAGGCTCTGAGACTGCCTGAGTAATCATGACTTCCTAAAAACAGAAAAGTACTCAATCATCTTATTTGTAATTGAAGGTCAGAATTTGATGTCAGCATTTGTTTCTGTGGTGACTGTGTAGCTTTTTCTGAAGAATTACCTTTGACAGTTGGGGTAGTCAGTATTTCTGGTGTGAGGCTGATTATCATGCATTCTTAAATTACTTCCTAAAATAGATGCAGCATCGTAGAGGTGGGTTAAACAAATATTGATCATGGTACAGATCTGCTTTAATTGGAGCAAGAGGTCAGGAGAGGCTTATCATTGAGGTGTAGATGGCTGCCAAGCTATAGATTAGTTTCCTGGTCTTCTTGCCCATAATCTTTTTTGCATCAGAGAAAATTGTACAGGCCTATTTTTAATTCTAAGCACCCCTCTTTGTTCTCTCCCTTTTTGATATCTCTAATATGTTCCCATCTAATGTCCTTGATCTTCAGAAGATGTCTCATTTCTTGCTTTTTCTTGCCTCAAATTCTGTCCTCCATGAAAACGTTTTCTTCTCAGCAAACTTTGTGGGAATCTGCTTATTATATTTGGGCACTGTCCACTAACAGTTCAGCTGCTGACACTGGTTGCATTATTCTAAAGAATGTCATGTTTTTAAGGTTGAATTTGAAACCCATTAATGGTGACAGGCTTCCATAATTTTAATATCCAAGTTTTTTAATAAAAGGAAGGAAATGGAAAAAAATATTTTTAAGATAAACTTTTATGCGAATAAAAAGAAGATTGTAACCAAATGCAAATAAATACCTCACTGTGGCATATTTCATTTGGTAGAAAGTAGAAATTGTTATTTTTTTACACTATCTAATTATTCCCAAACTTATATTTTTAACTTTTATCTACCATCAAAGGCCTGTCCTATATTTCCAGCAATCTCTAATTTAGACCTTAAAAACAAATCTGTAAAGGGCTAGTCCAAGCCCTGTACCCCCCCTACACACATAAAAGTAGCCAGGAGTTCCTTTTCTTTTGTACACATACATATAAACATTTATACGTATGTATACACTAACTTTTTAGTTCTCATGCACTTAAAAAATATGAGGGGATATGAAGCTATTTAAGCATATATGATTCATAAGTGCAGGGAAAATGTTTCTTGTATTGTCAGGATTATTTTTATAATTTGACTAAAGAAGGGTAAGAGGTAAAAGACTTGAAGGAAGTAAATACTCAGGAGGTGGAAAGAGACACTGAGATAAAGAGAATGAGGTAGCAAAGTTTGCCTCTTGATTTTTTTATCCTTTTTATTTTTAAGTCATTGGCCAAAAGGTTATCATTATTTGTCAGACATTTCTTCACTAGCAGTTTAGACTTATTATGTGGAAATAGCCACATGTTGTTATAAGGGTTAAATGAGGTGACCTATGTTAAAAGTGGCATGGTAAGCTCAAAAATACTTTTCAGCAAACAGATAAATCCTCTGCAAATGTGGGATTATTTCTTATTTGTGGTTGTGTTCTGCCAGTAACAGAACTAAAACTAAAATTCAGGTGCTGGAAGAAATGAATAAAAGTACTTGGGTAGATTGAGCAGTTACTTCAGGTGTCTTTGGATTCAATTTCTTCCGAAAGGAAATACTAAACCTCAAAAAGAGAAAAATTAGTTTTTTAGCATAACTTGCTATTTGTGTTGTGGAGATTCATGAAATAGTTCATATAAAGTACTTAAAGAAGTGTCTTGCAAATAGTGAGCATTCAATAAATGTTCATTTTATTTTTATTACTTTTCATGTTGTTTATAAAAAACTTTTTTTTTTTTTTTTTGGAGACAGGGTCTTGCTCTGTCGCCAAGGCTGGAGTGCAGTGGCAATCAGGGCTCACTGCAGCCTCGAACTCCTGAGCTTAAACTTAAAATCCTTTCACCTTAGGCACAAGTAGCTGGGAATACAGGTGCGCACCACCACAGCCAGCTAATTTTTAAATTTTTTTTGTAGAGACAAGATCTCTTTATGTTGCCCAGGCTGGTCTCGAACTTCTGACCATAAGTGATCTTCCTGCCTCGGTCTCCCAAAATGCCGGGTTAATAGATATGAGTCACTGTGCCTGGCTTAAATAAATTGTTAAGGATGAACCATTTTAGGAAACCAAATATGAGTGTATATGTTTTTTATACAGTATAGATAAATTGCCAACTAGTTTGCACATCTGATGCAGTAATTTGTAGGTGCTGAAGAAAGCTTTTTTTTGATGGTTTCTCACTTGTTGAAATCTCTTTAGTTATTGGAAATTAGTAATTCTAATTTAGAGATTTATCTCTTTAGAAGAATATATCTTTGTTGTGCAACTTTGTTGCTTTTATTCCTGGTGGCTCTATGATGGCAAGTCTGGCTTATTCAATTCGAACCTAAGGAACTTTATGAGATGAATAGCCGTAACAGTGTTGTAATCTTTGAGTGAATTGCAGTTGCTTATTTAATTGTCTGTCTCCCTTGTTAGGCTGTTGAGTTTCTCAGTGAAAGCAGTGAGCTGTCTTGTACACCACTGCATTTCTAGTATCTAGATTGGCATCTTGTACATGCTGCTATTCAAAATTTGTCGAAGAATGAAGACAGTGACTTCTTATTTGGAAAAAACATGGCAAGGGAGGGAATACCACATTATGTAATACAATATTGATTTTCTGATTTTGCTTGAAGCCTGGTTTTTGCAACATTTAAGTAATGGCAGTCTTATGTATTTCGTTTTCTCTTTTAATAGTAAACAAATAGAGGTAATATAACTTCATGGAAAGGGTCAGACTTCAGAATCATTACAGTCTAGATTTAAATGGAAACTGTGTAGAGCAGCTTAACCTCTCCCAGCCTCAGTGTGCTTATTTCTTAAATAGAAATACAGCAGCTATAAAGTAGGTGTTATGAAGATTAAATGAGATCACATATGAAGTGGCACATAGTAGCTTCAAATATTAACATCCTTTCTCCTTTTCTTCTCCTCATAGCCCATAATTAAGAATAATTCAACTGTTTTTTGTTTCATAGAAACCTGCATATGGTGGTGATATTTGGTTAAGAAATTGGAATAGCAGACCTGTAAAGGCAAGTTTCCATGGGAAACAGCTTGGCGGGAGTGGAGAGAGCACTAGATGAGGAGTCAGGAAACCTGAGCTAGTCTTGGCTTTTTACTGACTGGGAATGTGACCTTGGGTAAAGAATCTAAGCTCTCTAGCCCAAGTTTGTGTTTCTTTTAAGTGATATTCTCCAGTGACTAACATGAGAAAGCAGTAAAAAAGCTCGAAATATTATTTTTAAAAATTAACTCTTTAAAACAATACAGAGACATTGTTATTTCTCTTGGGCACCTGAGACATCAGAGCTATCCTCCTCCCCCACCCCCACCAAAACATTTGCATCATTCAGGGTTTTTTTTTTTTTTTGAAGCAAATCAGTACATTTGGAATCCATATTTCATGGAGCTACTTAACTAATTGCTGCAATCAGCAGCAATTTGTTTTATAGTAGGGCTGTTCAAATCACTTTGAGGTTGGCATACCATGCACAGTGTGTTTTTAACAATCATATTTTTAATGGCACGTTTAAATAGGAGAGGTGGTTAATCTGCTCATATTCTTCTGAAAGCCTTAACTTTGGTCCTATAGTTTATCTTCATCCAATAGTAACTTAAAGGGCCATAGCAAATTCATTGACCCAGTGGGTGCACCAGCTGTTGGAGTGGCTGTCCCATTTAGAAAGACCGGCAGAGGGAAGGAGCACCCTGTTTCCACTCTTGTTTGGAGACCCTCGTTAAATTTCTCAGAAACAATAATCAGATAGATGCTGTTCAAGTTAATGGCACCTCTGAGTCCCTGTCAAGAGAGCTTTATTTAATGTGCAACAGACCTGGAGTGATGCAGGTGCCGTTTCAGGACCTCATTTAATTTAAGCTGCTTTAGTTGGCATGGCAACTAGTTGAGACATCTGGGAGACATTATGCTGGGGATTGAGACTTCAGAGGATTTCTGCTAGAGCAAAGCAAAAACCGTATCATAAGGTGGTGTGTATTGCTTCTGAATTTTTGAAGCTATATTGTTAGAGCTTCAAATTCAGGAATTATTTTCCAAAGAAAATTTTAAAATGTTGGCCTGGTTGTTACATTGTTTTCTATAAAGAAAAACACTGCATTATTCATGGAGTGAAAAATGTATTTCCCCTAAGAATTTACTTTGCTAAACTAAAGCTTGACAAAACGTATTCTCTGCAAAGTGGCTGTTTTAATCACTTTATAAAAATCCTATATTTAAAATTTTCCAGTCTTTTATGTTTAAAAGATACTAAAGAAAGGGAAAGCATTTCTGCACAAGGGTAAATGGGAAATGGTAGAGGTAGACAGGAGCTCTATGTATTTTGCCCTGAACTTTCCAGTTAATTAAAGTTAATTAACCTGCCCCTATTCTTTTTTAACCCAACCTGTCATCTTCTCAAGAAGCAGAGATATAAAAGTAGCATTATTTTAAACTCTCCTTTCTTAAATATTATAATAGATCATAGAAGGTTGAATGAAAGGTTTTTGAAGTTCATGGATCCTGAAGATAGTGACATAGTGATGTAGTCATTTGTGCTTAGCAGAAGGCCTGCTAGTTTATATTTTGTGAGAAAGTATGCATGTGTGTATGTGGTCTTAGTATGAAGGAATTGACTTACCATTTGAAATCATGCTCTATATTCATTTTGAATACCTTTTCAGTTTTTTGATATCTGGTAATACTTTGCTCAGTGTTGAATCATATGAAAGTGTTATTGTTGGTCAAAAATAGTTCAGTTTGTCCATTCAAATCCAGCAGGTATAGGGTGAGCAACACCCTGACCTGATAGGTTTCATAATGCTAGATGAAATGTCAGATTTCTTTTTCTGAAATGAGTACTTAGTTATAAAATATCTGCTTAGAACAGTACTCCCTCCAGTCAGTTTTCCATTTTCTCCTTTCTTTGAAAATGTAGCCACTGTTAGAAGAAAGCATATGACATTATTTCATGCTTATTCTCTGTTTTTGGCTTTTGTATCAGTTTATTTCATTTATAAATTTATAAGTCAAAGCAAGATTTTCCAAGTGCCAGCACTGTGGTTTCAACCTGATAAACTTGAAAATTAAGATGTTTTCTCTCCGCTGCTTGCGAGCTTACCAACTGTCACTACTAACAGTAAGGATTCTGGCATCACAACTTGGCTGCCAATTTTGAAGATATGTGAAGTAGAATAGAATATAATCTGTTCTTCACATCCATGGAAGAACTCTTCAATCCTGGCAAAAGCAAAAAAAAAAAGTCAATAAACTCAGCAGATCTGACTGACATCCCATACACATAAATGCTTTATACTTTTTTTTTGAGACAGGGACTCACTCTTGTCACCCAGGTGGGAGTGCAGTGGTACAATCATGGCTCACCGCAGCGTCGACCTCCTAGGCTCAAGTGATCCTCCCACCTCAGCCTCCCTAGTAGCCGGGACTACAGATGCATGCCACCATGCCCAGCTAACTTTATTTTTTTTATAGAGACAGGATGTCGTTAAGATGCCCAGGCAGGTCTTGAACTGGTGAGCTTAAGTAATCCTTCTGCCTTGACCTCCCAAAATGTTGGGATTACAGGCATGAGCCACCATGCCTGGCCATTGGTACTTCAGGATTATTATTATTATTTTTTTTTTCCTGTATAAGAGCTCAAGTTTCGGCCACGCCCGGTGGCTCACACCTGTAATCCCAGCACTTTGAGAGGCCGAGGCAGGCAGATCACCTGAGGTCGGGAGTTCAGTACCAGCCTGACCAACATGGAGAAACCCTATCTCTACTAAAAATATAAAGATTAGCCGGGCGTGGTGGCACATGCCTGTAATCCCAGCTACTCAGGAGGCTGAGGCAGGAGAATAGCTTGAACCTGGGAGGTGGAGGTTGTGGTGAGCTGAGATCATGCCATTGCGCTCCAGCCTGGGCAACAAGAGTGAAATTCCGCCTCAAGAAAAAAAAAGCTCAAGTTGATAACTGTCTTAGTCCATCCATTCTGCTATAATAAAATGCCGTAAACTGAGTGGTTTATAAACAACACTAATTTATTTCTGACAGTTCTGGAGGCTGGGAAGTCCAAAATCACACTACTGGCAGATTTGGTGTCTGCTGAGGGCCCATTTCCTAGTTGACAGTCTTTAACTATAACCTAACATTGTGGAAAGGACTGACAAACTCCATTAGGCCTCTTTTTATAGAGAGGCTCTCCCCTTATGACCTAATCACCTCCCAAAGGTCCCACCTCTTAATCACATCTTCTTGGGGGTTAGCATTTCACCCTATGAATTTTTGGGAAGACACAGATACTCAGAACATAACAAAACACTTAATACAGGGATGGCAATTGTGAAATTTTTGTTTTTGTTTTGTTGTTTGGGTTTTTTCTGTGTAATGGTCCTTTGTTTCCTCTCCCTTGAGAATTCTGGAACCAGTGCAACTCAGGAATATTGGGACTTCTGATTAAGACTTAAAGGTGCAAGCAGCAGTTTTTTTATATCACCATCCTGTGAATTCCTAGTGGAAAAGAAATTTTCAGTACATACTAGCAGGTTAATATCCTTACTATGAGAAGCAGTATTACAAAAAAATTATCACCCCTGTAGAAAATTGAGCAAAGGACAGGAACAGTTTGCTCTCTTGCTTTTCCTTTTTTTTTTTTTTCTGTCTTTCATGGTCACACATATGTGTGGCCAATAAACATGTAAAGAGTTTTCATCCTTAAAACACAGTGGATAGAACATAAATCTTTACTACCATTCCTTCCTGTAGTCCCCTTAAATTTCACTAAAGGGTTAAAAATTCAGACTAGAAAAGGCAGAAATCTAAGGTGGCAGTAATGAGAACCCAGAAACAGGTTGGTTCTTGCTACAGAATGTCAGAAAGTCTCAGGAATTAGAGGCATCAATTATCTCAGAAAGTGGGGATACAGGTGGGCCTAAACATCGGATTGGTTGCAAGACTGTTTTAGAAGTAGTAAGATGCTCAGATCTTCCCCTACCCTGCTGGAGACGAAAAGTTTATTCCCTGGACACCCACTAACATAGAATTCTGGCAGCCTGACCTATTCATCCTAAGAAGGAAGATTGGAGAACTCTTCTGAATAAATGCTTGACCCAGGAAGGAGGATCTATATATAATTGAGGGTTCCTCATGAAATAATACCTTAAAGCTCTAAGCACTCCCACAGAGCTACATAATAGTGAAACAATAATATTGTAAACATCCAGTGGCAGGAGATGACTTAACTCCTGACATATTACGTAAAATGGAGTACTATTTAAGCATGTAAAATGATATAAAAGAATATATATAATATCATGGAGTTTACAGTATTTTAAAACTTTTTAAAAGTATATATAATATCCTCAGATCCACATAAAATTCTATGTATAGGATGTTTATCTCAAGGTTATTTAAAATAGTTAAAAATAGGCCAGTCTCAGTGGCTCACACCTGTAATCTCAGCACTTTGGGATACTGAGGTGGGCAGATCACTTGAGGTCAGGAGTTAAAAACCAGCCTGGCCAACATGACGAAACCCCATCTCTACTAAAAATACAAAAATTAGTCGGGCACAGTGGTGTGCGCTTCTAATGCTAGCTACTCGGGAGGCTGAGGCACGAGGATCGCTTGAACCTGGGACATGGAGGCTGCAGAATTCTGAGCCGAGATCACGGCACTCCACTCCAGCCTGGGTGACAGAGCAAGACTCCATCTCAAAAAATAAAATAGTAAAAAGTAAAATTAGAAATAGCTTTTTAACAATGATCACTTGGTTAAATGAATTATAATATATCCACACGTTAGAACACTATGCAGTCATTAAAATTCTGCATTATTAGACCATTGAATGCGATAAGCAAGGAATTCCTTATAAATCATGCTGCTATAAAGGCATATGCACACATATGTTTATTGTGGCACTTTTGCTATTCACAATAGCAAAAGACTTGGAACCAACCCAAATGTCCATCAATGATAGACTGGATTAAGAAAATGTGGCACATATATACCACGGAATACTATGCAGCCATAAAAAAGGATGAGTTCATGTCCTTTGCAGGGACATGGATGAAACTGGAAACCATCATTCTCAGCAAACTGTCACAAGGACAGAAAACCAAACACAGCATATTCTCACTCATAGGTGGGAATTGAACAATGAGAACACTTGCACACAGGGCAGGGAACATCACACCCCAGGGCCTGTCAAGGGGTGGGGGGCTGGGGGTGGGATAGCATTAGAAGAAATACGTAATGTAAATGACGATTTGATAGGTGCAGCAAACCAACATGGCTCATGTATATGTAACCTGCACATTGTGCACATGTACCCTAGAACTTAAAGTATTAAAAAAAAAGGAACAATGTATATAATACCAGTTTTATTTTAAATATACATGCATGTACTCATGCAGATTATTTTCATCAGAATGTTATAGTTCACCCAAAGAGGTAGAATTCTGGATATTTTTAATATTCTTGCTTTTTAAATATATTTTACATTTTCTACAATGAAGTTTAAGAAAACTATTATGGAAATTTTCAAAATATATAAAAATATATACAAAATATGCAAAAATATATACAAAAATATGAGAGGTAGTAGTATGTAAGTATATAACTTATGTACCTCATGCTCAGCTTTAACAATATTTAATCATTTTGCCAATCTCATTTCCTCTATTCCTTTTTATTGAGGGGAAGGGAAAGGAGGGCTGGAGTATTTTAAAGTAGATAACCAAGCATCACATTATCCCACCTATAAATACTTAAATGTGAATTTCTAACAGATAAGTATCTTGAAAACCCATTATGCCATTATCACACCTAATAAAATTAGCTAATTCCTTAATATCTGTTCTCTGATTGCCTCAAGAGTCACTTTTTGAATAAGGATCTAAACAAAGTTCACATGTATGTATGGTTATTATGTCTCTTGAGTCTCTTATCCCAAACATTTCTGCCTGCCCTTCACCCCATAACACACATTTTTTTTGTGGCAGTGGGAGGGGGATGGTCATTGATTTGTTAGATAATTTTTTCCTGAAGAGTGGTCCACATTGTGTGTTTAGCAGATTGCTTCTTCTTAATGTCTTGTTTTTTAATTCCACATATTTCTAGTTAACTGGTCATTAGAGCTAGATGATTGATTACATTCAAATTAAGTTTTTGGGGGCATGAATACTTCTAGACAGTGTTGTGCATATCACAAACATAATATTCTTGTTCCACATTAAATTATGCTAAGATTGAGTGGTGGATTGAAGTGATGTCAGTCTCACACTCATCCTTTTCAAGTGATTTTACCAGCCATTGATGGTGCCTAGCTCCAGAGATTGCAAAACCGTGATTTTTTTCCTAATTCTATAATTGTTTCTGCATTTATTAGTTGAAATTATTCTATAAAGAATGCAATGAACATTTAGTATATTTTGTGATAGTTGTGGGGGTTTTTGTTTTTTTTGAGACAGGGTCTCACTCTGTTACCCAGGCTGGAGTGCAGTGGCAAGATCAGGGCTCACTGCAACCCCTGCCTCCCGGGCTCAAGTGATCCTCCCACCTCAGCCTGCTGAGTAGCTGGGACTACAGGCACCAGCCACAATGCTCATCTATTTCTTAAAAAAAAAATTTTTTTTTAAGACAAAGTCTTGCTCTGTCACCCAGGCTGGAGTGCAGTGGCACGATCTCAGCTCACTGCAACCTCTGCCTCCTGTGTTAAAGTGGTTCTCCTGCCTCAGCCTCCAAATAACTGGGACTATAGGTACCCGCCACCACATCAAGCTAGTTTTTGTATTTTTAGTAGAGAGACGGTTTCACCATGTTGGCCAGGCTGGTCTCAAACTCCTGACTTCAAGTGATCCACTTGCCTCAGCCCCCCAAAGTGCTGGGATTACAGGCGTGAGCCACCGCACCTGACCTATTTCTTGAATTTTTTATAGAGATGGGATTTCTCCATGTTGCCCAGGCTGGTCTCGAGCTCCTGGGCTCAAGCAGTCCACCCCCTGGGCTTGCCAAAGTGCTGGGGTTACAGGCATGAGCCACCCACCTGGCCTACTTTATTAGAGTTTTTAAAAATGTTACTTTAAAAAAAGAATAAGAAAAGAGGATAAATCCAAAATTGCATAGAACCATTGAAGCAATGTTAGACATGATCAGATCTAAAAGCTTCACTACTATGTAACCATAGGCAGGTTGTCTTCTGTTAATGTCAGTTTCTTTATCTAAATTTAGGGTACCACTACATACCTTGTAGAGTAACTGTGAAAATTAGATGAGATTATATATTTAAAATACTTAGTAGAGTACCTAGTACCTAACAGGTACTCAATATACATTAATTCATCAAATATTTATAGGGACCTACTATGTGCAGACACTATTCGAAGAGTTTGGGATAGATTTGTGAACAAAGACAAAAACCCTTGCCTTCATGGTGCAGGCTTGGCAATACAGACAGAATAAACATAAGGAAATTATAGGATAATAACTACTAAGGGAAGAAGAAAAAGTAAAGCTGTGCAAGGGGATAGCAAGTAGACAGGGAGTACAGGTTGTTACACAAACCTAGATGGTCTAGCCTATTACACACCTAAGCTGTGTGGTATAACCTATTGCTCCTAGGCTACAAACCTGTACAAGTGTACAACCTGTTACCGTACTGAATACTGTAGGCAGTTTTAACACAGTAAGTATTTATATATCTAAACATATCTGAACATAGAAAAGGTACAGTAAAAATATGATATAAAAGATAAAAATGGTACACCTGTATAGGGCACTTAACTGGAAATTGCTCTGGGTGTGTCAGTGAGTGGTGAGTGAATCTGAAAGCCTAAAACATTACCGTGCATTACTATAGACTTTATAAACTCTGTGCTGTTAAGCTACACTAAGTTTATTTTTTTCCTCCTCCCCCCCCAAGTTTCTTTTTTAATGTTTCTTTAATATAAATTAACCCTAGCTTACTGTAACTTTTTTACTTTCTAAACTTTTTAATTTTGTTAAATATTTTACTCTTTTGTATTAACACTTAGCTTAAAACACAGGGACATTGTACAGCTATATAAAAATTTTTTTTTCTTTTTATTTATTTATTTTTCTCACTCTGTTGCCTAGGCTGGATTGCAGTGGTGCAGTCATGGCTCACTGCAACCTTGACCTCCCAGGGTCAGGTAATCCTTCCACGTCAATGTCCTCAGTAACTGCTGGGACTACAGGCGCAAGCCACCACACCTGGCTAAATTTTTTGTAGAGTTGAGGTCTGAGTTGCTTTTTCACTTTTTAAAATAAGACACAAACATATACATTAGCCTAAGCCTACACAGGGTTAGTCACCAAGACACCCCTAGGCAATACAATAGGACTTTTCAGCACCATTACAATCTATGGGACCACCTTTATACGTGTGGTCTATCATCAACCAAACATCATTATACAACACCTGACTGTAGTGTCAGAGTGGTTGAGGTAGGCCTCATTTGAAAGATAAAATTGGAGCAAAACCACAAAGGACGTGAAAGAGTTAACAAATAGATGTCAGGAAGTACAGTCTGTGAAGAGGGAATAGCTAAGGCCTAAGGTTGGAGTGTGTCTAGTACGTTCAGAGAATATCCAGGAAGAAAACAATAGAAGAGGTCAGAGAAGTAAGAAGGCCAAGTGATTTATGGCCTGTGAGACCATTTTAAAGACTGGCGTTTGCTCTTAAATGAAATGGAAAGCTTTTGCAGAAAAATGACATAATTTGGCCTTCATCCTACAAGATCATTCTGTGACATGCATCCAGTTTTGGATGAATTGATGGATGGAAAGAGCAATAGTTAGATGTGTGACAAAACAAATATAGCAAAATATGCAGTGTAGATTCTAGGTGGTAAGTGTGTATATGGGTCATCTCTGTGTAATTTTTTGTGTGTTTGAAAATTTTTTAAGAAAAACAATTTGAATAAAAACATTAAAAACTGTAACCCTGATGTCATTATTTAACTCTTCATCATTTTATAGAATAATTTTAACATGTCACTGAAAACTGTCCTATAAGTGAATCCTACAAGCCAAATATCATTTTCTCATTAACTTTCATTACGAAGTAGAATATATTTCTTTGGAAAGAATCTGGATGATAAAACCTAAGACTAAAATATCTTAGAATGTCTAATAAAGCCTTAAAAATTATATTTCCTATATAATAAAGTAAATTTCAGTATATAGGCAAAATAAAAAATATAATAGTAAAAAAAAATTATCCTGGCTGCTGTGTTTTAGAAATATAGCAGTCTTGGGCCAGAGTAGTAGCAGTGGATATAAGAAGTGGCGTTAATTCTGGCTAAATTTTGAAGGATTTTCTGAAAATTGGAGGTATAGTGAAAGAGAAAGGGCGAGTCAAGGATAACTCCTTGATGTGGTTTGTGGTGCGAGCAACTAAGAAAGATTTGGACAGTTTTGGACTTGTTAGTTTGAAATGTCAATTAGGTATCCAGGGGAAATAATAGGCAGTTTGATATACAAGTCTGCACTTAAGGAAAGAAGATTAACTAGAGAGAGAAATTTAGGAGTCATCAGCATGGATATTATTTGAAGACATGGGACTGGATCCAAGTATCCATGAGTATGGATAGGGAAGAGGACTGAGGACCAGCAGCCATGGGGCATTTCAACGTACAGTGGTTGAAGAAAAAAGGAGACTAAAGCAATTTGGAAAAAATGTCTCGAGGAGGAGGGAGTTTTCAATTGCTTTTGTCAAAGGCTGTTATCATTTCTCCTCCCTGTTCCCAAGTTATCCCCTTTCCTACTTGTTTTTGCTAAAACATTAAATTAGAAATTGCCTTAAGAAAACTTAATACTTTATAATTATAAGATTTACCATACTTTTGCTTCTCTAATGTATCTAACACTCATGTGCTTCACAAGAGTCTTGGATTCCATATCTCCATGGCTCTCCAGGCTCCAGCCTTTAATCATCTGCCACGTGTCCATTGAGCAAAAAACCCTAGACATACAACAGAGTACAACGTATAGGAAGCTTGAAATCTACTGGTGGTAGTGGGGAGGGGTGTTTCATAAATACATACAAAGTTAAATAATAAAAGAACTAAATTACTAAGATTGTGGAGAGACTTAACTAATTACTTTACATGTGTTTAGGAATACCATATTTTATAATGAAACAAGCCACGGCCCTTGGATAGGTCGTGATCTTTTCCATTGGTGTCATGGTGGTCTAAGATGAGATCACCAACCCCCATTTGTTTGGATTCAGAGGACATTCCTGTAACATGTCTAAGTAGAACTCAAGACTGTTTGGTCGTCATACTTTTCCTGGCCTGGCTGTTATTTAAAATGTTTACCTTTGGTTTTGTCTTTTATAATGGTGATTATAAGGAAATCATTTGGTCGTTTACTCCTGCTGACTTTTAAACATGTAAGTTCTTTTGATTTTAGTAGTGTTTTATCTTGTGAGGGCTGGAATTCTCACCTATGTCATGCTGTCTAGAAGCTTTCTTTGCCCATTTTTCCAGCCTTGAGAATGGAAGTTATTTTTTGGATCTGGTCACCACTTTGAGGGGGTAGGGGACTGAATTCGTTGAACTCTCCTTAACTTAAAACTTCAAGATATGTTGTCACAGAATTGATGCAGAGTGACCTACATAAAATTATCGTCTCTCCTCAACCACTCAGCTCAGATCATGTCAAAGTTTTTCTTTATCAGATTTTGCGAGGTAAGATTTCTTTATGAAGAAAAAGGTGCTGTCACACTGTAAATGAAATGTTTTGCTTCTCATTTAGACTTTAATCTGACCTTCCAAGGTTTTCTTCTTCTCTAAAGACTTTTTTCTTTTGACAAAGCATATTTTATAATTTCTATATTTAATGTTAATGAAGAAGCTTTTTAGGGTTGCCAAATATTTCTTGTTTTCAGTAATGAAAGAGAAAGCCCTGTCAAATTCATTAGGCAGTTGAGTGGGCTAATCTAGGTGAATAAGCAGGATGGTTTGTCACAAGTTCACAAAACAGCCTTTAGTTTTCAACAGAATAGGAATATGTGTCATCAGACGACTCAGGTGAAAAGTGACTATATCCCCTATGGATGACGTCCGTCCTGCAAGCCAACAGTAGGTGGGCCTGTCTGAGTATTGGCTGGCATACCTGAAGCCAACTCCAGAGAAACAAAATGACCCTTAAAACCAAAGTAGATTGGGAAGACCAATAAACAGAGCCAGCTAAATAACTCTAGACTGGCTCATTAAAGAGCACGTACTTGACTGAGAAAGGATTTGGGCCAACATTATTGACACTTCTGGCCATCAAGTATGTCCATGAGAATTTTGCCTAAAACAGCTTTCTTACCTAGTAAGTAAAATACTTCCCCCCACACCCGCCCCAGAATTCATAGAATTAAGAGATTCTTTACAGCGATTGAAAAATAAATGCCAAAAGGATGAAAATACATAAGCTTTTTTTTTTTTTTTTTTTTCCCCAGACAGAGTCTCACTGTGTCGCCCAGGCTGGAGTGCAGTGGCACAATCTCGGCTCACTGTAAGCTTTGCCTCCCAGGTTCACGCCATTCTTCTGCCTCAGCCTCCCAAGTAGCTGGGACTACAGACGCCTGCCACCATGCCCAGCTAGTTTTTTTGTATTTTCAGTAGAGATGGGGTTTCACCATATTAGCCAGGATGGTCTTGATCTCCTGAGCCTCGTGATCCGCTTACCTTAGCCTCCCAAAGGTCTGGGATTACAGACGTGAGCCACTGCACCTGGCCACATAAGCAATATTAAAACTAAAAAGCTCACCTCCAGGCCAGGCGTGGTGATTCATGCCTGTAATCACAGCACTTTGGGATGCTGAGGCAGGCAGATCATCTGAGGTCAGAAATTCAAGACCAGCCTGGCCAACATGGCAAAACTACACTCTACTTTAAACAAATACAAAACTTAGCCGGGCATGGTGGCGCTCGCCTGTAGTCTCAGCTACTTGGGAGGCTGAGGCAGGAGAATCAAGTGAACCTGGGAGATGGAGGCTGCAGTGAGCTGAGATCGTGTCACTGTACTCCAGCCTGAGCGACACAGTGAGACTCCGTCTCAAAAAAACTAAAAATGTTCACCTCCAATAGATTTGTTCATATTCTGTGGTAGGGGAAAATGGGGAAGATATTGGCTCTTTTTGTACTTGTGAAAAATGTGATTTGCTACATTTTATCCAAAAAAGACTCAGCCCATTAGCCGGATATGGTGGTACATGCCCATAGTTCCCGCTTCTCAGGAGCCTGAGGTGGGAGCATGGCTTGAGCCAGGAAAGTTGAGGTTTCAGTGAGCTGTGATCATACCACCACACTCCTGCCTAGGTTACAGAGTAAGACCCTGTCTCAAATTAAAAAAAAAAAAAAAAGAAAGAAAAGAAAAGGAAAAACGCACACAATAAGGACTCAACGTTGAGGCTGGGACCTTTAGCAGTACTGAATGAAGGCACTGGTCTTCTAAGATGTCAGAAATATTTTTAAAGTGGTTCATTACCCTCCTGATTCTGAGTGGTAAAGAATACTACTGACAGTGTGGGCAAGTTCCTGAATTTTGTCTTACCAGTGAAACACTTGTCCTGGGAAAGACTCCATGTGGGTTAACGGAAACTGTTTTGTTGGAGAAGGCTCCGAGTTGCAGGTTAAGAGTATCAATAACAGCAGTCCAATAGCCACACTGACTAGCAATCTAAGGTTATTAATATGGTCTTAACTCGAGTGCCTAAGAAGCTTATCTGTATTTAAACCTACATAATTGTTGAAATTATAGACATTATCTCTACACTTTGCAAACCTTTGGTGACATTTTTACTGTAGCAAAATTATGGTATTTTGAGGTGAGACTAGCTTTTAATAATGTTCGTTATGCAGTTATTTAGGGAACAATTTTAAATCCTCTACTGTTTTCTTCCAAGGTTTTTAAAAAATTATTGGTTGAGTAAAAGGAATTAAATATCTGCAATTAAATCTGTTTGTTATTTCAGGTTTGAAATATCTCCATTCAGCTGGCATTTTACATCGAGACATTAAGCCAGGGAATCTCCTTGTGAACAGCAACTGTGTTCTAAAGGTAGCTTTTCAGTTTATTTAAATACCTGAGAAAAATCAGAATGTCAAGGCAGGTTAAAGAACAACATATTTTTGTGAAAGAAATAAGTTCATTTCCATTACTTTACCAAAAGTTAACCCAGTTTTCTCCATATCACTACTCATAGCCATAGTAATAATTTGTAGTCCTGCCTCATGTTCTTTTCATGATAGTTTGCCTATGTTTTAGAAACTCTGAAATTGGAATTACAGTGTAGCTAGAAAGAATAGAGAAGGTGACTCCTTTACAGATTGTTCCATTATTAAAAGAAGCACATATCAGAAGAAATATTAGAACAGCAAGCATCTGTTTATATAAGAGAATGAAGTGTGACTTTTAGGAAGACCATCTACATTTTTACACAGCTAACATTTCTATATGCTGTTTGACCAAGGTAGCAAAGTCAGAAGTAGAAACATATTTAAAAGTGATAGTGCTGGCCAGACACGGTGGCTCATGCCTTATAATTCCAGCATTTTGGGAGGCTGAGGCGGGCAGATTGCTTGAGCCCGGCAGTTCATGACCAGCCTAGGCAAACAAAACCCCATCTCAATAAAAAATACAAAAATTAGCCAGGTATAGTCATGCATGCCTGTAGTCCCAGCTACTCAGAAGGTTGAGACAGGAGGATCGCCTGAGCCCAGAGCATCAAGGCTGCAGTGAATTGTGATCATACCACTGCACTCCAGCCTAGGTGACAGAGTGAGACCCTGTCTCCAAAAAAAAAAAAAGAAGTGAAAATGCCAAACCAGAAAAGGGTAATAGGCACCTATTCAATGTATTTCCATAATGTATAGTAGCCAATTCTTAATTATTCCTCTGAAGTGGAATTGGTTACAGAATTATATTTAGTAGTTCCAAAATTTCAAGTCATCAGTTTCAGTTTTACTTCTCTTCCCTAGTACAGCCATTTCTTTCATTTGAAAAGGGGCTTGCAAATAGCAAAGTCCACATATTTGTATTTCCCTACCTCTAATACAGATGTGTATTGGCAGAACTCTTGAATAGAGAGAGGTCCACTATATTTTTCCTCATAATAGAAATTGGAAATAAGGGCCTTTAACTGCTATATTTGAGAAGAAAAATAAGTTTTTAAAATGTTACCCACTTTAAAAATAATCAAGACTATCATTATTACTTAGGTTGCTGGTGGTTAAACTAAGTAATAAAACCAAATGTATAAATAAAATTCATTTTTTATTTTAAATGATATCTCTGAACTGTAGGTCAGTTCTCTTGAAAAGCTGGTGGATGATACTGCTTATGAATGAAAGTTCTCCCTTTGTTATAGCCTTGAAGAGCCTTCACCCTTATTTTAGCTCTAGAAAGACGAAAACCTATTTTTCATATTTTCCCTAAAAATAGCTGATGTTGTAATTCAGTCTTTTGTTTCCACAGAGAAGTTAATTGCCCCCAAAATCTAAAGTATTTCTTCTATAGGTTATTGAGTTTTTCCTGCCACCTTTTCACTTTTTAAAGAGAACTTGCAACTTATCCCCATAATTGTTTTTATTTAAAAAAAAAAATTTAAACCTTAAAGTTAGAAATTTTTTTGTCCTATTCATACCTAATCAATCTTATGACCGTTTAAGCCAATTTCTTCTTCTTTTGGTTTTTGATTGGAAGACTTCACACAGGATTTTGTGCAAGACCTGTCATGTTTGATGCCATTAACTGCTTGAAGTTCATTTTCCAAATTGTCTGTTATGGTTTTATAATGTCGGACGGTATGAATGGGCAACTAAAGGAAAATGCCATTCATGAATACACAACACACAAATCAGAACAAACCAATTTTGCTCCACTCCTTTGACTCATCTTACAGGCCTACTTTTAAAAAGCCAGAATAGAGTGCTAGACTACAGACGCTAGTTCTTTCTTCTCAAACATACAAATACATTGAAGATCATTATAACAAAATCGTTTTTAAAAATCGGTATCCTTCCATATTGTGAATGTGTTTTGTTTCCTATTAAGCACAAGATGGATAATTTTGCTGGAATTTTTTTAGTTATCTGATCATGTTAGCTTCCTATTTTGGACTCAGGTTGTCTTCCAGATAAGTTACTAAAAATGACAAATCATACTGATGTTTTTAATAAGGAATTTGCTTTATAACAGAAGTCATTTTTTGTTGGATGGGTGGTTGGTTGGTTTTTTTCATATACGAGAAAAAATTGTGTTCTTTCCTTTTGTCGGTTTAGTTTTTTAAAATACCCTCAAGAGTCATGGCCAAGTAATAGAGTTTTAAAAATATTATATGTTATTTTGGCCGGGCGCAGTGGCTCACGCCTGTAATCCCAACACTGGAAGGCCGAGGTGGGCGGATTACTTGAGGCCAGGAATTTGAGACAAGCCTGGCCAACATGGCAAAAACCTGTCTCTACTAAAAATATAAAAATTAGCCAGGCGTGGTGGCGCGTGCCTCTAGTCCCAGCTGCTCAGGAGGCTGAGGCACGAGAATCGCTTGAACCTGAGAGGCAGGAGTTGCAGTGAGCCGAGATCGTGTCAGTGCACTTCAGTCCGGATGACAGAGTGAGACTGTCTCAAAAAAATATATATGTATATGTTGTTTGAACATATTTGATGAACTTGGGCTTTTGTTGTTATGTTATATGGTTTATCTGTATAGTATGGAAAATTTTCCTGCATTCTTAAGTTGTTAAGATGGTGGCTTCATACTGACTCATTCCTACATACACATCTGAATTCATTTGATGTAACCAGACATAGTAGATTCAAATCAGAAAGAGGGGATTGCCAAAAATTGGGGAGTAAACTTTGTTTTCTTTAGAACGGAGTTTTCAGATTTTCTTTTTAAGCTGCCAGAACTCTTTTTCAAATAAAATCTCATATGGGGACTTCAATTTAGAAAACAGATTTAAAATCGTATTTTATCACTTGCAATATTGTGACTTGTAAAGTTAATCAGTGAGAACACTGGAGTTTAGATGGCCATTACTATCTGATCTCATCCTCAGTGCTCCTAGTTGTTGTGTTTTGATTGCCCCATATCAAGAAAATTTTAATTCCTAAAGATAAGCAGTAGTTGCTGGTGGTGGCACTGCTGCTGTTTATTAATAGCTCACCTTGTAACCCTCAGCATACTTTTCAGTTGAGCAGAAATAGCAAGAAAAGATTTATTTCTAAGTTTGTATAGAAGTTAACCAGTTTTTGTTACTTATTACTGTATCTCCAGACTCTAACATACCATCTGTAATATAACAAGTACTAACTTAAATATGTATGGCATGAAGAAATGAATGAACCCAGTAGCATTAGTATTCTACAGTGTACTACGTTTTAACGTATTTATACATTTGAGTGTGAATTTGTATTTTAAATAGATAAGTACATGTGAAGTTTGGATATAATATTTATGGAATGCCTAAAGTCAGAACTAGATTCCACTGAAGTCAGTTTGAAACCCATTGCTTTAAAGAAATTTATATATATTTCATAAAGACGACAGGCATAGTCTCCGCTAAGGAGCCTTCAAGATACACCCCTTTGTCTTATGATATCTTTGTCTATAAACTAGTCTTGAAAGTAGTTGGTTTTGTCATGGTTTTTAAATTTTTTTTAAAGATAGGGTCTCAATCTCACTCTGTCTCCCAGGCTGGAGTGTGGTGGCACAGTAATAGCTCACTGTAGTCTCAAACTCCTGGGCTCATGCAGTCCTCCCACCTCAGCCTCCAGAATAGCTGGGACTACAAGTGCACACCACCACGCCCAGCTATTTTTTTTTTAAATTGTTTTGTAGAGTTGAGATCTTGCTATGTTGTCCAGCCTGGTCTTAAACTCCTGATCTCTCAAGCAGTCTTCTCACCTCAGCCTCCCAATCCCTGGGGTTACAGGCATGAGCCACTGTGCCTGGCCAACAGTTGGTCTCTAAATCAAACCTAGAAGTATGCAATTGGCCAGGTGCAGTAGCTCACGCATGTAATCCCAGCACTTTGGGAGGCTGAGGCAAGCAGATTGCTTGAACTCAGGAGTTCAGGACCAGCCTGGACAACATGGCAAAACCTCATCCCTACAAAAAAAAAAAAAACACAAAAATTAGCCGGGCGTGGTAGCATGTGCCTGTAGTCCCAGCTACTCAGGAGGCTGAGGTGGGAGGAGCCTCAGATCGATCACGCCACTGCACTCCAGCCAGTGAGACAGAGTGAGACCCTGTCTAAAAATAAATAAAGTCGTTTATGTTCACCTAGTTTTTTTGCTTTGATTATCAACTGAAAACAGACATGTTTTTATTAATAAAGATGAGAAGAATATTTTTAAGAAAATGATGTAAGTTTGAGACTTTTTTCCTCTCTAACCAAATAAAACCAGATTGTATATTGACATAAATATACTATACCTGTATCATTAAAAGTGTTTCAGAGTGGCTGGGTGCAGTGGCTCACGCCTGTAATCCCAGCACTTTGGGAGGCCAAGGCAGGTAGATCACCCGAGATCAAGAGTTTGAGACCAGCCTGGCCAATATGGTTAAACCCCTTCTCTAGTAAATACACACACACACACAAAAAATAGCCGGGCGTGGTGGCGGGCACCTGTAGTCCCAGCTATTTGGGAGGCTGAGGCAAGAGAATCCCTTGAACCCGGGAAGCGGAGGTTGCAGTGAGCTGAGATTGTGCCACTGCCCTCCAGCCTGGGTGACAGGGTAAGACTCCGTCTCAAAAAAAAAGTTTCAAAGTTCAGTGCCCTATCAAGGTTTTGATGTTTTGTTTTACTCTTTCATTTGTATTTGCTTGACAATGTTTTGACTGCCTTTTCTGTTTAGATTTGTGATTTTGGATTGGCCAGAGTGGAAGAATTAGATGAATCCCGTCATATGACTCAGGAAGTTGTTACTCAGTATTACCGGGCTCCGGAAATCCTGATGGGCAGCCGTCATTACAGCAATGCTATTGACATCTGGTCTGTGGGATGTATCTTTGCAGAACTACTAGGACGAAGAATATTGTTTCAGGCACAGAGTCCCATTCAGCAGGTATGATTTCAATTTAAGGCTTTAGTTTCAATTCTATTACAGATTTGAAGGAAAAATCTATCCTGCACATGTGTCTTGGGCTTATTCATTATACTGTCTAATTTGCTTTTAGGAAATTTTGTTCACTTAAAATTTAGAAAGTTATAAAAGTTGAAGATTACAAAGAGATTCATTTTGTAACTCATGAGCCTTTAGAGTGTGTATTGACTTTATTTATTTATTATAATTATTATTTTATTTATTTATTTATTTTTTGAGACAGAGTTTTGCTCTTGTGGCCCAGACTGGAGTCCAATGGTGCCATCTTGGCTCACTGCAACCTCCACCTGCCAGGGTCAAGTGATTCTCCTGCCTCAGCCTCCCAGGTAGCTGAGATTACAGGCGCTGCACCACACCTGGCTAGTTTTTGTATTTTTAGTAGAGACAGGATTTTGCTGTGTTGGCCAGGCTGGTCTCGAACTCCTGACCTCAGGTGATCCACCTGCCTCAGCCTCCCAAAGTGCTGGGATTACAAGCATGAGCCACCGCACCCGGCCTGTTGACATTATTATATGCACTGATGCATAGCCGCGAGCTCTGCTGTGACAATTTGCACAGGCATAATCTTCAGTTGTTAGAAGGCCTCTTTTCCTTCTAAGTGAATGGCTCTGACTTGAAAATGTATTGGTGACTTAATGTACTTACACTTTGTGCTTAGAATGTAAATTTTTATTGTGTTGATTTCTTGAAATCTGAACATTTAGGAAAATTTCTAACTTTTATTATTGGACTAAAATATCTAAATATGGCAGAGAACATCAGGAGATGATTAAAATATAATCTCAGAGAATCCTTTAGAAGCTACTTTGTTAGCTACATGTTACTTTAATTGTCTTTAAAGGTAATTATTCACTACTACACATATTTTCTTGGGATAATTACTAGGTATTTTTATTAATTCGCTTGCATGAAAATAATGTAGTAACCATGAGCTCAGATTGGTGGGTTCAAATCCTAGCTACACCACTTATGTTAAATCTTGAGTAAGTTACTTAACCTCTCTCTTCCTTTTTTTTTTTTCTTCTTCTTTTTTTTTTTTTGTTTTTTGGCCCCTAAAACTGTTCTGAGGATTATTGTACAATGAAGCAGGAAAGCTGAAAATGGGGCCTGGCACATAGTAAGCACTCTGTAAATGTTTGCAATTACAATGGTGGTAGTGTGCCAGGACGCTGGGGATACAGCAGTAAATAAGACAGCGTTGTTCTTAACCTTTGTGAAACTTTCACATGAGACAAAAATAAGTATGCAAATAAATATGATCCCAAGTAATGGAAGTTCCATAAAGAAAAATGTAGCCAGGTTAGGGATAGAGAATGGTGGCAGAGCAGAGCAGGCACTAAAGGATTCTCTGAGGAGATAACATTTCACCCACATAAAATGAGGCAGCAAGATGCTGAAGAAGTTACAAGAAGAGGGACAACCATCATAACAAAGCCCCTGAGGCAGGAACAAGCATGGCATGTTGGAGGGATGGCATGTGATGGAAGACGCTGTAGGAGATGAGGTCAGAAAGTGAGAAAGAACCTGGCCATGATGACATGATAAGGCCTTAAGATTTTATTCCAAGTGTGATAGAAAACGTAAATGAAGGTTTTGACCATAGGAATATTAAGATTTGATTAATGACATTTTAAAAGATCACACTGACTACTGTGTCTTTGTAAATAATTCAGGCACTTGACCAAACAGAATTATTTCTTTTATGCTTTTTCTACAAAGAATTTTTACCTAATAGGTTAGAAACTATATCTGCTTTTATCAACATTTAAATTTTTCTATGCTATACATTCAAACTGTCTTTTTTAAATTTTACATCTTAAAAATTGATTCTGGTGTTAAAAAATTATGTACATATAATATGTAATCTCATGTTGGGTACTGTTGACAATACTCACTTTTCAATTTCTTTAGAAAGTAAAGTTTAACAGACTTAACCTATAAGACTCTCATATCTGGACATAAGCTGTCATAAAATGAATGTGACTACTACCTTGCATACAGAAAAGCTTAAGTAAAAAATAATAATGAGGTATTCAAATCCTATATATGGAACAAGAATCTTGAATTGCTGCTGCAAAAAATATGTGAGGGAAAGTGTGAAGCAACTGGACTGGAGTTCAGATATCTCATTTGCTAGAGAAATACATAGATCTTCAGTTTGGCAGTCTGACATAGCCACTACGGGAGAATTCATGTCTGTCTAATTGTTGGTGTGTGCTGGGGTGAGAAACGAAGATCTAAAATAGGAAAAGGCTCTAACTTCTAATGGAATTCATTATTTCCTGTTGTATTTTCTCTGTATCTTTGAGATTTAATTACCCAATACTAACAGACATCATAAAAGTGTTTCTCATCTATGGAGCTGACCCATTTTAGACAACTTTCTGAATGTTTCAATTTGTTTTTAGAAGCTAGTCATTTCCTTCTGCCTTTAGTGTGGTTATTAGAGATCCAAAAGTATCACCTACGTCCTTTTCCCAAAAAGCTTTGTATAGAGATCTTTACTTCTGTGGAAAGCAAGCTTCTCAAGTTTCTCCATTAACCTGTAGGGTGGTGATGCTGATGGCTACCCCATGGTTTAGATAAATAGTGCTTTATATTCGGCAAGCCCAGAACCAGGAAAAGAAGTGTTCTCTAGGTAAGAATTTCCCATCCTGGAGGAATCCAAATGAAATGTTACTGATAATTAGTTATGAAGTTAGAACAATTGTGACACTACAGAATATTGGTAAGATAGTTTGCTACCCAAAGACTTGTTTGCAAGAAGGCTGTTTTATTGGTCTCTTTTATTGTGTCCAGCTAACTAAATGCGGTCTTATGCAGTGTCATATTTTCTAAGTATCACAGTTTTCTGGCAGTGTAAGAAATTTCTAGCATGACTAGAATGTAAAGGATGTACACTGGCCCAAGCATGGAGAGCTTAGCTTTCATTTCAGGTGTGAATGTTTTCAGGATTTATTAAATCACAGGTGTCCGATTTGTGGATTAGCTCCTTGGTGAGCCCGCATCCATTTGAAGCATCAGAATCCATTCATTAACTGTTTGGAAAGAATAGTCATTAGCCATCAATAGAAGAGGAGTTCAACTCTGCAAAGATCTTAGATGCTATAGTATCAAGAAAACAGGGCAGACAGATGCAGACTCCCAAATTGCTCTAGTCTTAGAATGTCATGCTTATCAAAACATATTTCTATATTTCTATCATATAAATAGGAACTTTTATATAAATAAATAGGAACTTTAATAGGAAAAATAGGAATGGGATATATAGGATAATCCTATATATATTATAAATAATAGGATAAATAGGAATAGGATAAAGAGGAACCTTTAAATAATAAATAGGAATAATAAAATAACAGGAATTATAACAAGATTATTTGTTTTAAATATTAAGAATAACAAATTAACAGGAATATATTTAAATTCCTTTATGTGAGGAATTTGTTATAAATTCCTAGAATTCTTTTTTAATAGGCCAGAAAGTGAAAGTAGGGGCTCCTGTCAGTTAATCTAGAGCTTGTCTTAAGTTTTTTTCCCCCAAATTTGGTCCACATCTCTAAGGCTATGATTTAAGAGTAATGAAAAGTTATTTCCATGAGATTGCTATCTGTCTGTATTTTATTTCCGTATAGTTGGATTTGATCACGGATCTGTTGGGCACACCATCACTGGAAGCAATGAGGACAGCTTGTGAAGGCGCTAAGGCACATATACTCAGGGGTCCTCATAAACAGGTGAGAGGACGGGGGAATATTTTTCTGGTAACTGTTGGGGCAAGATTTCCCTTCCAATAGAATAATCTATTAAGGATTTTTAAGCAAATGTATTATTTGTAGGGTTTTTTTTTTTTAACATCATGGTCCTAAGTAAGAAAATGTTCAATATTTGTCAAACTAAAGAAAATCTCATTCCTAATGTCGTGAGAGAAAGTGCGTATTTTTGTAGCTCCTTTGCTAATAAATTACCCTTGGTTTTGTGTCTCCTGATTTATTGGTGTCTATGAGAAAAATTACCGGAGTTGGAGCTTTGACCTCAATGCCATAACCTACTACATGTATATCAAGATGTCCTTTCCAAATACTGAGCCAAAATACCTGGTATTTCTTATTCCAGCCAGGAATGTGAAGCTGTTGCTATTGCATTCTTGCTACTGACACAGAATCAGGTGTGAATGTTGTTAGAAAAGAAGTATGAAGATAGATTGCCAGATTTGCATTCAGTATTACTTACAACTAGCCAAGTCACTGCTGAGAAAGACAAGATGGTTTTTTATCTCCACCTGTTGATTTAGCAGCAGTTTTTACAAGCACTTCCTAATCTCCTTTGGACAGAACAGCTTAATGATGTGAAGAGTGAGTAAGGGGAATACTTTTCCTAGGAGCAACAATGAAAACAGAACAGATAAGACTTGAATAGGATGACCCAGCAACAAATTTTCCTGAGTTTTGCTTTCTTTTGAATGGGACATTTAGATTATCTGATTGATGGTACCAAATGAGAGTGAATTTGACACTCCTCCTCTCAAACTGTCAGCCGGACATTTACAAAGGGAAGACCTCACCTTCCCTTTGTGGTTCTGTCTTTGTAATTCTAGTGTGACTCCAGAGCTTTTGTTGTCACAGGCATAAAGGGCAATGAGGTAAAGTGTGTTCTCTTCTAAAACCAGCCCAGGCTAGTAAATAGAGATGCATGCTTGTATGTTAAATAGCCCCCGATGGTTACATCTTTCTTTAGTATTTGGTTTAGAACTAGAAAATAATGAGGCCCAACACCCTTAGAAGAGCACAGTAAGTCTTAACCTAGAGAAAGGTTCTATATTATAGAAGGAACTAACAAGATCTATTATGTTCCATTTATTGGCCAGCATCAGGAACATTAAACTAATTTACTAATGCCTCTTGGTAAATGTGTCCTTAGAAGTAGCAAAATAATTGTCCTTTTTCACTGACTTCATTAATTAGTAAATCTTGCCTGGTTCAAGGTAAACAATAATGAAAAGTGAAGAAGATCAGACGCCCTTGTGCTACCCTTCTGTCTCTAGAGGAGTTTTAACTGTTGTTAATGGTTACTAGTTAATTAATCATCTGTGTCAAAGAGTTGCTAAACAGCAACCTGAAGAACAAGATTTCCTGAGGAGTTTCCTGTCTGCTGTCTAGATAGAACGGCTGGAAAATGTAATTTACTGCACCAAAAGTCACTGTGCACTGTTCTGAGCATTCTTGGCAATTGAGTACTTTTTCTGTGAAAATTTAAAAAATCTGTTAGTTGTAAAAACCTAAGGCTTTCCATGAAATAAAAAAAGAGTAAATATATTATTTTGTAAAGCGAAAGAAGAGGAAAGGAAAATCCAAAGTTCCACTATTATTTAACTAGTTAAATAGGTTGAGATGTCTAAACAAATCACTTCTTAGATATTTTGCTATTAATTGGCCTCTTAACATAATCCCTTTGCTTATCACTGACTTTAGTGATGACCTTAAGGGAGTACTGTGGTAGAAGTTAGGGTCAGCCCTTTCCAGTCTTGGTGTCGGAATATTTTGATTTTGAAGAGAAGACTGATGGAGTGAAAACTAGTTAGGAGGCCATTTCTGCTTAAAGGCTAGATGCACTTTACAGAGACTTTAAATTCTTTAAATGGCTTTTATCCACTGCTAGAAGTGGTCTCCTTAGGCAGATGTTCATGGTCTTTTAGCACTAATCCAGCTAGATGTGTATAAAGTTATACCAACCATATATAATTGAATGTAAAAGAACCTAGCATATTGCCTGCTTCTACTTTTCCTTCAGCATGGAAATTGAGTTTTTGATCTATGTTTGCTAGTTGATCTTTATCATCACTGCTCTTAAGATGTCAACAGGTTCTTGAAGTGCTTTACTTAAGCCACCAATCAGATTCTACCTTTTCACTTCCCACTCCCTGCCCACTCACCAACCACGTGATACATACCCTATGCGCCTCTTGTTGGCCTATTAACAGCTGCTTGAAGGTATCGCCATTCATGTTATAGCTATTTACAGCTGAGGTTGGAAGACACCTACACACAAATATATTTGGTATATAGACACCTGGATTTTTTTTTTTACTTTACAAGATTAATTTGGTCTTTGGAATATGCAATATAGCTTATGTTTCTGTACCTCATGACTTTTCTGCAAAATGTATAGGGTTTAGCTTAGTGCTCTGTGCAGATTATGTACTCAGTTTATAACCTCTGGACTGTAGTGATTAAGAGCGTAGTGTCAGCCAGGCGCGGTGGCTCACACTTGTAATCCCAGCACTTTGGGAGGCGGAGGCAGGCGGATCACGAGGTCAGGTGATCAAGACCATCCTGGCTAACGTGGGGAAACCCCATCTCTACTAAAAAAAATACTAAAAAAAAATTAGCCAGGCGTGGTGGCAGGTGCCTGTAATCCCAGCTACTCAGGAGGCTGAGGTAGGAGAATGGCATGAACCTGGGAGGTGGAGCTTGCAGTGAGCCGAGATCATGCTACTGCACTCCAGCCTGGGCAACAGAGCGAGACTCGTCTCAAAAATAAAAATAAAAAATAAAAAAGAGTGTAGTGTCAATCTCGGTTTCACCATGTTGCACATGTTTTGAATGGTGAACTGGGAGTGGTACAGTACGGTTTTCAGACAGATTGAGTATGAATCCTGGCTTTACTAGTACCTCCCTTTGTGACTTAGGCAGATTATTTAACCTCTGTGTATATCAGTTCATTCATTTGTAAAATGGTGATTAAAAATGATTTTACCTCATTAAATTGTTATAATGAGAAAAGAGCTAATGCATGTAAGGAGAGCATAGAATAGTGCCTGGCACATACTAAACATTTAATAAATATTAACCATTAAAGTTATGATTCCAAAATAGCAGATGAAGCTTGTGACTTTTAAAAAATTATACATTATGATCAAGTGGGGTTTATCCCAGTAATGCAAGGATGGTTCACCTACAGAAAATCTATTAATATTTTAAAACAGAAAATCTATTATTTTATAACATCTTAAATGAGAAAAATCATGTTTATCTCAATGTAGAAAAGGCATTTGATAAGGTTCAGTCTTTTTTATGCCTTAATATAAAGGATCTTTACAAAAATCTATAGAAAAATTTGGGGTGAATTTCTTTTAAGCTTACAAACAATACAGAATGAAGTATATAACACTTTACATGAAATAAAAAGGTGTGCACACAGAGCCTCTGGCTTTTAGAAAAGACTCCCAGTAATCCTCAGTGATGCTGCTTAGGCCAATTGGAGGTCTTCATTTGGGGGTCTAACTGGGGCAAATTCTATCTCACTGTATTTATTTTAAATTACTTAATATAGGAATATTAGATTGATGGTGTTTAAACTCATGAAGAATACTTCTAAAAATTCAATACAAGTTTTTGAGTTTGGACTGAGAAAAACTAAGCTTCTTTCAAGTAGTTTTCATTTAAGTAATTACTCAAAGTTAGACATAAATTATTTTTGTTCATAATTTCTAACAATAATTAGAACTTTGCTATGTACTGAACACTTCTTATATACTAGCTCATTAAATTCTCACAATAACACTATAATGTACCATTACTATTCCTTTTTACAGATGGGAAATGGAAGATTAACTGAAGTTAAATAACATGCTTAATGTCATAAGCCAGATCTTAAAATTAGGTTTCCTTAACTCCAAAATATATGTTCTTAGCTAGTATACACTGCCTGGCACTTACGTCTTCACAGCAGATTTATTAAAATTTCATTTGTATATATGCATGTAATCTGTGAGAACATATAAAATAAAAATTTTGCAGCAAGTTAATTATCTGCAACTACCACCCCAATCCCAGTCTCGTCTGGATTAACTTGAGAATATCTTTCTGGACATATATTCACATATTTATATTCATTTATTTACATATATTTGTATAAATAGAATATGAGACTTTTAAAAACATACAAATACAATGGACCCTTAAGCAATGCAGGGGCTGAGGTGCCAACTCCATCCTCCTAACCCCCTGCCTACAGTTGAAAATCCATGTATAAGTTGATTAACACATTTTGTATGTTTATATGTATTACATACTGTATTCTTAAAGTAAGCCAGAGAAAATAAAATGTTAAGAAAAATCATAAGGAAGAGAAAATAAATTGACTGTTTGTAAGTGGATCATCATAAAGGTCTTTATCCTCATTGTCTTCATATTGAGTAGGCTGAGGAGGAAGAGAAAGGAGGGGTTGCGAGACGAAAGTGGTGGAGGAGGTGGAAGGAGAGGCAGACACACTCAATATAACTTTTATTGAAAAAAATTCACATATAAGTGGTCCCATGCAATTCAGACCTGTGTTGTTCAAGGATCAACTGTATACATATACGGAAGGAGAACCTAATTGACTGTCATCTTAAAGTCATAGATTAATGTGTCAAATTAATGTATTTGTGTTGGTTGGTTAATATAAGTGCTTCTATGTGGCATATTTAGTCAATATGCCAGTGAAACTTAGTTTAAACTGGCTTAAGCAAAAAAGGGAACTCTTAAAGGCTCATAACTGAAAAATCTTGAGTACAGCTGACTTCAGGCCCTGTTGGAATTCAGGTTGTGAGATGATCTTCCATGCCAGGAATCTGACTCTCCTCTGCTCTGTTTTCCTGTATTTTGACTTCATTTCCAAACAGGCTTTCCCCATGTGTTTGCAAAGATGGAGCTAGCAGTCCAGGCCTACATTCTATTACCATAACAATTCTTCTGGAAACAGCTTCCCAAATAGCTCCAGAAAAAATCTTTGAAAGACTTTTTATTAGGAATGTGTTTGGCTGTAAGTAGTAGAAAATTATAGTGGTTTAAGAAATAAGAGTACACTTTTTCCTTATATCAAGAGGTTTCCTCCATAGTCTGGAGCTGATAGAGTAGCTCACTTGTGTCAAGGATCCAGCTTTTTTATTTTCTGCCCTGCCATCTTTAGAATGTTGCCTGCATACTATATGGTGACCGGTTACCATATAGCTGTAGCTTGTCCAGAAATCCTGTCAATATTCAAAGCAAGAAAATGGAGGAAAGAAGGTGCATTAGCAGTATCTGTTCCCTTAATCAGGAAAGTAAAAGCTTTCCTAGAAGCCTGCTTAACAAACTCCTGCTCATAATGTCATCGTCCAGAACTGTGTCATATGTGGCCTCCTAGCTGCAAAACAGGCTAAAGTGAGTATTTAGCTTTTCTATTCTATATAATAAAGTCAGATAAGGAAAAGAGGGTTGAGGGTGTATATTGGGTTAGCCATCCCATTTTCTGTCCCTTGTCTGTTTCATGACTGGAGCCAGTCATGGTGCTCAGGGAGGAGGATATCATTTGATTGGCCTGGCCTGGGTCAGGTGCCCATCCTTAGGAGTTGGGAGATTGCAAT
The DNA here is from genome assembly GCF_008728515.1 of Papio anubis. Classification (NCBI taxonomy): domain Eukaryota; kingdom Metazoa; phylum Chordata; class Mammalia; order Primates; family Cercopithecidae; genus Papio; species Papio anubis. Next base: position 21,152,328 of record NC_044992.1, read on the forward strand.
CAAGCCTAACCAAACGACTTGGTTTGGGAGTGAAAGGGGGTGGTTCCCTAGAAGTCAGGGAATACTGGGCAGAATAAAACACTGTGATGTTTCAAGTTTATTATCTCTCTTCTACAACTCAAAATCTTGAATGAAGGGAAGTATAGCTGCCACAGCCCTTGTATCTATTAAAGAAGATAGTTCTTCAACTGACCTGTTGATAGGATTGAAAAGTCTATTGTCTGCTCTTAGTCCTTTTGTTCTTCTCTTATAATAAGGTTTAGGTCTTCAGTTTTCCTCAGTTTGTTCCCACCTAATTGTGTCAGAAATAGATAACAATATTTTTGCTCAAGTGAAGATAGTCCTGTCTCCTGACAGGAACCATATCTTACATTTAGCAGACTCTAAGGATCTTAGAGAGTTCATTCAGTTCAAACTTATTTTATAGGTGGGGGTTTATGTCACCCCAGAGTGCTTACTATTGTGTACTCACTGTGCATGCTCATTTAATGTTACTGACTGATCATCGCAGCTTCTTTGCTGCCAACTAAGGTCTAAAACTTATATGTAGTTGGATGAAAACTAATAGGAACGTCTGCTCAGGACACTTGCACAGTTCAGCTGACTCTGCTGTAGCAAGCAGCATGCTGCAGTTAGCTTATGATGACTGTGGCATATTGTTTAGGGCCACTCACCCAAGTCCGGAAGCTCATCTTTGCTTCATTTAATTAATCATAGTCATTAATAGAGCACTCTTTATACCCCTTCCTGTCCTCATGATTCAGCACTGGTACCCACTCACTCCCACATTGCTAAGTTACTTATAAACTTGCAGAACAAACAGAAAATGGAGCAGTTTATTTTAAAGGAGAAAATTTAACATGGGTGATTGTTAGAAGAATTGGCAAAAATATTTCCAAATGAGATGTTTAGGGCATTTTTTTTTTCTTTTGAGACAGGGTCTTGCTCTGTCACCCAGACTAGAGTGCATAGCTCATTGCAGCCTCAACTTTCCAGGCTCAAGCAATCTTCATACCCGAGCCTCTCGAATAACTGGGACGACAAGCACATGCCACCCTGCCTAACCTATTTTATTTTATTTTATTTTATTTTATTTTATTTTATTTTATTTTTATTTTTATTTTAAGAGAGAGGGTCTTCTGGCTGGGCATGGTGGCTCATACCTGTAATCCCAGCACTTTGGGAGGCCAAGGCAGGCGAATCAGTTGAGGTCAGGAATTCAAGACCAGCCTGGTCAACATGGTGAAAGCCTGTCTCTACTAAAAATACAAAGAAAATTAGCCAGGCGTGGTGGTGGGCACCTGTAATTCAGCTACTCGGGAGGCGGAGGCAGGAGAATTGCTTGAACCAGAGGTTGCAGTGAGCCAAGATCGTGCCACTGCACTCTAGCCTGGGTGACAGAGTGAGACTCAAAACAAAACAAAAACACAAAAACCAAGAGACAGGATCTCCCTAAGTTGCCTAGTCTTGACTTCCTGGGCTCAAGCAGTTCTCCCACCTTGGCCTCCCAAAGGGTTATGATTACAGGCATGAGCCACCGTGCCCAGTCTAGGGCATATTTCTAAGCATTCTGACTTTTTTTTTTTTTTTTTTTGCTTATTCAGATTGATTCTAATGCATTTAAGAGAAATGTAAACTTCTTGTTTGTTGCTGATTTCCTGGCCCAAATGGTTTTAACCTAATGGCTGGTGAGTTAGAGGGAAGAATGTGAACTTAGAAATGCAGTATCTGTAGCACTTCATCTTTCCTGTGGAGCCAGTGCTAGAAACTAAAATTTTAATGGTTGTCTTTCTGAAGAAGCATTGGTATGAATAAACTGACACAGAAAAGGAGAAAGTATGTAATATGACTGTTCTAGGCTGAAATTATGCTTTTATGTTTATTGTATTTGTTGGGGTGTGCTTCTATAAAGAAAGGTGAAATTTGGTGGAGGGAGAAATTTAAAATTTCAGGTAGCCTTAACATCCACTAATTTTATTTTCTCTAGCCACTCATTCCATACCCAGTTGTCTTCAAGTCTTAAAAATTCTGCCTTTTAATTTGTTCTCTATCCCCATTCACTGGTATATAGAACTACTTATTTGCCTGTCTTCCTTGCCCACCACAGGAGTCTTTTTCATCTTCATTACTTCAATAACTAACCCAGGCCCTGACATTGGATAGTTTCTAAATGAGTATCAATGATATTAGGAGGTAAGGATGTGTGTACTGGTGCAGTTTAACAGATAAGAAAGCCAAAGCCTGAGTGACTTACCGAAGTCTAGTAATGGCAAGGATAGGATTCAAACTCATGTCTTCTAGTACTTCTTCCAGTATTCCCTTTGCTAAGCTATGACATACTTTCACCACAAAAACAGGATGAGTAGTTTCACTTTGAGAGTGGAAGGGAAAGAACTGTTTATGGTGAGACAATTCAGTTGTACGAATTGTCTGGAATTTGGCTGCCAACCTGCACAGGCTAGTAAAAAAGAAGACAGCTATTCACAGTAAAAATTTTTCTGGAATATCAAATTACTTCACTTTACACAGTAACAAAATTCTTGTGTAAAACACATGTAAATTAAGTTATAAGTTGAAGCCTCTCCCCCATCACTCTCCATCTCTCCTTATTTTGACTGATACAGATAATTTCAGAGCTTTATAGACTCACACATTTCTAAACAAGAAATACTTAGGCTGGGCATGGTGTCTTACACTTGTAATCCTAGCACTTTGGGAGGCCAAGATGGGAGGATCTCTTGAGCCCAAGGGTTTGAGATCAGCCTGGGCAACATAGGGAGACCCTATCTCTCCAAAAAAAAAAAAATTTTTTTAAAGTTAGTGAGGGCCAGCTGTGGTGGCTCAAACCTGTAATCCCAGCACTTGGGGAGTCCAACGTGGGCAGATTGCCTGAGTTCGGGAGTTCGAAACCAGCCTGGGCAACATGGCGAAACCCCGCTCTACTAAAAATACAAAAAATTAGCCGGGCATGGTGTCAGGCGCCTGTAATCCCAGCTACTCTGGAGGCTGAGGCAGGAGAATCGCTTGAACCTGGGAAGTGGAGATTGCAGTGAGCTGAGATCACACCACTGCACTCCAGCCTGGACAACAGAGCAAGACTCTGTCTCAAAAAAGAAAAAAAAAGTTAGCCAGCCATGGTGGCACATGCCTGTAGTCCCAGCTACTCAGAAGGCTCAGGTAGGAGGGTCACTTGAGGCTGGGAGTTCAAGGCTGCAGTGAGCTGTGATTGTGCCACTACACTTCATCCTGGGCAATAGAGCAAGACTCTGTCTCTTAAAAAAAAAGAAAAGAAAAGAAAAGAAATACTTCTCTTTTTATTACCAAGGAATAGCAAGTTGGTCTACAGATACTTGAATGCCAAATATGCTGTATGGGCTCTGTGCATATATGTAATTTTTTTATCCAAAGTAATCAAGACTCACACAAGGCTGGGTGCAGTGGCTCACACCTGTACAAATCCCAGCACTTTGGGAGGCCGAGGAGGCCAATGAATGGCTCAAGCTCAGGACTTTGAGACCAGCCTGGGCAACGTGACAAAACCGTGTCTCTACAAAAATACAAAAATTAGCTGGGTATGGTGGTGCGCACCTGTAGTCCCAGCTACCTGGGAGGCCAAGGTAGCAAGATCGCTTGAGCCCAGGAGGTGGAGGTTGCGGTGAGCTGAGATCACACCACTGCACTTCAGCCTGGGTGATAGAGCAAGACCCTGTCTCAAAACAACAACAACAAAAAAAGACATACCATTTATAACTAAAGTAAACTTCAGAAATCAGATGGTCCAACACCCTCATTTTATACTTAAAAGATACCAAGGTTGAGACATGTTGATTTATCTAATTAGTTAGTGAGGACACAGAGCTAGAACCTCCATCTAATCTTATCTCTATTACTCTTTGATCCTGAAGAAAACTTATATATAATGAATAATTACCTCCTGATGATTCTGAGGTATCTTCTTGGTGCGTTTGTTGTTGTTGTTGTTGTTTTTGGGGGGGATTTTCCTACGTGGCTTTTGTTTGAAGGAGGAAGATATATAAAATTATTGACATTAAATAGTTGTCCTAGCGGAATTCTGAGGCTATGACTAAGGTCCAAGGAAACCCTTTAGTGTTCTGCTTCTCCTGTTTCTGGTGTTGTGGAGAGCTTGACCCAATGAGACCTGTTTGTATTGCTGTTCATGCTGCTGTTTCTGGCCTTCCAGTGCTCAAATGGCAGGAGCTTTCTGTGATATTTTGAATTTTCATCTGCTGACAAACCAGAAAATACAAGGCAGACTACCCACAGGAAATTTATATAAGAGTTTGCAAGTAAAACTTCCTTCCAGTTTGCCTTGAAAGTAACACAGTGTTGGTGAGATGGTCAAATTCTCCCAAATATAAGCCAGACTGCCTTCCCCCCACCACCCCACCCCTTTTTGAAGTTCTGCTCTCTTGTTAATAGACCATTCATGTTGTAGTAACAAAATGTAAATGCCCTGACCCTAAAGTGATATGATGAGGCAGTGTCTGCAGAAGAGATCAGGACCAGATAAAGATACCACACAGTTCACAGATGGCTTTTAAATTGTTTTTCAAATTAGAGAAACATATATGTTTTTAAAACTCTCTTTTTAGTTTTTCCCACAAATATAATCATAGTGAAGCAGTCTGGGCGTTATACAAAACAAGAAGCCCAGGAACTATGAAAGGCTGCTCTAGTCTGAGATTATATCCTAAAAGTTCAAAGTTTTATAGGGAACCCCTGAAGAAACAGAGGATGTAAAAAGGATTTAGAGAAGCTGGGCACAGTGGCACGTGCCTTTGGTCCCAGCTACTTGGGAGGCTGAGGTGGGATGATCACTTGAGCCCTGCCTGGGCAACATAGCAAGACTCCATTTCTTTAAGAAAAAGAAGCAGCAGCAGCACTTAGAGCTAATGGGAAGAGATCGGATCCAGATAAAATGTAGTTTATGGCACTTGAGTCTCTTCACTTTCCCAATCTTAGTGAAGGTCAGGGGTCATTACTCCTAAAGTTAGGTTTTCTTTAGGCTAGGCTTTGACTTTTTTTTGTTTTTAGAATCTCATTCTGTCACCCAGGCTAGAGTGCAGGGGCATAAGCACGGCTTACTGCAGCCTCAACCGCCTAGGCTCAAGCAATCCTCTCAACCTCAGCCTTCTGAGTAGCTGGGACTACAGGCATGTACCACCAGGCCTGGCTAATTTTTAAGTTTTTTGTAGCAATGGCATCTCACAATGTTTCCCAGGCTGGTCTCAAACTTGCAAGCTCAAGCAGTCCTTCTGCCTCGGCCTCCCAAAGTGCTGGGATTACAAATGTAAGCCACAGCACCCAGCCTTAGCCTTTGACTTTATTGTTATTTGAGTTGATTTTCATAGGCTTTGACCTACCAAACTTTCTGACCACAGAAAGGTTACAAGTAGACGCCAGGTCTAAAACTCATTAGGAAAATCATTTACCCCACTAAGAGATTAGTTTGTTTTTTTTTTAAGTGGTGTGAAAGTCAAGCCAATAATAATTTGGCCGTAAGTCTAGAACTTTCAAAGCTTGAGGAAAAAATTCTCTGCCATGCGGTTATATTAAGCATTGGAAGACAGGGAGTGTCTAAACATTTTTTGTCACCTTCCTTAATTCTGCCTTTTTTACGTTAGAGATAAAGAATTTACTTGTGTGAGAGACAGAGCAATGATGCCATTTACCTGCTCTGTCCCCTGACGCTTCTAGCAGTAAAATGGAAGCTTTATAAGCCCTATGGCTTCTCAGGTCGTTAAAGCCACCTCTCTGCTTCACGGAAGTCAGATATGGCCATGTGGATATGCCTACCACTTACGAAGGCAATTATTGAGTAAGAAATCAATGCTAAAGACAATTCAGATTGAACCAGTGGTGTCAAAACCAGTGGTGTACTTTATTAAAGGTTCTGTAAGTTCTTGCATGTCCTTTGGCTCCTTTAGGACTAGTATCTCAGCACCTTTTATGGTAATGTCATAAGACATAGTTTACATGCTTATAGTTTACGTGCTTTGCATGTGGCCCAGGTTTTAAAACCTTTCAATCTTTTCTCTCCCACCCCTAGGCGTGTTTGATTATCATTCTTGCCAAAGCATTTAAGATGTAAGGCTAAAACCCGTTTTTGGCCATGCTCTGAGCCCACATTGTTTCTATAACCTCAAGCTTCTGTACCTCATTGGGGGTTTTGCGCTTTATTTTGAAGCCTCCTGTGTACCCATGATAAATAAATGTGCATGCCTTTTCTCCTATTTAAAAAAAAAAAAAAAAAAAAAAAGATGGCTAGCAGGAGTGCCATATTTACAATTCGTTTTCATTTTTTTATAGGCTCTTTTGTGCTTTCCCCTACAGTGGGTAATCATGCAATATAAAAATATACGGGGCCAGGCGTGGTGGCTCACGCCTGTAATTTCAGCACTTTGGGAGGCCGAGGCAGGCAGATCACTTGAGGTCAGGGGTTCGAGATCAACCTGGCCAATATGGTGAAACCCCCATCTCTACTAAAAATGCAAAAATTACCTGAGCGTGGTGGCACACACCTGTAGTCCCAGCTACTCAGGAGGCTGACCACAGAAGAATTGCTTGAACCTGGAAGGCAGAGGTTGCAGTGAACTGAGATGGTGCCACTGCACCCTAGCCTGGGCAAGAGAGCGAGACTCCATATCAAAAGAATAAATAAATAATAAAATAAAAAAATAAAAATGCTACGGGAAGTTAGTAACAATTGTTGCTTTTGAAGACTGGTTAATGAAGGGAAAACTCATTCTCTTCGAGTTTAGACACACATTGCCTTTTGAGCTGAGTACTTACCTTGTCATAAGTTGGCTGTATTCCATAGCTGTTTACACAGAGACTCACTTAAATATTTGAATTTTTAATTTTTTCACAGCCATCTCTTCCTGTACTCTATACCCTGTCTAGCCAGGCTACACATGAAGCTGTTCATCTCCTTTGCAGGATGTTGGTCTTTGATCCAGTAAGTAGTGTTTGTTTTTATGTATTTTTAACGAATTACAAATACATGTGTTCGAGAGAAACAGTGTGGTTTTGAATAGATTGGCAATGTAAATAATTACTTTTCAAAACATAAACTTCAATCCCCCATATCATATGTATCATGCACGCTCATCACACAGAAGTTTGATTATTAACACATAAGAATCTAGGGGAAGAGATAAGGAGCTGGATCTTATGTACCTCTTATTTCTTATCTCAATATTTGTAAAAGGAATTTGACACCAAGTTAAATCAAGACAAAATAATTTTTTGTTTGCTTTGAGACAAGGTCTTGCTCTGTCACCCAGGCTGGAGTGCAGAGGTGTGATCTCAGCTCACTGTACCCTCAACCCCCCAAGCAGTCCTCCTACCCCAGCCCCTTGAGTAGCTGGGACTACAAACATGCTCAGCTGATTTTTAAGTATTTTGTAGAGAAGAGGTCTCACTATATTGCTCAGGCTGGTTTGAACTCTTGGGCTCAAGTGATCCTTTTGCCTCGGCCCCCCAAAGTGCTGGGATTACAGATGTGAGCCACCACGCCCAGCTAGGACACAAAGTTTTTTAAGATTATTTGAAAAAAATCTGACCATTATATTGCATAAGAAAATGTTTGCTCTGGGTTTTTGAGATGGAAGCTTTTCCCAATACCCTTTCTGGACTTGACTCTTCTGGAACATACTACAAATTATACTGTAAGTTCAGCTCTTCATTTATTCATTCATCCAAAGAATATTTATTATTCATATCTATGCCGATAACTGTTGTCAAAGAAGACTTACAAATGGAAGCGTTTAGAAAAGAAAATTTAACTTGCTGAGAATACAAAGTCACCAAATACAAAAAATACCAGATATTTAAAAGATAAAACAACCACAAAATTACCAGAGTTACTAAGTTTACGTTGGTCCATTTGTAGTGAGAAAGCTGCAACTTTCTCAGAAGATATCAAATTCACAATCCTTCAGACATCAGCACAGCAAAAATTAGGGATAAAAATAATTCTGTTAGAGTCCTGGTTTGTGAGAAACAGTCAAGGTTTTTTAGTTTGGGGGACCAGAACCAATTAGGGTGACCCAAGTTATTTTTGTAATGTCTCAGGGTACAATTTAGATTGCTTATGTGTTTATTTTGGTGTTTTTTGCTGTTGTTTTCTGTTTTTTACTGTGGTGTATTAGTCCGTTTTCATGCTACTGATAAAGACATACCCAAGACTGGGCAATTTACAAAAGAAAGAGGTTTAATTGGACTTACAGTCCCACATGACTGGGAAGCCTCACAATCATAGTGGAAGATGAGGAGGAGCAAGTCACGTCTTACATGGATGACAGCAGGCAGAGTCAGAGCTTATGCAGGGAAACTCCCCTTTTTAATACTGTCAAATCTCATGAGACTTACTGTCACGAGAACATCACAGGAAAGACCTGCCTCCATGATTCAGTTACCTCCCACCAGGTCCCTCCCATAGCACCTGGGAATTCAAGATGAGATTTGGGTGGGGACACAGCCAAACCATACCATGTGGTATGTGAAGTGCTTAGTGATACTATAGGCCTGACAAAGGCTTATATTCTTATGGAATATTCTTATGGAACCTATATAAGTAACTACACAGTCCATTTAAAAATAAAGAAATTAGGCTGAGCATAGGGCACAGTGACTCACACTTGTAATCCCAGCACTTTAGGAGGCTGAGGCGGGAGAATTCCCTGAGCCCAGGAGCTTAAGACCAGCCTGGGCAACTTAGGGATTAACAAAATTAAAAATTTTTTAAATTAGCTGGGCGCCGTAGCACTTGCCTGTAGTCCCACCTACTCAGGAAGCTGAGGTGGGAGGATGGCTTGAGCCCAGGAGGTTAAGGCCAAGGCCACAGTGAGCCATGAGCTCCCCATTGTACTCCATCCTGGCAAGGGAGACAGAGTGAAACCCTGTCTCAAAAAGAAAGAAATTAATTTATTTAATGCACACTACATAATAAATAACCGTTTTTATCACTGTGTTATTAACAAAGCCAACAAGTTTGTTACTTTGTTACAGAATTATTTTTAAATTGGCCTGATGCTTTATTCGCTTTTGATCTATATTAAGGATTTTTTTTTTATTTCCAGTTCTGAGAGTTCAATCAAAACAAGAAACCATTTAAAGAAAGTTTTTTTCTGATTGTAACCTGTTAAATTGAAAGTCAGAAATACATTAAGAAGGAAATGAGGTGTGTGTGTGTGTCAGGGTCTCACTCTGTGGCCCAGGCTGGAGTACAGTGGCATGCTCTCGGCTCACCGCAACCTCCACCTCCTGGGTTCAAGAGATTCTCCTGCCTCAACCTCCCGAGTACCAGGGATTACAGATGTGTGCCACCACACCCACCTCATTTATTTTTATATTTTTGGTAGAAACAGGATTTCACTATGTTGGCCAAGCTGGTGTCGAACTCCTGACCTCAAGTGTTCCACCCGCCTCGGCCTCCCAAAGTGCTGGGATCACAGGCATGAGCCACTTTTTAAATATCCATGAAGAACAGACCATTGACCATATTTAAATCAGTGTATTTATTTAGTCCATTTAGTCTGAGGTAACTAGTTATTCTTGTTTTGTTGATCTTGGGTTAAGCAGTCTACTGCCATGGCATGTCTGCTCCTGGACTGAAATGCTGACTCAATTACTTGATTGAGTCTAAAAGGCAGGTGTCTGTGGTGAGATACACATACACAGACAAACACACACACACACACACTCTCTCTCTCTCTCTCTCTCTCTCTCTCTCTCTCTGAACATCCATAATCTGGAACACTGAGTGCCAACATAACAACATAAATGACCTGACCTCAGTGACAGGTCACCGTCAAAAAGCAGGCATACAACACACAGTTTGTTCAGTATCCTCAAGGGAAAAAAGACCCTCCAGCCTCCTTCAGCTGTGATTCTGTCTTCCCCAAGCATATCCAGATTCCCCCATGCAAGTGTCCCCACAAAGGGTAATAAAATGGCATATGTGCAGGCCAGATGCACCAATGACAGGTTCCCCACAATGTCCCACATGCTGCCAAGACCTATGGGCATTACTTACTGTATTTTTTGCCTATTCTGTGCTCTTTGGAGTAAAAGTATTATTGAAAATGTCAAAAAGTCCTGCAGATAACCCAGCAGGTAACTGATTTTTTTAAAAAGAGGAAGCATTTATGTTTATCTATAGCACAGAATGCCAAGCTATTGGAGAAACTGGACAGCAGTGTAAGTGTGAAACATCTTACAGACAAGTATGTTGTTGGAATGATCACTATATAACCTAAAGGAACAGAAAGATAAACTGTTGAAGTTGTGTCCTGAAACTCATGAACAGAAGTTAATGAAAAATAGAAGGAAGGGGAAGCCCAGAGCTCAGAGGGGCCCAGGATCAGGCACGTATACCGTCAGCCTACTTGTTCCTTTGGGTTCAAACAGTGGAACACTATCCCAGTGGAATCTCTAGGAATAGCTATCAAAGGACTCAGACTTTTTTAGAAAAAAAAGAAAAGGAAAAAGTTTACTTGCTAAGAATGCAGGGAAGTCAGACTTCAAAAGAGCTAGATCACCAAATACAAAACATAAATTTATTGAAAGGAAAAAAAAACAAGGTTATCAAGTATACATTTGCCTGTTCATGGTAGATAAACACCCGCTTTCTTCTGCGATTATCTTATCTTGAAAGGTCATGATATGCCTTTTTACATCAGCATAGCGAAAATCAGAGATAAAAGTGTTTTTAGGAAATCCAGGTTTATGAGGAACATTTTATTATTATTTGGGGACCAGAACAGTTGTTTTTGGTTTATTTGAGAACAAAAGTGGTTTTCATTCTTAAATTGTGTAATGTAAAGTGCTTGGTCATATTGGAATCAGGGCAAAGTGTGTGTTCTTGTTTTTGTCCTACTCTGTACTATTGAGTTCATGCTTAAATCTTTAAAATTTACTTTCAGTAGTACACATATGTCTACTGAGCTAAAAGAAGGGACAGTTTCTTTAATTTTTTTCATGGAGTAATGTTAAAAGTTTAGATTTTCAGGCAAACTTAAAACTTGTATATTAAGTATTCTGATCTAAAGTGACAGAAAATAACTAGGCGCAGTAGCTCATGCCTGCAGTCCCAGCACTTCAGGAGGCCAAGACTGGAGGCCAGAAATTCAAGAATACAGTGAAACCCCATCTCTACAAAAAATTTAAAAAATAGAGTGCCAGAAAACAAAAAGATAGACTAGATTCCTGATATTCAGACTGAGCTATATCTCAAAACATGGCAGTCAGACCACTATCTGCTGCCTAACTCCAGCAGCTTTTGCCATCATCCATTTGGTATTCTAAGAGAATAAAAATTTCAAGCAGCTTTGAAAATTGCCACTGTGAACACATCTTCTGGATGCTGACACATATTTAGAAAATATAGCCTGTTATTTAAAAGGTAAACATAACCCCTTCAAAGCGCTACATAGTTAAATGTCATGATATTTGTGATTTTTGACCCTGCATACATCTATTTCAATGTAGTAATTTCTCAGAATTTTAGAAGCAAGGCACTTCTAAGTACTTTATGATGGTAGATAATAACAGTAGTTGTCCTAAATCATACACTCCCTCTGCTACTATGTTACCCACCTCTAAATTTAATTATCCCTCTTTGGACGTGATGTACTATAAATTATATATATGCTGTGTAAAGCAGTTAATGTGTCTTTTGAAAGATCCTATGTGAACAGTCATATTTATCTGTAGTGTTGATGTGCTGGTCTCTAATTTGATTTCAGTCCAAAAGAATATCCGCTAAGGATGCCTTAGCCCACCCCTACCTAGATGAAGGGCGACTACGATATCACACATGTATGTGTAAATGTTGCTTTTCCACCTCTACTGGAAGAGTTTATACCAGTGACTTTGAGCCTGTTACCAATCCCAAATTTGATGACACTTTTGAGAAGAACCTCAGTTCTGTCCGACAGGTTAAAGGTGAGTATCTGTTTTGGCCTTCGGCCAGGCAATAGGCCTAGTAACATTTTCCATTAGGTGGCCGTGAAGAGCTGAGATCTGGATGGTAACCAAAGCTCCCCTCTATGTTTATTTTACAACCTTGCATATACCTATGTGTCCAGGGCATAACAAAGCATATTTAATATTATATCCAGGTGAAGGTTGGGGAGATGAATGAATATTTTGTTCTTATTTTCAAAGTTTATTTAGTGAGTATGACTCAAAATATGTTTAATATGTATTCACTCAATGTCATCTCATTGATTCAAACGTATTGAACTTCTTTATATAACATACAAAGTTCCATAGAGCATAAACATTCACTGTGGGAATTATTCCTTGGATGATGACAAGAGAAGGGAATTTCTGATAGTGTACTCATAAAATTTTGTGGCAGGATCTTCTATTGGGATACAGTGGGAGTAATGACATCCAAACTTCTGAGTGATTTTAGTGTCTGCTGTAGGACATTTTACAAGAGAGAGGGTAGTCCCCAAAGTAACCACCTGAAACTATACACCTAGATACAAACTGAGGTCTTTAAGTGATCTTCAAAAAGGCAATAATTGCCAGCAACTTAGAAGAGTTCACTCATAATGCCAAACTTGTGAAGTCTCTCTCAAATTTATAGACTCTTCCCACTGATGGAGTTGCAGTCTGTGTAACGCCACTAGTACGTTTCTTGCTTATATTTAGCAACAGCTGTCATTTTAGTTTTAGGAAGTTCAACTGAATTCTGCTTGATAGATGATGTGTGTGTTTGATTCAACTAAATCAGTAGGAAATGCTTTTCAGATGCTGGCTAGAGTTAGCTGAGAATTCACTGCTCCCGGGCTTGCAAATTGTCATGGATTGTGTGATGTTTGTTTTATCCACAGAAATTATTCATCAGTTCATTTTGGAACAGCAGAAAGGAAACAGAGTGCCTCTCTGCATCAACCCTCAGTCTGCTGCTTTTAAGAGCTTTATTAGGTAACTATATGTATTTCTAACATTCTTGTTAGAATTAAAAGGATGCCAGTGTTACTTCATTATTCAGCATTTTTCTGTTTTTATTTAGATAACATAGATAAAAGATGCAACAGAAAGTTTCTGTTATGAGGTTTGGCTTTAGTCAAAAGTGTATTAAAACTGTAAGCATCTGGGCTGGGTGCAGTAGCTCATGCCTATAATCCCAGCACTTTGGGAAGCCGAGACAGACAGACCACCTGAGGTCTGGAGTTTGAGACCAGCCTGACTGACATGGAGAAACCTCGTTTCTACTAAAAATACAAAATTAGTCAGGCATGGTGGTGCATGCCTGTAATCCCAGCTACTCAGGAGGCTGAGGCAGGAGAATCACTTGAACCCAGGAGGCAGAGGTTTCAGTGAGCCAAGATCGCACCATTGCACTCCAGCCTAGGCAACAAGAGCAAAACTCCATCTCAAAGGGAAAAAAAAAAAAAAAAAACACCATAAGCATCACATTTTACACTGGTGCCAGTTGACTGTGGTTGCTTTGGCGATTTTTTCCCCAGATGACCATTGTGCTGCCTCATCAGGTACGTGGCGATCCTACTGCAGCATTAGTATGGTGGCCACCTGTCCTGGAGTTAGACGTGGTCATCTCAGTTCCCACTACCATTCCCACTCCCTAGTAATAACTGCAAGCAAGAAAATAATTTTTGTATGTGCAGGTGGACTGCTGGTGTAGCCTATTTAGAGGAGAAGTCAAAAGGCTTAGTGTAGCCTATTTAGAGAAGTCAAAAGGCTTATGGTAGAGCTATGAACCTATGTTGGAAGTTACCAGGCTTCATTCTCCTTGTCTTTCTGTCCTTTCCTTCTCTTGATCTCTTTTTCCTTAACTCCTTATATATTGGTCAGGGTCTAGTCAGGAGAAATAAACCATTTCCCTATAATATGAATGGGGAAAATTCAGTAATAAGAATTGTTAACAAGGAAAGATGATCAACTGCTAAAAGGCATAAAGAGGATTCTGAAGGCTGCTGAAGTAGCAAATGCAGAAAGCAGCCACTCCCTGTAGACTGAGGAGAGTAAACAAGAAAGAAATTAAGAAAATTAAGAATTTAGAAGAGGGTCCTCCATGTAAGGACCTCTTTGGAGAAGGTATGGCTGCCACAGAAACAGGAACACACAGCACAAGGGTGGTGCAGAAGAGGAAGTGTGCCAGCAGGTGTGGGCAGAACTGGTCCATCAAAGACCACCTGCCAGGAGAGTTCGGGTGGACCAAAGCTGAGCCTTCCACATGACCAAAAAAAAGCACAACAAACCAAGGAAGGGAGACTGCTTCCTGATGCTGCAGCCTTGCAAATGCCCTTCCAGCACCCTGTGTTGACAAAAGCTAACATTAAGCTAGGTGGAAAAGGGGAACCATGAACAGGGTCTGGCTCCAGTATCACAAAGCAGGACAAAGGGTGGATTCCGATCTGAGTGGTGACAGTCTCTATCTTCCCTGCTGCCTTTCTCCTCTCCTTTTTCTCTCTCCCTGATGCTCTTTCCCTTTAATCATATTAAAGTTGGTTGGATTTGTTGGGCCGCAGTCAAGATTTTATGCTTAAAGTTTGTAAAATCGGGTGACTTTCATTTCTTCCATGTATTTTTCTATTGGAAGAAAGAGTTAAGTTGCATTTTTATTTATCTGTGGTTTTAAATTACTTTGTTTTACTATTTTCCCCTAAGAGTCAGTGACCCAGTCAGTTAGGCAGTTTAACGGCTTAGGTGCAAATGATCCTGGGCCTTGGGGAAACAAGGGGTTATACTTTTCCCTCTCAAGTTTGTAATCTAATTAGCAACCTTAGACATAGGAAAAAGCCAATAACAGATCTGTGGATAACCAATGCTAAATGATTACCTATACTTCTCCATTAATACCTGATAAAAGAATGCTTATAAGGCCCATTCAAAATAGGCCACTGTATTTTGAGAGGCTACTTTTAAATGGATAATTCTACATCCCTTAAGGTTATTTTCCTGATTGATTATTGAAATTATTACTTGTAATACCTACATTTACTTTACACTTTCAAGTAGGCACTGTGGAAAAACACTTCACATCTATTATCATTTATTCATCACAGTATCCTATGAGGTAAACAGCATCATTCCTTTCCAAATGAGAAGAGATTAAGGCACTTGCTCAGTGCCATACAACTAGTAAATGACATATTGTTTTCGAGCCTGCATATTCACCACTATACCAGATTGCCTCTCCATAGATAACAGGTCCATAAACAAGCAACTTAGAGCAAATTCAACTTCAAAGAAACAAATAAAAATCCAGAAGTGGACTTAATTTTTTCAGAGGAAGAGAGGAAAACAGGTAGTAGTGAATTACCCTTTTGTCCATTGTGACATTACAACTAATTTCTCCATCTCTGTTTTCTTCCAGTTCCACTGTTGCTCAGCCATCTGAGATGCCCCCATCTCCTCTGGTGTGGGAGTAATGGTGGAAGATAATGTACTACTGAAGATGTAATGTAGCTTTCCACTGGAGTCTGGGATTTGCAATTCTGGAGGTTAATCATGCTTGTACTGTAATTTTACTAATGAAGTTTTAAATTAACAACCACTACTTGTATGATATGAATAATATTTAGAAATGTTACTAGACTTTTAATCTTGTAAAGTGGTTGTGCTTTTAGAAGAAAAATATTTTACCCAGAGTTGCACATGTTTTATGAATTTAGTGCAGCTGTTGTGGCTCACCTCAGAACAAAAGAGAATTGAACCAAATTTGGGAGTTTGGGATTTTATGTTTTTGTTTTGTTTTTCTTTTCTAAAATGAAGTGAGATTGTTCACACACACACACACAAAGGACAGTCATACATTTTGATATTTGAGCCATTCCTAAAGATTTGGGGTTTTCTAAAACTAAAGAATCTAGAAACCTTGCCTGCGACCAATCATGGAGCCACATGAGCTGATCGTGGCTGCACCTGGGGGGAGGGTAGGGAAGAGGGGCATGCCACCTAATGATCAAGCCCTATAATTAGCTTCTCATTAGAGCCGTGATGGTGATGTGTGCTGTCTAAAATCCAATGTTGTGGGTAGAGAGAATGAGTTTGTGACTAGGAGAGACTAAACTTTTGTTTTCCTTACCCAGTATAAATATATATATATATATTTAATCTATTTTTATTAGAAGTTTTTCTGCTCTTTCTTACATAAAAGAACCCCAAGCATGCATCTTTCATGTGTGTAAATAATTCATTTCTGGGCTAATTTCAAAAGAATCCCAACATTGCTGTATAGAAAGAGAACTAGCTTGCACATTTTAGGTCTGTGAAATTTTGTGAGACTTTTCCTGCACTGGACAGTAAAAAAAATAATAAAAGACAAAAACAAATTAAAAAAAAATTTAAGCCACAAAAAAGGCACATAGGGAATTATGTCAAATGTGTTTGTGTCCTTAGGCAAAGCTGTGGGAGTCTTGAAATGTCACAGTAGTAAATAACTTATTACTTTTTGACAAGTTCTTTTTTTCTGTTGGAACACTGAATTCTTCTGTGCATATGTACATATGAATACAAATCGAAGGCCTCTACCTCCTGGAGTTATACAACTTGGCTTGTTTACCTCCACATGCTGATGATGACTATTTTTTTTTTTTTTAAGTTCAGTGTGGAGACTTGAAACTTGAATGTCCCTTCCAACTTTTATATTAAAAATAAAAAGACAAGAAAATTGAAGATCATTTTTCACCTGTACAAGGAATACTAATGGATCGTCTTAAAATTGGTCTAGGAAAAAACCTTGGTGTGTGTTATGGACAATTAACTGTTAAAGTTATTGTAAGTTATCTGTATTTAGCAGAGTATTTTCAACTTGAGTGATCTGAGCTGAATTTGAAGACTATTAATAAGTTATGTTTGGAAGTTTTAACTTCAATGAAGTAATTATTTGCTGTGAAAGAAACAAACATTGAATTACTAAACAAAGATGGTGCAATATCTTTGTTTTTTTTTTATGAGGCTCCTGAGAATCAACCCAACTGAAGCATTTCAATTCACTTGAATGAGAAACGTGTTTAGTATCAAAAGAGCCCAAGAAGACACTGGTGTGAAAGGTACAATCTCAGAGGTTGGTCAATTACCGTGGCACACTTTCTGGTCACTTTGTACAATGTAGATTTGAAGTACAGTGGTGAAAACATTAAATGTGACATTTGAAAAAGTTGTCTCATCTGTTTTATTTCAGTTTCTTTTGTTTTCTCTTCAGTACAACTCGTATCCTGACTTTGCAAAGTTTTGAGACACTTCCTATTTCCACTTTGATCTTTGAGGAAATAGGTTGTTTTTAAAAATCTTCTCAGAAACTTTAGACTGACAACATATTGAAAATTTAGTTAAATCAGTATCAAAGACGTGACTTAAATACACACAATATAGAAGTCTTTTTAGACCTTAGAGTCTCTAATCCAGTGATTTTCAAACTTTTTTTTCTTTGAAGCAATATCTTGGAGTCCAATATATTAAACAAATAAAAGTAGATTGCTTTGTATGAAGCAGACTGGTAAAGAGGGACTTGACACCTCCCTCCTCTTCACTTCTGCCTCCTGCCCCTAGCAGCCCAAAGGTACTTTCAGCTAAGGAAGAAGTCCCAGCCCAGTGTTGGTGTAATCAAGGCCTGAAACCAGCCTGCCTAGCTTCAAAATACTTTCCCTGAGGCTAAAGAAACATTACTCTTGAGTTTGTAGGTGGTGTGTACTTCTCCCTATCTTTTCTTTATTTAGCAAAATGAATGGATTTTTTTTCCTGACATTGAGGCAGTTGACTATTCTAACTCGTGTAAATTAATATAAATACATTTATTATTTTATTCATTCAACAAAATTTTGAATACTTACTAAGAATTACTTGTCAGGAAGCCAGATTAATATCACCAATGCTTAGATAAGGAAACCAGTTTCATCACTTACAAGAGATCATTTTGAGTTATACATACCATTTTGAAACTAAATTCTGGCCGGGCATAGTGGCTCACATCTGTAATCTCAGCACTGTGGGAGGCTGAGGTGGGTAGATCACTTGAGGTCATGAGTTCCAGACCAGCCTGGCCAACATGGTGAAACCCTATCTCTACTAAAAATACAAAAATTAGCCAGGCATGGTAGGTGGCGGGCGCCTGTAATCCCAGCTACTCAGCAGTCTAAGGCAGGAGAATCGTTTGAACCCAGGAGGTGGAGGTTGCAGTGAGCTGAGATCGTGCCAGTGCACTCTAGCCTGGGCAACAGAGCGAGATTCTGTCTCAGAGAAAAAAAAAACAAAAACTAAATTCCTTTACAGATAAGTATTTGGGAAAATATATTGACCTGCTCTTACTGAAACCTACTTAGAAAACCAAGGAGATTTGTTCCTTATTGCTTTATTTTTGGGAATTGCAAAACTGTGGAGTTCCCAAAGCCAATAGAGTCAGTGTGGACAGGTAAGTTAGGGCTATATGACCTACAATTTGTATGCAGTTTGAGAACATGTGGAAGATGCAGATTATCTCTTGCGATGACTCATAAGGTTTAGAATTTTTTTTCCCCTCTGTGCTATGTTATTTAAAATATTACTTTATATTAAAATAAAAAATAAAGAATAGAATACAAAATTTGAATTTTGAAATTAAGACAACTTTTAAGATATTTTCAGAAAACAAATTGAGTTTACTATCAACAGAGCCTCACCAAAGGCAGTTCTAAAGGGGACTTACTTTACTTCAAGAAGATGATGTACTTCAAGAGGAAGAAAAAGAATAACTAAAAGCAGATCTTCGAGAATGGTGAACAAAGAAATCGGTGAACACTTGGGGGAAACTAAGCAAACACAGATTGCATATAATAATAATAATAATATCTGGTTGTGGGGATGATAAATTACAGCAGCATTCTTTAAACTGGGGTACAGACACCCCTAAGGATAAACGAAGAATCTCCAGGAGGTACGTGGGCACATAAGTTTGTTTGGGTCTGCTTGAGACAGAGTTTTGCTGTGTCACCCAGGCTGGAGGGCAGTCGCAGGCTCAACCTCCTGGGCTCAAGTGAGCCTCCCACCTCAGCCTCCCAAAATGCTGAGATTACAGATGTGAGCCATTCACCCAGCCGAGCACATGTACTTTTAAGAGAGTCAACTTCACTAACTTCTTTTTTTTTGAGATGGATCTCACTCTGTCACCCAAACTGGAGTGCAGTGGCACAATCTCAGCTCACCACAATCTCCGCCTCCCAGGCTCAAGCGATTCTCCTGCCTCAGCCTCCCAAGTAGCTGGGATTACAGGCACACGCCACTACCACCCAGATAATTTTTGTCTTTTTAGTAAAGACGGGGTTCCACCATGTTGGCCAGGCTGGTCTCAAACTCCTGACCTCAAATCACCCACCTTGGCCTCCCAAAGTGCTGGGATTACAGGGTGAGCTACCGGACCCAGCCATCTTCACTATTTTTTTTCCTCCATTCTCTTTTGGAGTTTTATTTTCACATCCTTCTTCACAGTTATCATTCTCCC
The DNA here is from genome assembly GCF_008728515.1 of Papio anubis. NCBI lineage: Eukaryota > Metazoa > Chordata > Mammalia > Primates > Cercopithecidae > Papio > Papio anubis. The sequence continues at coordinate 21,171,808 of NC_044992.1, forward strand.
ACTTATAAAAGAAAGATGAATTTCTTACACATCTTAGGTATTAATGTGGTGCAATATACCTAAGTATAAAAACTTTTTGGGTTGCCAACTAAAGGGACGATTTGAAACAGTTTTTGCTTATAGAGACCTCACCTCTTGCATCTCACTACTGTCAGGTAATCCATCAATCCTGAGAGAGAACCCCTGGAAAGTAAAGCTAAGAGAACATTAGGAAGAAATACTGGGACTGGCAATATTTTATTTCATTCAGGCAGCAAATTTGTGGCACAGCTGTGTCTGACTTAAAATTGAGAAGTGAGATGGTTTTTGTGGAAACATGTATAAAACGAATGTAGACCTTTCCGAATAGAAAGTAAATCGGTTTTGACTGCGTGGTTTGCCAGTTAGGACTTTCCAGTAGTGTATGTGGTAGACGTGTTCTGTAATTAGAATGAGCCTGAATCTACAGCCACAAAGTTTTGGCAAAAATATATTTAAAGCAAAAGATTAAAAATTAACCAAAAATATTGTAGAAATATTGGCGAAGATGTGAAGAAATTGGAATCCTTGTGCATTGCTACTGAGAATGTGAAATGGGGCAACAGCTGTGGAAAATGGTATGCCTGTTCCTCAAAAAAATTAGAAGCCAGGCACAATGGTGTATGCCTGTAATCCCAGCTATTTGGGAGGCTGAGGCAAGAGGATTGCTTGAGGCCAGGCGTGGTGGCTCACGCCTATAATCCCAGCACTTTGGGAGGCCGAGGCAGGCAGATCACCTGTGGTCAAGAGTTCAAGACCACCCTGGCCAAAATGGTGAAAACCCGTCTCTACTAAAAATACAAAAATTAGCCAGGCATGGTGGTGGGCGCCTGTAGTTCCAACTACTCAGAAGACTGAGGCAGGAGAATCGCTTGAACCCAGGAGGTGGAGGTTGCAGTGATCCAAGATGGCACCACTGCACTCCAGCCTGGATGACAGAGTAAGATTATGTCTCAAAAAGAAAAAAAAAAAAAAAACTAGATAACCAGAAAATATAACAGTCACTAAAAAGAAAAAAAAGTTATTGAGTTGTACTGAGTTCTACTTTGTGTTCAATATCTCTGTGTGCTGGCCATGGAGATTATCAAAACAATAAAATGTCAAGGTGCCTATGGTTCATGGGGATGGAAATATAAAGAAATCACAACATGGTTTCAACTCTGCTCTGAGACAGAGTTGAGTGCCCTGGAGTACTCAGGGGTGACAGCTAACCCAAAGCAGGTGAAGTGGTCAGGTAAGCTTCCCTGGGGAGCTGAACTGAGGATAAATTAGAGTTAGCCTGGCAAAGAGAGGTGGTCTGATCTATGCTTTCAGTTACGCTTTTATGACATGCACACCCATTTTAACGCTTGTACGGGCAAGGCTGTTGACCTTTCTCTTTGTGAGTTCTTCCAGGGCTTTTACTCTCATAAAGCTCTCTTTCCACAAGAGGTCTGATGATTCTGCTTCCTGTTTTTCCATAGTTCGATGTATTTTTACATTTAACTCTTTAGTCTACCTGGAAGTTATTTTGATGATTGGCAGTGGGATGAGACCCTTGTGGAAGGATGAAGAGGCAGAAACAGGAAGAAACGTCTTCATTCTGCTTCCCTTCTTCCTGAGTCGGTGACTCTGGGGTTCCCACCAGTCACCTTCTCTCCTCCCTGTGGTGTTTCAGTGATGGGTGAGTGGGAGGGTGTGTGGCTGCAGCCCTGGGTGATTGGAGGTGATGGTCCAGTAGACCATGTTGGCCTGAAGTAGGAGGGATGCAGAGCAGACTGTTATGAGGACTGCCAGCATGGGGACTGGACAGGGCAGATAGAGGTGTATGTGCTACCTCTCCCCGCCCATCGCTGCCACCCAACTGGCTTGGCCTCATTCTCTCTGGGAAGCAGCAGGAAGGCGGGAGTGGGTCATTTTCTTGTTTTCTTCTCTCTCTGCTGTCACTTTCCACCCCCCTCTCTGATGGATGGCACAGGCTGAGTCACAGCTAACGGCTTTCTACGGAGCCCTTGGAACTAAATGAAACTGCTAACAAGTGCCTGGGTAAATGAGTTGCCGCCCCTGCATCACTCTCCCCCTCTATCTCCCTGTTCTGATGAAGGCCATGGAGCAGGCCACAGGCTGCACAGCAGCTCATGGACACTGGAGACACGGAATGGGAATGAAGAATGGGGCCTGTCACCCTAAGCCAGGAAGGCAGGGTGGGGCGAAATGAGAGGGCAGAGGTAAGCACTGGGGAGAAGCATATGTGGAGAGAGAGTTGGTGAGAATTGTGGAGAAGTGTGGGGAGAGGCAGGTGGCAGAGATGTGAGCAAGAAGGAAGAGGCATATGTATCAGGGTGGGGTGGGGTGGATTGATGGTACCCGTCTATGCCAGGCACTGGGGCACAAAGATAGGAAGCCCCTGCCTTGTCCTTGAGGAAACCTGGTTGCTGCTTTTTTTTTTTTTTTAAACAGGGTCTAACTCCCGTCACCCAAGCGGCTGGAGTGCAGTGGTGTGATCTCGGCTCACTGTAGCCTTGACTTTTTGGGCTCAGGTGATCCTCCCACCTCAGCCTCCCAAGTAGCTGGGACTACAGGCACACGCCACCACACCTGGCTAATTTTTTTGTGTTTTTAGTAGAGATGAGGTTCTTATGTTGCCCAGGCTGGTCTCAAACTCCTGGGCTCAAGCGATCCGCCCACCTCGGCCTCCCAATGTGCTAGGATTACAGACGTGAGCCATGGCATCCAGCCTACCCACTGTTTAAGTTGTCAAAAAGAAGCCTGTGACACGAGCTTTACTATTCTCTTTTTACAGTGAGACTCAGAGAGGCCAGGCAACTCTCCCAAAGTCACACAGTGGAGAAATGCGAGTGGGATTCAAACCCAGAACATCTCACTCCAGAATCCATACCCTTTCCACCACCTTGACATGTTTGTAAGTACATGTCAAGGAAAGACATGATCAGAAACAACTAAGAACAGATCAGTCTGGGTTGCTGTGATTTTCCCCGTTGATGGAATTATTTGGTTAGGGATGGAGGTGCCACAAGCTCCTCGTGTCTGGACTTAAGCAAGGCACACAGCAAAACCTCTTCTGACATCCTGTGGACACGGGGTGATATGTGGGTGAAATGGCTCAACGGCTGAAAGAATTTTGTTGCTGTTCTTGTTTGTTTGAGGCAGAGTCTTGCTCTGTCGCCCAGGCTGGAGTGCAGCAGCCTGATATTAGCTCACTGCAACCTCTACCTCCCAGGTTCAAGCGATTCTCCTGCCTTAGGCTCCTGAGTAGCTGGGATTACAGGCACCTGCCACCACGCCTGACTAATTTTTGTCTTTTTAGTAGAGATGGGGATTCACCATGTTGGCCAGCTTGTCTCGAACTCCTGACTCAAGTAATCTGCCCACCTCAGCCTCCCAAAGTCCTGGGATTACAGGCTTGAGCCACTGCGCCTGGCCAAGAATTTCTGATTAGATGAGAGGCTGTTTCTAAATGCTCTAAAAGTTTCTAAAGTCCATGACTGAAAGTGGGAAGTGGCGGCTTTGCACCACAGGGCTCTGCCCCTGGTCCTGCTCTGTTGAACCTTTTTTTCCTTATCCTCTCCTCCATATTTATTTCTAATTATCGACATCATATATGTCTGCTGTAGAAAAACAGAAACTATGGCTAAGCCAAAAGAAAGAAAAAGCATCCTGATTCTCATCAGCACCACTTGCTGAACAGCCATTTTCAATTTGCTGTAACTTTGAACGTTTTTAGAATACAATATTAGGACCTGAAACCCACAACAAAAGAACTCACCGTTCACATTAAGGGTGCATGCTGCCAGTCTCTTTATTGCAAACAATAGCAAGGAAATGTAGCATGTTATTGGGTGCTAACAATGAGCTGGCAACAGTCCTGTGCTTCTGACAGGCATTATTTCATTCAATCCTCCTAACCCTTTACGGGCACTTTAAAGACCTGTTTTTCACAGAGGACAAAACCAAAGTTTACAGATGTAATAATTTCCTCAGGCCACAGAGGCTGGTTGAACACTTGAGGCAGGGTTTGAATCAGGTTTTGTCTGATTCTGGAGTGGGGCTCTGAGCGACTATGGGATGCCTCCCTCCAAAGGTGCCTGCAGGTTCACCTGGACCCATCCACCACTATCTGCCTTTCCACCCCGCCCTCTTACTGGGAACTGTGCAGGACAGTCCAAATCTCCCCGTTGCTTCTTTTCTGCTTGCACAGTAGCATATGGGGACATGACTTAGAATGTGATCCCATACCAGGCACAAAACCCAAAGATTCCTGATCTGTCAGTAGCCACCCATGGGTGCTTATTTTATAATAGGAGGGTGGCTTGCCTAGGAAAGCCAGGAATTTAAGTAACAAACGCTTGTTGAAAACTTACTGTTTTTCAGGTTCTGTTCTAAGCACTTTAGAAATAACTTTTTCTTTTTTTAATGACTTTTTTGGCGGAGTGCTGTGGCCCACGACTGTAAATCCCAGCACTTTGGGAGGGTGAAGCAGGAGGATCACTTAAGGCCAGGAGTTTGAGACCAGCCTGGGCAACACAGTGAGATCCTGTCTCAACAAAAATAAATAAAAACAAAAATCACCAAGGTAAAGTGGTGCATGCCTATAGTCCTAGCGACTAGGGAGGCTGAGGTGGAATGATCGTTTGAGCTCAGGAGTTCAGAGTTACAGTGAGCTATGACTGGGCTACTGCATTCCAGCCTCGCTGATACAGTGACAGCCTGTCTCAAAAAAAAAATTTTTTTTTTTAAAGTAACATAAAGTTGACCAGGCGTGGTGGCTCACGCCTGTAATCCCAACACTTTGGGAAGCCAAGGCAAGTGGATAACCTGTGGTCAGGAGTTCGAGGCCAGCCTGGCCAACATGGTGAAACCCCGCCTCTACAAAAAATACAAAAATTAGCCAGGCGTGGTGGTGCACGCCTGTAGTCCCAGCTACTTGGGAGGCTGAGGCAGGAGAATCGCTTAAACCAGGGAGGCAGAGATTGTAGTGAGCTGAGATCACACCACTGCACTCCAGCCTGGGTGATAGAATGAGACTCCCTCTCAAAAAAAAATTAATAATAATAAAGTAACAAAGTAAAATTGACTCTTTCGTTGGTGTACAGCTTTATGAGTTTTGACACATGTATAGATTCCTAGAGCCAACAATGTCTGAATAATGAACATTCATATACAAAAAGAGAACTTCAACCTAAACATCACACCTTATACAAGAATTAGCTCAAAATGGATCATATATCTAAAAGAAATGTAAAATGATAAAACCTTTCGAGAAAAGTAGGAGAAAATCTTCATGACCTCAGTTTAGGCAAAGAGTTCTTAGGCTGGACACCAAAACCATGCGTTACAAAAGAAAACGATTGATAAACTGGACTTTATCATAAATAAAAACTTTTGTTCTATAAAAGACAATGTTAAGAAAGTGAAAAAAACAGCTACAGACAGAAAGAAAATAGTTGCAAATCACACACTCAACAAAAGACTTGTATTCAGAATATATAAAGAACTCTTCAAACTCAACAATAAGAAAACCAACAACGCACTTAAAAAAAAAATCATGAACAGACAGTGCACTAGAGAGGATATAAAGATGGCAAATAAGCACATGAATAGATGTTCGACATCATTAGACAATAGGAAAATGCAAATTAAAACCATCATGAGGCGCCACTATCCACATATTTTAGAATGGGCAATATAAAAAAAAATCGACAATCCGAAGTACTGAGGGGGGGCAGAACAGTTAGAACTCTTGTCCACTAATGGTGGGAATGCAAAATAACCATCCCAGAAAACACTTTGACACTTTTTTCTGAAGTTAAGCACGCAATTACGTATGACCTAGAAAACTCTCTCCAAGGTATTTATCCAACAGAGATGAATATGCCCACATGATAGCAGCTTTTTTTTGAGACGGAGTCTTGCTCTGTCACCCAGGCTGGAGTGCAGTGGCGTGATCTCGGCTCACTGCAACCTGCGCCTCCCAGGTTCAAGCAATTCTCCTGCCTCACCCTCCCAAGCAGCTGGGACTACAAGCACGCATCACCACACCCAGCTAATTTTTGTATTTTTAGTAGAGACAGAGTTTCACTATATTGGCCAGGCTGGTCTCAAACTCCCGACCTCATGATCCACCTGCATTGGCCTCCCAATATAGCAGCTTTTTCCCGCCCCCCAATATAGCAGCTTTATTCGTAGTTGATCCACACTGGAAACAGCCCTAATGTCTTTCAATGGGTGACCAAGTAAACAAACCACATTAATATATTGGGATATTTACTGCTCAACAATAAAAAGGAATGGACTGTTGATACACAGAACAAATCTCAAAGGCATTAGGGGGGCCGGGCGCGGTGGCTCACGCCTGTAATCCCAGCACTTTGGGAGGCCGAGGTGGGCGGATCACAAGGTCAGGAGATCGAGACCACAGTGAAACCCCGTCTCTACTAAAAATACAAAAAATTAGCCGGGCGCGGTGGTGGGCGCCTGTAGTCCCAGCTACTCAGGAGGCTGAGGCAGGAGAATGGCGTGAACCCGGGAGGCGGAGCTTGCAGTGAGCCGAGATCGCGCCACTGCACTCCAGCCTGGGCGACAGTGTGAGACTCCCTCTCAAAAAAAAAAAAAAAAGGCATTAGGGGTGGACAAAGCCTGTCTCAAAAAGTTACACACTGTATTATTCCAGTTGTATGACATTCCCTAAAAGATGAAACTATAGCAATGGTAGTGGGTGCCAAACATTAGGGGTGAGAGGAGGAGTGACCACACAGGGATAGCTCCAGGGAGTCCTTCGGAGTGATACAGTCATTCTGTGTCCTGACTCCAGTGGACACAGTCTAGGAATCCTTTCTCTATTCAGTTGCTTTTGCACTTTGGTCAAAAATCAATTTGCCATATTTGCGTGGATCTATTTCTGTATTTTCTATTCCGTCCCATTGACCTAGCTATCTGTCACTCTGTCATTTCACCTGTATCACACTTTTTTTTTTTTTTAGACAGGGTCTCCCTCTGTCACCTAGGCTGGCATACAGTGGGTGCGATCTTGGCTCACATCAGCCTCCACTTCCCGGGCTCAAGCAATTCTCATGCCTCAGACTCCTGAGCAGCTGGGATTACAAACATGTGCCACCACGCCCAGCTAATTTTTTTATTTTTAGTAGAGATGAGATTTCGCCATGTTGCCCAGGCTGGTCTTGAACTCCTGGCCTCAAGTGATACTCCAGCCTCAGCCTCCCAGAGTGCTGGCATTAGAGGCATGAGCAACTGCACCTGATCTTTTTGTTTGTTTGTTTGTTTTTTTAAGAGACAGGGTCTCGCTTTGTCACCCACTCAGGCAGGAGTACAGTGGTGTGATCATGTAACTTCAAACTCCTGGGCTTAAGCAATTCCCCCACCTCAGCCTCCTGAATAGCTGAAACTATAGGCACTACCATGTCCAGCTAATTTTAAAACAAATTTTTTTTAGAGACAGGGTCTTAACTACATTGCTCAGGCTGGTCTTGAACTCCTGGCTTCACGTAATACCTCTTGCCTTAGCCTCTCAAAGTGTTGGGATTACAGGTCTGAGTGACCCAGCTGGGCCTAAGAGTATTATTTTTTTAACTGTGAGTGAATTTTGAATTTTTGTCACATTTTTCTCTATCAATATCATCATTTGATTTTTTGTTTGTTTGTTTGTTTGTTTTTTACTTTTGAGACAGAGTCTCGCTCTGTCACCGAGGCCAGAGTGCAGTGGCACGATCTTGGCTCACGGCAACTTCTGCCTCCTGGGTTCAGGTGATTCTCCTGCCTCAGTCTCCTGAGTATCTGGGACTACAGGCATGAGCCATGACGGCTGGCTAATTTTTGTATTTTTAGTAAAGATGGCATTTTGCCATGTTGGTTAGGCTGGTCTAGAACTCCTGATCTCAGGTGATCTGCCCAGCTCGGCCTCCCGAAGTGCTGGGATTACAGGTGTGAGCCACTGCACCCAGCTTTTAATTCTTTTTTTTTTTTTTTTTGAGACGGAGTTTCACTCTTGTTGCCCAAGCTGGAGTACAATGGCATGATCATGGCTCACCGCAACCTCCACCTCCCAGGTTCAAGCAATTCTCCTGCCTCAGCCTCCCTATTAGCTGGGATTATAGGCATGTGCCACCACGCCCAGCTAATTTTGTATTTTTAGTAGAGACGGGGTTTCTCCATGTTGGTCAGGCTGGTCTCGAACTCCCGACCTCAGGTGATCCACCAGCCTCGGCCTCCCAAAGTGCTGGGATTACAGGCGTGAGCCACCGCGCCCGGCCCTGCTTTTAATTCTTTAGGCTGTTAATATGCTGAATTACAGTGATTGATTTTTGAATATTGAACCAGCCCTGCATTGCCAGGATAAATCTCACCTGATTGTAGCATTTTTAAAATATATATTCCCGAGTTCAGCTGGCTAGTATTTTGGTTTTGTTTTTCTTTCTTTCTTTTTTTTTTTTTTTTTTAATTTTTGACATGGAATCTCACTGTCGCCCAGTCTGGAGTGTGGTGATGCGATCTTGGCTCACTGCAATCTCCACCTCCCTGGTTCAAGCTATTCTTCCTCGGCCTCCCGAGAAGCTGTGATTACAGGCGTGCACCACCATGCCTGGCTAATTTTTGTATTTTTAGTAGAAGTGGAGTTTCACCATGTCGACCAGGCTGGTCTCGAACTCCTGACCTCAAGTGATCCACTCACCTCGGCCTCCCAAAGTTCTGGGATTATAGGCATGAGCCACCGCGCCTGGTCAGCTAATATTTTGTTGAAAATTTTTACATCTGTGTTCATGAGAGATAGTGATCTGTAGTTTTTTTCCTTAAAATATCTTTATTTAGTTTTGGTCTCAGGGTAATTTTGGCCTCATAAAATGAACTGGGGAGTATTTTCTCTTGTTCTATTTTCTGGAAGAGATTGTGTAAAATCAGTGTTATTTCTTTTTTCTTTTCTTTTTTTTCTTTTTTCTTTTTTTTTTCTTTTTTTGAGACAGAGTTGTGCACTGTCACCCAGGCTAGAGTGCAATGGTGCGATCTCAGCTTACTGAAACCTCTGCCTCCCAGATTCAAGCAATTCTCCTGACTCAGCCTCCCGAGTAGTCAGGATTACAGGCACCCGCCACCACGCCCAGCTAATTTTTTGTATTTTTAGTAGAGATGGGGGTTTCGCCATATTGGCCAGGCCGGTCTCAAACTCCTGACCTCGTAATCTGCCCACCTCGGCCTCCCAAAGTGCCGGGATTACAGGCGTGAGCCACCGCGCCTGGCCATTTCTTCTTTAGTTATCCCGCTCTACTGCACACTTCCTATGATTGTGTCCGTGTTCAGGGCCAGGTGGCAGGAGGATACAGAGAAAAGAAAGCTATGGGGGTTCTCCTTCTTGGGACTACAACTCTTTTGAAAAATAAACACACACACAAGTATGTGTGTGTATGAATGTGTGTGTGTGTGTGTGTGTGTGTATATATATATGTAGTCCAGGCTGGTCTCATACTCCTGGCCACAAGTGATCCACCTCAGCCTCCCACAGTACTGGGATTACGGGCATGATCCACTGCCCCGACCCACAACTCTTGATCAGAGGGAGAAAGATTTCCATTCCTCAAAGTTTTGGGTGTCTGTGGACCCTGCAGTCACTGATACTACCGTCACCACTTTTACTCCCATGGAATTGTCTGGGGGCTGGAGCACGGGAGAATGAAGAAAAGAAAAATTGAGCTCCTCTTCTCTCTCTCAGTACTCGACCTTCCCTTTCCATTCCTCGAGGCAGAGCCAGCATTTCTCCTGTTGATCTTTCTTTCTCTTTTTTTTTTTTTTTGAGACGGAGTCTCACCACGTTGCTCAGGTTGGAGTGCAGTGGCACAATCTCAGCTCAAAGCAACCTCCGCCTCTCGGGTTCAAGTGATTCTCCTACCTCACCCTCCCACATAGCTGGGACTACAGACACCCGCCACCACGCCTGGCTAATTTTTGTATTTTTAGTAGAGATGGGGTTTCGCCATGTTGGCCAGGCTGGTCTTGAACTCCTGACCTCAGGAGATCCACCTGCCTCAGCCTCCCAAAGTGTTGGGATTACAGGCATGAGCCACTGTGCCCGGCCCTGTTGATCTTTCTCATCGCCCCAGTGCCCATTCTGGATTTGAGGCTGTCTTGTATCCAGGCTGGGGAATATCAGAGAAAAATGGGAAACTCGCTTCAGCTCAGTGGAACACTGACTTCTGACTTTCTTCCCCCATTTCCCCGCTATGTTTACTTTCACACTCCTCAGAGAGCTGCCCTGTACATGTCTGTCCATGTTTCACAGCAGCGTTCAGTGGGAGAGACAGAGTGGAGGGTGCTTACTCCATCTCATCTGGAATAGCTTTTTAAACTGTCACAATTACATGAAGTAGGTATTATTGTTATCTATATTTGACAGATGACAAAACTGAGGTTCCTAGAGGGTAATTTTCCCAAGATCACACAGCTAGTCAGTGGCCAACCCAGTCATCCTAGCCCCAGAGTTTGTGGTCTGAGCCGCTAGTTCTGCAGCTTTAGAAGGAGCTGAACACAACAGTTCTGTGGGGTGAGATATGGGGCTCATGTGTTATGGACAGGGCCTGATATATCACTTCCTTTAACCTGCATGGTGTATGAAGGAAGAGTGCATAGTGTTTAGGGAATTGCTTTCTTCTTTGATGAAGATCTGGACTGTGGTGGGATAGGAATAGACTTCTGTCTTTAAGACATATGCATGTGTGTGTATGTGCATATACATGCTTATATATATGCCTGTGTGTAAGCCATGCGGCCATTGAAAGTGAGGATGTGGATCCATTCATTCAACAAGTATTACTTGAACCCCCACCATGTATCACACATTATTCTAGGCACTGAGGATACATCAGTGAAGAAACAGACAAAAACCTCTGCCCTCATGGAGCCCCCGTTCTAGTAGACAGACAATAAACATACAAATAAATCAATTACATAGAGTGCTAGAAAGTGGTAAGTCCTAGGGAATAAACAGGGCAGATAAGGAGGATTGGGAGTGTTGGGGTAAAGGGCTGGATATATTTATTAACACGAAGTGATGTCTGCCATGTACTGTTGAATGCACTTCCTAAACTGCGATTTCATATGACTTCTTGGTATTCCAGGGGAAACTCATCCAGTAAAGTTCAGCCCTTTATGAAGAATTCCCCTGTGGTCACATTCTGATTCCTGGACCTGCTGCCACCCTCAGAGCTGCATGCTCCTTCTTCAGACTTTCTAAGAATGACTCAGGTCATTGGTGGAGTGAAGCCAAGATTTCCAACTCAGTCACCCAAAGAGACGGAGATACCATTCATGGAGCTGGAGATCCTGGAGATTTGAGAATTCAGATAACAAGCTAAGATAAGGGTGAGCTACTGACTTGACCTCTCTGTGTGTCAGTTTTATATCTGTAAAACTGGGCTAATGATGGCACATTATGTGTGGTGAAGACTAAGATAATAAGTGAGACGTACCTGGAATAGTACTTGGCACAGTGTAGGCACTTGAGAAATGTTGATTTATTATTTTTGCTTTTAGACTGCATTAACTTTAAGCTGACTGAGAGATATCCAAGGGGATATGTCTAGAAACAGTGGACAATGTGGATCAGGAACTCAGCAGAGGAGCAACGACACAGATTTTAGGGGAGGTTAAAATCTTGGGGGTGGATGACAACTCCATGGTGGAAAAGAGAAAGAAGAAGAAAAAAGAAAAGAGAGTCAAAGATCTCAGCTTGGGGAGCACCAATATCAAAGGGAAGAAACAGGAAAAGCCAGTAAAAAATCACTTTTTGTTTTGTAGTTACAATGGCTAGAAAAAGAAAGAATTATTTTAGTTGTTTCTTGGTTGTTTTTTGTTTCTCAATAGATAGTTTAGTTTAAAACTTTTTATGGTACTGGTTGACCTCTATCTCCTCATTCTTCCCCACCACGCCCTGCCTCTGGTAACCACTGTTCTACTCTCTGTTTCTTTATATTTAGCTTTAAAAAAAAAATCCACATATAAATGAGATCATGTGGTGTTTTTCTCTCTGTGTGTGGCTTATGTCATTTAGCTAATGCCTGCTAGGTTCATCCATGCAAATAAGTTTAGACCTCTAATATACAGCACGAGGACTCCAGTTAGTAATGTTGTATCGCATGCTGGAAATTTGTTAAGAGAGCAGTTTAGGTGCTCTCTTAGATACACACATGCACGGAACTATGTGAGGTGATGGATATGTTAATTCGCCTGATCCTAGAAATGACTACTACTATGCATAGGTATATCAAGATATCATGTTGTATACTTTAAATATGTACAATAAAAACCAAACAACAAAAACTTCCATTTTTATTGTAAAACAAAACACTAATATAGAAAACCAGGTAAAACAGACCAGGCATGATGGCTCACACCTGTAATCCCAGGACTTTGGGAGGCTGAGGCAGGTGGATCACCTGAAGTCAGGAGTTTGAGACTAGCCTGGCCAACATGGTGAAACCTCATCTCTACTAAAAATACAAAAATTAGCCAGGCGTGAGGGCATGTGCCTGTAATCCCAGCAACTCAGGATGCTGAGGCGGGAGAATCACTTGAACCCAGGAGATGGAGGTTGCAGGGAGCTGAGATCGCCCCATTGCAGTCCAGCCTGGGCAACAGAGCAAGACTCTGTCTCAAAAAAAAAAAAAAGAAAAAGAAAAAGAAAAGTATGATGAGGAAGCTGCATTCCTTCTTGTGCTCCTATCCCACTGGCCAGAACATAGTCATGTGGCCATCCCTAGCTACAAGGCACTTGGTCTCTGTTTTGCTCCATTTTCCCCAACCTCATGTCATCCAGTCTCTGTCTTCTCTGCCTCCAGACTTACCTGTCCCTTACCACAAGCTTGATGAGTTACAAGATGAACACCCCAAACCCCTGGTCAAGAAATAGAACTTTGTCAGCCCCTCCCCACCCAGAAGTCCCTCTGTGTGCCTCATCCCAATCACAGCCCCACCCCGGACCCACTCCAAAAGTGGCTGCTACCAACCTGACACTTTCAATTATCACTCCTTGTTTCTTTATGGTTTTATCTCCCATGTGCATTTCTATACACTATAGTTTAGTCTCGCTTATTTTAAAAATTCCGATTTTTTTTTTTTTTTTGAGACGGAGCCTCACTCTGTTGCCCAGGCTGGAGTGCAGTAGCACGATCTCGGCTCACTGCAACCTCCATCTCCCAGGTTCAAGCAATTCTCCTGCCTTAGCCTCCTGAGTAGCTGGGAATACAGGTGCACACCATCATGCCCAGCTAATCTTTGTATTTTTAGTAGAGATGGGGTTTCACCATGTTGGCCAGGCTGCTCTTGAACTCCTGACCTCAAGTGATCTGCCCACCTCAGTCTTCCAAAATGCTGGAATTACAGGCATGAGCCACCATGCCTGACCAAAAATCTGATACATTTTAAGGTTCTTCTTCTTCCTTATCCTTCTTCTCCTCTACCTCCTCCCAGTCCGCCTACTCCTCTTCTTCTCACCTCAACATCATTGGGTATAAGATTTCTCTTTAAAGGTTTCTTCTAATCTGAAGTTTCCTCTTCTGTCTCTTTCTTTTTCTTACAACTTATCTGTAGAAGAATCTGGGCTGTTTGACGTCTCAAGTTTCCCACAGTCCAGATTTGGATGACTGCATATTCATGATGCAGTTCAGTAAGTTCCTCTGTCCTCTATTTCCACAAATTGGCAGCTGGATCCAGAGGCATGATCAAATTCAAGGTTGCTCCATTTGGCAAAACTATAGGTGCTGGTGTGTTCTTTAATCAGGAGACTCATAATGTCTGGCTGCCTCTCTTTTAATTAATTAATTTATTTATTTTTGGAGATGGAGTCTCATTCTGTTGCCCAGGCTGGAGTGCAGTGGTATGATCTCAGTTCACTGCAGCCTCTGCTTTCTGGGTTCGATCGATCCTCCCCCCTCAACCTTCTGAGTAGTTGGGATTACAGGTGTGCCTCACTATGCCCAGCTAATTTTTTTGTATTTTTAGTGAAGATGGGGTTTTGCCCTGTTGGCCAGGCTGGTCTTAAACTCCTGAACTCAAGCAATCTGCCCGCCTCAGCCTCCCAAGTGCTGGGATTACAGGTGTGAGCCACCGTGACTTGCTCTCTTTTTATTTTTTATTTATTTTTATTTTTCTGTGGAGATGGGGATCTTGCTGTGTTGCCCAGGCTGGTCTCAAACTCATGGCCTCAAGTGATCCTCCCACCTCCTCTGCCTCCCAAAGTGCTGGGATTACAGGTGTGAGCCACCATGCCTGGCCATCTCTTTCTTTTGATGACAACAGATATTGATACTCAATGAGTAGATCCATTAATATGCTGGGGAGGGCCAGTGGTGATAAATGGTGATGATTTTCTAATTCTATCCTTTGTCTTTATTGATTGATAGAATAAGTTCATAAAGAATAATTTGCCCTCATCTGCTGTCTGGCTATCCAGTTCATATAGGATAGTCAAGATAAATGCTTGATTCCTTGTCTTTATTTATTCAGTTTTCAAGATAATGAAAAATATTAAAATGAACTCATAATTATATCATCATGAACTCAAGTATTTAAACATGTTTGACAGGTTTCAACCCATTACATTTTATTTATTATTATTATTATTATTAGTCAAAATCCTGCCCTCTTGCCCAGGCTGGAGTACAGTGGTGCGATCATGGCTCACTGAAGCCTCAACCTCTCAAGCTCAAGCCATCCTCCCACCTCAGCCTCCTGCATAACTGGGACTACAGGAATGTACCATCAAGCCAGCTCTTTTTTTTTTTTTTTTGAGATGGAGTTTCACTCTTGTTGCGCCCAGGCTGGAGTGCAGTGGTGCAATCTTGACTCACTGCAACCTCCGCCTCCCAGGTTCATGCGATTCTCCTGCCTCAGCCTCCCGAGTAGCTGGGATTACAGGCATCCGCCACCATGCCCAGCTAATTTTTGTATTTTTAGTAGAAACAAGGTTTCACCACATTGGCCAGGCTGGTCTCCAACTCCTGACCTCAGGTGATCCGCCTGCCTCAGCCTGCCGAAGCGCTGGGATTACAGACATGAGCCACCATACCTGGACCAAGCCAGGTAAATTGTTAAGGTTTTTGTAGAGATGAGGTCTCACTATTTTGCCCAGGCTGGTCTCAAACTCCTGGGCTCAAGTGATTCTCCTGCCTTGCCTCCCAAAGTTCTAGGATTACAGGCATGAGCCACTGCACCTGACCCCAATCCATTACAATTATTACCCTGATGATGCTCATTAAGTCCATCTTTGGCCAGAGGGAGCTTATTCAGTTGGTTCTTTTGTCCTTTGGACACGCCCACATGCCCGGAGCCTCCTTGTTTTGTGGTTTGACAACGTGTTCCAGCCTCAGCTTGTGTATTTCCAGTTCCAGAGCTGGGCTCTACCACTTCTCCAAGAAATCCCAGTTCATTCAGTTATTAAAAAAAAAAAAAAAAGACTGAAATCCTGCCATTTGTGACAATATTGATGAACATGTTGGGTTTTAATGCTAATTAAAATAAGCCAGACACAGAAAGACAAATACAACATGATCTCACCTATATATGGAATCTAAAAAACTCATAAACTCATAGAAGCAGAGAGAGGAACAGTGGTTGTCAGGGGCTGGATGAGGATGGGGAGATGGGAAGATGTTTGTCAAAGAGTACAAACTTTCAGTTATAAGATGAATAGATTCTGGGAATCATGGTAAAGCAGGGGAATTCTGGTAAAGTGTGGCAATTAGAGTTAATACTATTGTGTTGTTTACTTGAAATTTGCTAAGAAAGCAGATTGTAAGTGTCCTCACCACACACATACACACAAATAAATGGTAGCTGTGTGGTGAAGGATGTGTTCATTTGATTGTAGTAATCATTACATAATGTATACATATATTAAATAATCACATTGTACCCGTTGAATATTACAATTTTTTTTTGAGACAGAGTCTTGCTCTGTTGTCCAGGCTAGAGTGTGGTGGCACAATCTTGGCTCACTGCAACCTCCACCTCTGGGTTCATGCGCTTCTCCTGCCTCAGCCTCCCGAGTAGCTGGGACTACAGGCATGCACCACCATGCCTGGCTAATTTTTTGTATTTTTAGTAGAGATTGAGTCTCACCATGATGGCCAGGCTGGTCTCAAACCCTGGACCCCAAGTGATCTGCACACCTCACCCTCCCAAAGTACTGGGATTACAGGCGTGAGCCACTGCACCCGGCTGAATATATGGAATTTTTATTTGTCCATTATTCCTGAATAAAGCTGGAAAAAAGAAAAAAGAAAAAAGGAAAGGAAAGGAAAAAAAGACCAGTCTGGATGCTAGGGATGTTCATTGCTATTGGTTTCAACATTGTTTCTAGGCCTTTTCAGTAAACAGAGATTTCCAAATCAAATTCAGGACTGATGGGTGTTTATTTAACCTCTTCTATATTACATCTGTACTCCTTTCTTCCACATTGTAAATTCTGGTTCTCAAGGACACAGGAGATGAAAGCATTAAATATTCCATTTATTTTAGAATATGCATTTGTTTGATCTATATTATGCAGAAGTCTCACAGAATAACAATACTGACTGCCACCACCAGTTACTACCGAAAACAGTTGAGTTTTTTTTTTTTTGCTTATGCTACCCCTTTGCTCCCCCTGCCCACTTTTCTCTGGTTTTACTATATATAGTTAGAGTATATAACCATTACATAATACACTTTCTTCCTTTTAATCCCCATTTAGTATTAGTTCTATGAAACTAAACTTCATGCTTATCACCAGTCCTTATGTCAATGTCTTTCCAGTCATTTTGGTTGTCAGAGGTTTATTCTCTAGGAGATTCCTCAGGAAAGGCACATGAGCATGATATTCCCTGAGATCCTGCATGCTGATAATAGTTTGGTTATGCATTTGAAGATCAGTAGAGCTAGGTATAAAAATCTTTGGTTCACGTTTTCTTTCCTTGAGCATCTCAAATATACTATTCCATTTCCTTCTTGTGTAGAGTATTGCTGTCAAAAAGTCTGATTAGGCTGGGCGCAGGGGCTAGCACTTTAATCCTACCACTTTAAGAGGTAGAGGTGAGAGGATTGCTTGAGCCCAAGAACTTGAGACCAGCCTGGGCAACATAGTGAGACTCTATCTCTATAGAAATAAAAGAATAAAACAATATTGTCTGGGTGCGGTGGCTCGTGCCTGTAATCCCAGCACTTTGGGAGGCCAAGGTGGGTGGATTACCTGAGGTCAGGAGTTGAAGACTAGCCTAGCCAACATGGCAAAACCCCATCTCTACTAAAAATAAAAAAATTAGCCGGGCACAGTGGCAGGCACATGTAATCCCAGCTACTTGGGAGGCTGAGGCAGGAGAATCACTTGAGCCTGGGAGGCAGAGGTTGCAGTGAGGCAAGATCACCCCACCGCACTCTAGCCTGGGCAACAAAGTAAGACTCTGTCTCAAAAAATAAAATAAGGTCCCTTCCAAGATTGCCAAATTAGAACAGCTCCGATCTATAGCTCCCAGCGAGATCAACACAGAAGATGGGTGATTTCTGCATTTCAAACTGAGGTACCTGGTTCATCTCACTGGGTCTGGTTGCACAGTGGGTGCAGTGCATGGAGGGTGAGTTGAAGCAGGGTGGGGTGTTGCCTCACCTGGGAAGTGCAAGGAGTTGGGGGATTTCCCTTTTCTAGCCAAGGGAAGCTGTGAGTGACTGTACCTGGAGGAATGGTACACTTCTGACCAAATACTGCACTTTTCCCACAGTCTTCGCAACCAGCAGACCAGGAGATTCCCTCCCGTGCCTGACTCGGCAGGTCCTACGCCCACAGAGCCTTGTTCATTGCTAGCGCAGCAGTCTGAGATCGACTTGGGATGCTGGAGCTTGGCAGGGGGAGGGGCATCCACCATTGCTGAGGCTTGATTAGGCGGTTACATGCTCACAGTGTAAACAAAGGAACAGGGAAGCTTGAACAGAGCGGAGCCTGCTGCAGCTCAACAAGGCCTACTGCCTCTCTAGATTCCACATCTCGGGGCAGGACATATCTGAGCAAAAGGCAGCAGACAGCTTCTGCAGACTTAAACGTCCCTTCCTGACAGCTCTGAAGAAAGCAGTGGTTCTGCCAGCATGGCATTCAAGCTCCAATAATGGACAGACTGCCTCCTCAAGTGGGTCCCTGACCCCCATGTAGCCTGACTGGGAGACATCTCCCGGTAGGGGCCAACAAACACCTCATACAGGTGGGTGCCCCTCTGGGACAAAGCTTCCAGAGGAAGGATCAGGCAGCAATATTTGTTGTTCTGCAGCCTCCACTGGTGATACCCAGGCAAACAGGGTCTGGAGTGGACCTCCAGCAAACTCCAACAGACCTGCAGCTGAGGGGCCTGTCTGTTAGAAGGAAAACTAACAAACAGAAAGGGATAGCATCAACATCAACAAAAAAGACATCCACATCAAAACCCCATCCATAGGTCGCCAACATCAAAGACCAAAGGTAGATAAAACCACAAAGATGGGGAGAAACCAGAGCAGAGGCTGAAAATTCCAAAAACCAGAACACCTCTTCTCCTCCAAAGGAGCACAACTCCTCACCAGCAAGGGAACAAACTGGACAGAGAATGAGTTTGACAAGTTGACAGAAGTAGGCTTCAGAAGGTTGGTAATAACAAACTTCTCCAAGCTAAAGGAGCATATTCTAATCCATTGCAAGGAAGCTAAAAACCTTGAAAAATGGTTAGATGAAGGGCTAACTAGAAGAACCAGTGTAGAAAAGAGCTTAAATGACCTGATGGAGCTGAAAACCACAGTACAAGAACTTCGTGAAGCATACACAAGCTTCAATAGCCAATTAAATCAAACAGAAGAAAGGATATCAGTGATTGAAGATCAAATTAATGAAATAAAGCAAGAAGACAAGATTAGAGAAAAAAGAGGGAAAAGAAAAGAACAAAGCCTCCAAGAAATATGGGACAATGTGAAAAGACCAAATCTACATTTGATTGGTATACCTGAAAGTGACGGGGAGAATGGATCCAAGTTAGAAAACACCCTTCAGGATATTATCCAGAACTTCTCCAACCTAGCAAGGCAGGCCAACATTCAAATTCAGGAAATACAGAGACCACCACAAAGATACTCCTCGAGAAGGGCAACCCCAAGACACAGAATTGTCAGATTCACCAAGGTTGAAATGAAGGAAAAAATGTTAAGGGCAGCCAGAGAGAAAGGTCAGGTTACCCACAAAGGGAAGCCCATCAGGCTAACAGGGGATCTCTCAGCAGAAACCCTACAAGCCAGAAGATAGTGGGGGCCAATATTCAACATTCTTAAAAGAATTTTCAACCCAGAATTTCATATCCAGCCCAACTAAGCTTCATAAGTGAAGGAGAAATAAAATCCTTTACAGGCAAGCAAATGCTGAGAGATACTGTCACCACCAGGCCTGCCTTACAAGAGCTCCTGAAGGAAGCACTAAACACGGAAAGGAAAAACCAGTATTGGCCACTGCAAAAACATGCCAAATTGTAAAGACCATCAATGCTATGAAGAAACTGCATCAATTAATGGGTGAAATAACCAGCTAGCATCATAATGACAGGATCAAATTCACATATAACAATATTAACCTTATTATACCAGATGCAAAGGACGAGTTGACGGGTGCTGACGAGTTGATGGGTGCAGCACAGCAACATGGCACAAGTATACGTATGTAACAAACCTGCACGTTATGCACATGTACCCTAGAACTTAAAGTATGATAATAATAATAATAAAAGACAAATTACATAAAAAAATAAAATTTAAAAAAAATACCAAAAAAAAAAAATATTACCCTTAAATGTAAAAGGGCTAAATGCCCCAATTAAAAGATGCAGACTGGCAAATTGGATAAAGAGTCAAGACCCATCAGTGTGCTGTATTCGGAAGACCCATCTCACGTGCAAAGACACACATAGGCTCAAAATAAACGGATGGAGTAAGATCTACCAAGCAAATGGAAAGCAAAAAACAGCAGGGGTTGCAATCCTGGTCTCTGATAAAACAGACTTTAAATCAACAAAGATCAAAAGAGAGAAAGAAGGCCATTACATAATGGTAAAGGGATCAATTCAACAAGAAGAGCTAACTATCCTAAATATATATGCACCTAATACAGGAGCACTCAGATTCATAAAGCAAGTTCTTAGAGACCTACAAAGAGACTTAGACTCCCACACAATAATAATGGGAGACTTTAACACCCCACTGTCAACATTAGACAGATCAACAAGACAGAAAATTAACAAGGATATCCAGGACTTGAACTCAGCTCTGGATCAAGCAGATCTAATAGACATCTACAGAACTCTCCACCCCTAATCAACACAATATACATTCTTCTCAGCACCACATTGCACTTATTCTAAAACTGATCACATAGTTGGAAATAAAACTCTCCTCAGAAAATATAAAAGAACAGAAATCACAACAAATGTCTCTCAGACCACAGTGCAATCAAATTAGAATTCAGGATTAAGAAACTCACTCAAAACCGTACAACTACATGGAAACTGAAAAACCTGCTCCTGAATGACTACTGGGTGCATAACGAAATAAAGGCAGAAATAAAAATGTTCTTTGAAACTAATGAGAACAAAGACACAACGTACCAGAATCTCTGGGACACATTTAAAGCAGTGTGTAAATTTATACTACTAAATGCCCACAGGAGAAAGCAGGAAAGATCTAAAGTTGACACCCTAACATCACAATTAAAAGAACTAGAGAAGCAAGACCAAACACATTCAAAAGCTAGCAGAAGGCAAGAAGTAACTAAGATCAGAGCAGAACTGAAGGAGACAGAGACACAAAAAGCCCTTCAAAAAAATCAATGAATCCAGGAGCTGGTTTTCTGAAAAGATCAACAAAATAGATAAACTGCTGGCAAGACTAATAAAGAAGAAAAGAGAGAAGAATCAAATAGAGACAATAAAAAGTGATAAAGGGGATATCACCACCGACCCCACAGAAATACAAACTACAATCAGAGAATACTATAAACACTCTACACAAATAAACTAGGAAATCTAGAAGAAATGGATAAATTCCTGGACGCATACACCTTCCCAAGACTAAACCAGGAAGAAATTGAATCTCTGAATAGACCAATAACGAGTTGATGGGTGCAGCAAACCAACACGACACATGTATACCTATGTAACAAACCTGCACATTGTGCACATGTACCCTAGAACTTAAAGTATAAAAATAATAATTTTTCTAAAATAAAAATAAATAAATAAAACAATATTAAAATTAGCTGGATGTGGTGACTTGCCCCTGTAGTCCCAGCTCTTCAGGATGTCCCTGTCCTCTCACACACACACCCAAAAAAAAACAAAAGTGACGGTAACATAACTTTGTAGAGACAGGGTTTCTCTCTGTTGCCAGGCTGGAGGGCAGACACACGTTCACAGCTCACTGCAACCTTGATCTCCTCCACTCAAGCAATCCTCCCACCACAGCGTTCTGAGTAGTGGGACTACCAGTGCATGCCATCACATTCAGCTATTTTTTGTATTTTTTTTCTATTTTGACCATCCATGTCAGAATTTTTTTTTTTTTTTTTTTTTGTATTTTTGGTAGAAATAGGGTCTCTCTATGTTGCCCAAGCTAGTCTTGAACTCCTGGGCTCAAGCAGTCCACCCACCT
Organism: Papio anubis; assembly: GCF_008728515.1. Taxonomy (NCBI): domain Eukaryota; kingdom Metazoa; phylum Chordata; class Mammalia; order Primates; family Cercopithecidae; genus Papio; species Papio anubis. The sequence goes on from NC_044992.1 coordinate 21,193,507, forward strand.
CAGCCTCCCAAAGTGCTGGGATTACAGGCATGAGCCACTGTGCCTGACCAGGGCTATATTTCTAATAATAGTTTTGTATGGGATTTGATCGTAATACTTTTACTGTGCTGATTTTTACGTGAAACAAATTTGCCTAAATTTTCAGAAGGAGGCTTCATCAGAGAATTTTTCTAACTTCATGGATCTCTTCCTTTTATTGTTTTCATGAAGTGTGAAAATGACGGTGGCTTTGGTTTGAGCTTTTTCTGGCTCTGTTCCTCTCCCCCTTTTATCTGAATCTCTCTCTCCCCTTTTTCTTGTCTCTGGGCTGCTTAATTTTGATCCTGCTCTTAGTGGTTTATCCCCAGTGTGGGTTCAGTTCCGCAAGGGAACCCTGGCAGGTTGGTGCTGAGAGCTCAGGGGACAAAAACTTCTCCAGGCCCTTTAGACTTGAACAAGGGCATTGGTGCCCTTGCCCTTACCTGCTATTGTGATGGCTGTTTCAGCAGCTGTGTGCCACCCAAAAAATGCTCATCACACTTTCCAGGGAACACCTGTTGGCTACATCTCAAGTCATACAAATCAGAGGCAAACTGAAGTGTGTATACCCCTGCATTCATCAGTCATTGGTTAAAGCTGCCCCTGGGGAATGGGGAAGTCCCAGGCATTTCCAGAGTGATGCAAACCAATTGGTCCTGGCAGTCTGAGGGCACTCCTGTGACTAAAAGTTTCCTTCATTCGCATGGTCAAGAATGGCTCATTTTTTGTACAGCATGGTGACTATAGTTAATAATACTGTATTGTATACTTGAAATCTGCTTAGAGAGTAGATCTTAAGGGTTCTCACATGAGAAAAGGTAACAATGTGAAGTGATGGATGTGTTAATTTGATTGTAGTAACCATTTAACAATGTGTACATATATCAAATCTTCACACTGTACACTTTAGTATATACAATTTTATTAGTTAATGATATCTCAGTAAAGCTCAAAAATGGCTCATTTTTACATTTCCATTTGGCATTGCGTTAAGGGTCATGGAAGGGGGAAAATAGAGGAGTGAGAGGGTACCCCCATTCCTTGTAATAGCACATTTTGGGAGTGGCACACATCACTCTTGCTCACATCCATTGGCCAGAACTTAGTCACAAGAAGCCACTCAGCTGCAAGGGAGACTGGGAAATGCAGTTTTTAGCTGGGAAGCCGCATGCTCAGCTAAATTCTATTATAAGGGAAGAAGGGGAAAATAGATACTGGGGACTACCTGGCAGTCTCTTTCACTAAGAATGATGGGAAAGAGTGAAAGGAAAAGATGTGTGAGGTAGGGCAAAAGGCTCCCACTTCCAGGAAGGGGGTTGAGGAGGAGGAGGCTGTATGCTGAGGTGAAGCCATGCAGCCTTCATTGTGGTAAGGGACAGGTAAGCAGAGAAGACAGAAACTGGGTGACATGAGGGTTGGGAAAAATGGAGCAAAACAGAGGTCAAGTGCCTTCTAGCTAGGGATGGCCACATGACTACATTCTGGCCAATGGGATAGGAGTACAAGAAGCAATGCAGTTTCCTCGCCAAACTTTTCTTCTTCTTCTTTTTTTTTTTTTTTTTTTCTTCTTTTGAGACGGAGTCTCGCTCTGTCACCCAGGCTGCAGTCCAGTGGTGCAATCTCAGCTCACTGCAACCTCCACCTCCCAGGTTCAAGCAATTCCCCTGTCTCAGCCTCCTGAGTAGCTGGGATTACAGGCAAGTGCCACCACGCCTGGCTAATTTTTGTATTTTTTGTAGACAGGATTTCACCATGTTGATCAGACTGGTCTCGAACTCCTGACCACATGATCTGCCTGCCTTGGCCTCCCAAAGTGCTGGAATTACAGGTGTGAGCCACCGCACCTGGCCTCTTTTTTTTTTTCCTTTGATTTCCAATTTTTAAGTTCAGGGGTACATGTACAGGATGTGCAGGTTTGTTACATAGGTAAATGTGTGCCATGGTGGTCTGCTGCACAAATCATCCCATCACATAGGTATTCTGCCCAACATCCATTAGCTATTCTTCCTGATACTCTCCTTCCTCCCTGACTTCTTTGTTTTATTTTGAGATGCGGTTTTGCTCTGTTGCCCAGGCTGGAGTGCAGTGGCACAATCTCAATTCACTGCAGCCCTGACCTCTCAGGTTCAGGTGATCCTCCCACCTCAGCCTCCCAAGTAGCTGTGACTACAGGCACACACCACCATACCAGGCTAATTTATTTTTCGTTTTGGTAGAAACAGGGTCTTGCTAGGTTGCCCAGACTGGTCTCAAATTCCTGGGCTCAAGTGGTCCCCCCGCCACAGCCTCCCAAAGTGCTGGGATTACAGGTGTGGGCCAGGAACCTGTCCTTCACCACACCACACTCTTCAAGGGCAAAATTGCTCTCTCCTTCCTTGCTTCTCATCCCTGTGCCTGGAATATGAATGTGGGGTAGTGAACTTTTTTTTTTTTTTTTTGAGATGGAGTCTCTCTCTGTCATCCAGGCTGGAGAGCAGTGGCACGACCTCGGTTCACTGCAACCTCCGCCTCCCGGTTTCAAGCGATTCTTCTGCCTCAGCCTCCAGAAGAGCTGGGACTACGGACAAGCGCCACCATGCCCGGCTAATTTTTGTGTTTTTAGTAGAGACAGGGTTTCACAATATTGGCCAGGCTGGTCTCGAACTCCTGACCTCGTGATCTGCCCGCCTCAGCCTCCCAAAGTGTTGGGATTACAGGCGTAAGCCACCATGCCAGGCCCAGTAATGAACATTCTTAAACTATGTGGATGGGTGCACAATCTTGGAATAACAAGACAGATGGTGCTTGGGCTCCTTGTAGATCAGAGGCACCCTACCCCCCAGCTGCCAGCTTGGACCCTTACATGAGAGAGAAATAAATATCTATGATATTTAAGTTACTGTTATTTGGTCTCTATTAAGGCAGGTACACCAATATTTTAACTAATATGTTCACTTGTTGACTGATCGATTCAATAACCTAAGAGCCACCACGTACCAGCACCACATCATATACCAGGAGCACAAAGACACAAGTCCACAGGGGCCTGGTGAATCAGGGAGCTGACCGTGTCTGAACCAGGTCAGAACTGCTTCTCCTTGAATCCATACCTCTTTCAGGACTTGAGCTTCTGCACCAGCAGCACAAGCCTCTTGAGACTGTTAAGCCCTAGAAAAAGTTTTGGATTCAGACTGGGAACAGGGGCACTCATGTGGAGGGGATGTGCACAGAGCTTCTAGGAACTGGAGCCCAGTGCCCCTCACAGTATCTGATTTCAGGCTTCACAACACACACCAGCATTTGATTTATATTGGTTTTCAAAAATTCGCCGGTTGTTCTTTAAGCCATTAAATAGAAATACCCTGGCCAGGCATGGTGGCTCACACCTGTAATCCCAGCACTTTGGGAGGCCAAGGTGGGCAGATCACCTGAGGTCAGGAGTTTGAGACCATCCTGACCAACATGGAGAAACCCTGTCTCTACTAAAAATACAAAATTAGCTGGGCGTGTTGGGGTATGCCTGTAATCCCAGCTACTCGGGAGGCTGAGGCAGGAGAATCACTTGAACCCAGGAGGCAGAGGTTGCGGTGAGCCGAGATCGCACCATTGCACTCCAGCCTGGGCCACAAGAGCAAAACTCCATCTCAAAAAGAAAAAAACAAAAAAGAAATACCCTATAAAACATTCAAACTATATTGGAAATATATACAATACTGGAAAAGCCCTTGTTTTGATACAAGCAGGTCTGAGTCATTGACCAGTCTTTTGAAAAAGTCAGTTCAAGTGGGGAATCATAAAAACAGACATGTATACAAAATTCATATTCAGGCACTAGTTTTTCTTTGGGTATCTTGACTCAAATCCCCCTTTGACTTTCTTGCATAAATCACACCCACAATCCTGTAATTAATCACCTATTATTTTCAATTTATTTAAACTTAAAGACACTTGTGAAGCAATCTGATGTAGAACACTTCTAGATTTTTAGGATTTTCCCTGAATAGTTTATCCTTCACATCTAATTCAACATGTCAGCAAATCTTTGTGTATTACTTCCAAAGCATTTAATGTCATTTGCAAGGAAACAATTCTTCATACACTCATATCTCATCAGTTTATGTAATATTTAATTCCATTATATGATTACAATGACAATACACCTGGCATAAACAGGCTAGGGACACACCCAATCAACTCTTACTAAACAGACTACTCAATCCAGAGCAGAGGTAGCTGAGTTCTTGCTTTTCTAGACCAGGGGTTGGCAAACTATGGCCCTGTGGGCCTGTTTTTCTACATCCTGTGGGTTAAAAATGTCTTTTAGGGGCTGGATGCGGTGGCTCACACCTGTAATCCCAGCACTTTGGGAAGCCAAGGCAGGCAGATCGCTTGAAGTCAGGAGTTCGAGGCCAGCCTGGCCAACATGGTGAAACCCCGTCTCTACAAAAATACAAAAATTAACCGAGCGTGGTGGGGTGCACCCATAGTCCCAGCTACTTAGGAGGTTGAGACAGGAGAATCCCTTGAACCCGGGAAGGGGAGGTTGCAGTGAGCTGAGATCACAACACTGCACTCCAGCCTGGGCGACAGAGTGAGATTGTCTCAAAAAAAAAAATGCCTTTTAGGCCAGGCACGGTGGCTCATGGCTATAATCTCAGCATTTTGGGTGACTGAGGCCAGAGGATCCCTTGAGCTCAATAATAATAAAAGAATGGCTTTTTAAAGTGGTTGAATCTGTAAGTGGTTGAAAAAAACTTTAAAAAAAAATTTATGCCATGAAAATTATATGAAATTCAAACTTTAATGTCTGTAAGTAAAGATTTACTGAAGCACTACCACGTCCATTCTTTTTTTTGGTGTATTCAGTGGCTGCTTTCAAGCTACCATGGCTGAGCCTAACAGTGTCAACAAAGACTGTCTGGAGCACAGAGCCTAAAATATTTACTATCTGGCCCTTTACAGAAAGAGTTTGCCTACCTCTGTTCTAGAGCGAAGCCTGAGCCTTGGGCGCGCACCATGCCACAGGTATCTGTTACTGCGTTTTGCAGAAGCTTCAGGTAAAAGGGAGGGCTCCTAGGAGAACGCCTACCACAAAAAGTGAAAATTCCTTCCTTCTTGGCATCACTGTTTCCCAGACGTATTTCCCACTCTTCCCAAGGTAGCTTCATGGTTTGCTTCGTCACTTCCTTCCTGGGCTCAAGTGACCCTCCCACCTTGGTCTACCAGAGCACTGGGATTACAGACATGAGCCACTATACCCGGCTCTGATTTTTCTCTATAGCACTTATCAGACATATTCCATGTTTATTTATTTGTTTATTTATTTATTTGAGAGAGAATCTCACTTTGTCACCCAGGCTGGAATGCAGTGGCACCATCTCAGCTCACTGCAACCTCCGCCTCCCCGGTTCAAGCAATTCTGCCTCAGCCTCCCGAGTAGCTGAGATCACAGGTATGAGACACCACACTTGGCTACTTTTTGTATTTTAGTAGAGACGGGATTTCACCATGTTGGTTAGGCTGGTCTCGAACTCCCGACCTCAGGTGATCCACCTGCCTCAGCCTCCCAAAGTGCTGGGATTATAGGCGTGAGCCACCGCGCCCAGCCTCCATGCTTATTGATTTATTTTCTATTTCTATGTCACTAGAATGTGAGCTCTATGAGGGCAAGGGTTTTGTTTTGCCTGTTTGTTCACTGCCCTATCCCAGTCCCTAGATGAGTGCCTGGCACACAGCAGGGACTTCCTAAGTGCTTGTTGAATGAGGATGGAATTACTCTTGCTGTATAATAACCTGCTGTCTGCAGGACCCTGGGCCTGAGGAAATGCCTGCAGGTAGAAGGGCAGTGGGCCAGTGCTGCACAGTGCACAATGATCAGAGAGGCCTTATGTGTGGGGAGTGGGTACGGGCAGGTGGGTGATGGGGTGCAGAATTCTAAACCTCTAGGGATGAATGGCAGAGGCCACACCCTCTTGATGAGTGGCCCTTGAGCCCACCAGACAAGGGGAATTGTTGGCTGGGGTCCAGGTCCATGGTCTCCCTGACTTAGGGTGGCCTTGCCCGGTGCTCTGAGAATGGGGCCAAGGAAGTCCTAGTGATTCTGTCCCCTACCCTTCAAGGATAAGTTGGAGGCAGGCCCTGGTCTCAAACATCTACAAAAACAATTGTTTCTGAACTTTCTGCCCAGACACGTCTCATGGCCACTGAGTCATGCATCAATGATGGGTGTGGGTGTGTGGATGGAGGTAGCCAAGCCCATTGATAGAGGGCTGAGACACACTCCCCACTAATCAGCAAGTTAACAAGCTCTCCGATGAGGAGGCGGTGATTAATGAACCAATCGGCTTGCCCTATAATTGGGGAGTTAAATTGGAGGATGGGGGTATGATGGATAGGGAGAGCTTGGAGGGATGTGTGAGGCTGGCTTCTGGTCCACACTGAGACTACCCAGGCACCCATTTACTTTGGCTATAAATGAGGAAGTGACTTCTTCAGAGGATGTAGCCTAAATTCAAGCCATCCCATGCCCTTTAGCTTCTATAATGTCTCTCCTCTCTTCCCATCTGTCCTTGGACCCCATATTCCCCCAAAGACATGACGGGGTTCCAGGGATGTCAGATTCCCTGTGGGCATCTCACAGGCTCCATCTCTCTGCCCAGAATCAGTGCACTAGAAACCCCCTATCACCACCATGGTTAGTGCCGCAGGGTCAGAAGAGCAAACAGCCCCCTACTCTCTGGTATCCTTGCCCCTGTTAGCCTGCAGGGTCCTTCTGTAGGCCCTGACTCCTGGGATCACAGATGTCCTAACCAGCTCCCACTGCCCCCTCCATCCTAGGGTGCGCACCTGTCTTTTGTCTTTCCATGGAGGAGTGGAATTCTTTGATTTCTGCTGTCACCCTCCAAACAGGACAACAGCTGTCTCTCTGTTTGTCTCTCTGTATCTATGTTCTGGGAACCCCTCAGATTGAGGATCCCCCATGGTACGGCCATGTCTCTCCTTTGAGACGGGTTCTTGAAGGACAGGGCTGTGCCTTACCCCCTGGATGAGGAGTCTCTAAGAAGAATGATTTTTCTCCTTCCTCCAAAGGTAGGATCTATATCCCCTGTCCTGGTGTCCTCTTCCACCTCCATGCTCAGCAGGGCACCCTGGTGTTTCCTGGGATGTGGAGTCCCATGGGGCCTGACTGACTGATAAGGAGCCATTTGCAGAGAATGCCCATGATTGAACCCATAAAAGGGTGACTGAGAGAGCCCTGAACTCTCCCCCTCAGGAGAGCTCTAAAAATAGCACCCACAGCCATCTGTCCTGGGGCTGGAGGGGCTGGCTCAGAACCAGCGACCTGGACAAGTTGGCTCCTTCAGCCCCCATAGGCTGATGGGACATCTGGAAGTATTGGAAGTCTGGCCAGGCCAGGGAGAGGAAGCTGGAAGGGCTTTATGGAGAGACCTTCCCACAGCCCTCTCTCCTACCGGGCAGGTGGGTTTGAGGGGGTTGGCAGTCTGGAGGCCCTTCCCCTACTCAGCCTCTCGTAGTGGGTGGTGGGCCCCAGACATAGCCTTCGGGTCCCTGCTCCCAGGCCTGCCTCCTGCACCACATGGCTACTCCAGGTGCTGAGCCTTTCTGCCCCTCACAATTGAGAGGTCCTCTTCCTGGGGTCTGCCTCACCCTCCTTTTCCTGTTTGAATCATGGGTGACTTTGGCTGCTCCATCAGGGATTCAGTTTCCTCATCTGGAAAATGGAGATAAACTCAGCTCATTGTTTTGTGATGTCTGAAATTAGGTACTTACCTAGTGCACAGCAGGTGCTTAATAAACATGAGTCCTTTCCTTCAAAAGATCTGGGCTTCAGTGGCCAGTGGAGACTGCCATGGGCTGGGGACAGTGGCATGTGCTTGGGAAGCCTTGGCATCACTCAGGCCCAGAAGTCACCAGTACCCTGATTGACACCTGCATAGGGGTGGGGACATTGCCTGGGGAGGGGGCTCTATGCCACACATGGCTGGACCGGGGTCTTTGTGTGCCAGGCGGGATGCACAGGTAGCCGACTCAGCTGCTTCTGGTGGGGGGACTGGCTTCTGCCTCCTCCTGCCTCTTTCCCCAACTCTTTAATGGAGAGAGAACATAATGGAGTGTTCAGAGAGGTCTCTCCCCCAGGATACCATAAACTACAGGTCAGGAGCCAAGGTCAGGTGCTCCCACCCCTGCCTCCAGGAGAAAGACTTTCCCCCAGAGGTCCTGTCACTCCTAAGCCCTTCTCCAAGGTATTACTGAGCAGAGGCTGAACATGATTGTGTTTTGGAAAGAGTGGCCACAGATCCCACAGGCTGGAGGAAATGTGTCCACCCTCCCACCCTCCACTCCCACCCACGAACAGGCTAAGGAAGACAGAATCTCATCCCTGGTCCTAGGGGCTGCCCCAGGAGTCTAGGTCCAACCACTTCACTTCCTCAGGAGGCTAGACCTGCCCCCTGGGGGCGCGGGGCGGAGGGGGGGGTGGCTGTGGGCTGAACACAGGATTTAGGCTAGGTACCCCATCCAGTGGGACCCCAAATTTGAGCATGGCAGCTGCCCCCTCAGCTCCTGTGAGGTGGAGACGTCACACACTGGCTGGGTGTAAGCTCAGCGATCTGGCGGGAGTGGAAGGAGGAAGAAGGGCTCACCCGCTGCTGGCTCTCCCTCCCCGTGGGACTCCGTGGGACTCCTTTTCCTTTCCAGGAGGGGATATAAGCCCGGAAAGGAAAGCCCTGAGCAGAGGAGGCCTCAGCTTGACCTGACCCAGTGCAGCCCTTGAAACTTCCCTCGCCTTCTACCTCCTGCTCATCTGCTTCATAAGCTGTCGCTGTGAGCGGCTGGGGGCTCAAGCATGGTCTGGTACCAGGAAATCCAGGCTGTTTTGTGGGGAAACTAAGGCTGGAATGGTGGAAGCTGGGGGTGAGTGGTGGGAAACTGGATTGGAGGGGGTCATTGGAGGTGGGAAGGAGGCCCGGGAGTCCCCGGGAGTCCCGTTGCCAGCACAACCCTCTTCTCTAATTTACCTCTCTGGCAGCAGCGGTGCGGGGGCGGTTTATGTCAGGCAGGGCTTATGTCCCTCTGACAGATTAGGAAACTGAGGCAGGAGACGGTGCAGTGCCGGAGAACACACAGCAAGTTGGTTGCTGAACCTTGATCCGCTACCAGCCCCAGGGAGAGCGCCGGAGCCCGGCCCAGAGGGCAGCCGCAGCCTCCTGCCGTGGAGGATCGAGGCTCGGAACGACCCACACCCCAACGTCACCTTCCCAGATGGTGTCGGTGCGCAGGTCGTGGCCTACCATGGCCACAGTGCTTTTGGCCCTGCTCGTCTACCTGGGGGCGCTGGTCGAGGCCCACCCCATCAAACCCGAGGCTCCAGGCGAAGACGCCCCCCTGGAGGAGCTGAGCCGCTACTACGCCTTCCTGAGCCACTACCTCAACCTGGTCACCCGGCCGTGGTGAGCGCAGGCGCGGGGTGGGCCGAGCGGGACCCCTGGGGCTCTCCCGCTGCGGCCCCTCTCCACCGGGGGCGTGGTCAGATCTGACCACGCCCTTCCAGGCCCCGCCCCCAGGCATGGGAAGACAGCCCGGACACACGCCTCTCCAAAACGTTCTTCCCAGACGGCGAGGACCGCCCGGGCAGGTCACAGTAAAAGCGCCCCCGTCAAGTCACATAACATCCTGCCTCCGAGAGTGCGGCCTGGCCCCACCCTGGTACATCACTTACGACGTCTCCCAGGCTCGCCTCCCCAGATCGGATTCCTTTCCCTTCACTCCCGCAGGCCGGAGGCGCAGACCTGTGCTGAGGATCCCCGAGGCCTCCTAGGAGATCTGCAGACCACGCCCACCTCGTTTGCATGTTCACTCCCGACCCCGGAAACCCGGATTCCGCCTCCCGACGGCATCTGGGCAGGGATCGGGTACCGCAGTCCTGCGTCTCGGTGCCCTCGCCTCTTGAGCTGCAGGGCTGTGTGTGGTCCTTCCCTGGTCCCAAAATAAAGAGCGAATTCCACAGAAACGGAATGTGTGCCTTTGTATTTCCTTTCCTTTCCCTTCGTGGAGGTCTCGTGGAAGTGGAGGGTGGAGGCGTGGGGACCAGAGGAGCGAAAACCGACTCGGACAGAGGCTGGGGCGGGGGCGGGGGTTCCCTCTGCTGGGAGCCCAAGGAAGACTCGACCACCCAGCCTGGGGCTGGACAGCGCCCAGACCAGGGACTGCTGTGGAAGGAACTCTAGTTGAGTTGGGGCAGGGATGGATGGGGTTCTGGAAGAAGGGGCAGGGAGCGTGGACAGGAGCCTGCTAGGCAGCCTAGCAGAGTAGATGGGGACACGGCTGTCCCTCCCGCACCCAACCCCGTGAAACCAAGGACGGCTGGGGCCGGGCCGGGCACCAAGACCTTGGGGCACTTCCCTAGGAGCTGTATTAGTAGCGCCCAGGACTGGAGTGGCTGGCGGAGGCGTGGTCCAAGATGGGGCTGTGGAGGAAGAGCCGTGTGTGTGTGCTGGCGGGAGAGGCAGGTAATTTCTACCGTCCCCCTTCCCCGAGCAGGGCAGCAATGGGGAATGTGGAGGCTGCCCGATCGCTAAAAAACCGCCCTGTTGAATTCACACTCAGTGGATAAGTCACGAACTGTGCTTTCCTAGTGACAAGGCCATAGGGACACCCTCCCATGTACCGCCCCCACCTCCCCTGGACTAGATGCTGAAACCTAAAGGCGCTGTGGATGTTTAAACTCACCCTTCTGCACCGATTCCAGAGTCTGCCTATAGGGTGATCTTCCCTGACATCCACCCTTCCCTGCCCCTTTCCTCCAAGAAGCTTGCCTTGATTGCACAATTGCACTCTTCCTGCCTTTCTGGCTGCCCAGCTCTCAGGGCCTCTGCTCTATTCACTGAGAGTTTTGTCTATGTCTCTGTGTCCTGTCTCCCTCCTGGGGCCTCAGGAAGGAAAGGCCTATGTCTCCTTCCTCACATGCAGCCTCCTGTATCTATGGGATGTCTCCTGGGCTTCTAGTTCAGCAAGACCTACCCAAATCTGGCAGGGGACTAGGAGATGAGGGGGAGAATCAGGTTGAGGCCAACGCCTTTGACCCAGAGAGGGTAAAAAGGACCGGAAGACTGCAGGCATCCCTGCGTGGACCAGGATTTTGAAGTACTGTTTGCAGTTCCATGGCTCTGGAAGAATAGAAGACTCTAAAGCTTACTCTGCCGTAGCTGCAGAGTAGGTCCCTGCTTGGACACAGGTCCCCAGGGGGCCACAGGGCTCTGACACCCACCCTTCCCTGTGCTGCCCTCCAGCCTCCCTGGAGGTAGAGCTGAAAGGGTGAGGCTGAGGAGGCAGGTGTAGGTCAGTGGCTGTGTGGATTCTGATGCTCCATGCCTTTGCCCATGCCACTCTCCCTGCTTGCAGAGAGCCCTTTCCCTCTCTTCAGCCTGGAAGATACTCTCAGGATAGTGGTCACCTCCTCCCAGAAGCCTTGCCTGATTTCCTGGGGAGGGAGTTAGTTTCTCTGGCTGCCTCTCCCCACTCATTATCTTAGACCCACTTTCCATCCCATTTTGCTGCCTGTCTTCTCTCCTGCGATAGTACAGGTGGGATGGGAGCACACAGTGGCTACCCGGAGCTTCGGCTCATTGTGTGGGTGGGGAGTGGGATGATGTGTCTGTGTGTTGGTGTCCGTGATCCCCTATCTATTGGTCTGCCTGGGAGAGCTGTATTCAGTTTAAGGTGGATGGAAGAGAGACCTGGTATGAATTACGCTTGACCGCAGACAATTTCTGCGCAGCTTGACGTGTCTCATTGACCATCAGTGACATGGGTCCTCCTCATGTTCATTTTGAGGAGTGTTGAGCAGTTTAGGGTAATAATATTAATAACTACTATTAGTATAATAATAATGAAATAGCAATAACTACCTTTCCAAAAAGCACTTATTTATGTTCTAGACACTGAGCTGTTCATTTTACATATACGATGTTACTAGGATATTGGTTTAAAAAAAAAAAAAACAGATGGAATTAACAGTGACTTAAACAGGATGGAAATTTATTTCTCTTACCTGAAATGCAAGTGACATCTGGGGAGCTGGCAGCTCTGCTCTATGAAGGCATCCAAAAGCCCAGGCTCCTCATTTGTGGCTTCACCATGCCCTCATCTATGTCATTTACAGGACTGAAGACAGCCCGCCATGATCTCATCTGTGTTCCAGCCAGTGGCAAGTGGGAGAAGGGAGAGGGCAGGTGCTCCGGTTCCTATGTTGTATAATAAGTTACCCTAAAACTTGGCAGCCTCAAACAACCATTGTATGTCACTCATGAGTTTGTGGGTCAGGAACAGGAAGCGCTCACCTCAGCAGACTCACTTTGAGTCTCACATGCGAATACAATCAGAGGTTGGCAGATCTGCAGTTATCTAAATGATCCACTGGGCTGATGCTTGAGAAGGCTCACTCCCATGCTGGTGCTGGTGCTGGTTGTTGAGTTCAGCCATGGCTGCTGACCGTCGTACCTACATGTGGGTTCTCCAGCATGATATTCTTGGGGTAGTTGGATTTACATGATAACTGGCTTCCTGCTTATTTCCAGAGAATTGGATGAAGGTGGCATTGCTATTTAGTTTGCTAGGGCTGCCATAACAAAGAATCCCAGACTGGGTGTTTAAACGGCAGTTCTGGAGGCTAGCCGTCTGAAATGAAGGTGTTGCCAGGGTTGATTCCTTCTGATCTATTCCAGGCCTCTCTCCTTGCCTTGAAGATAGGTGTCTGAGCTGTGTCTCTTCACATCGTCTTCCCTCTATGCATGTCTGTTTCTGTACCCAAATTACCCTTTTTATAAGGAGACCAGTCCTACGGGATCAGGAGCTCACACACTGTAGTATGACCTTATCTTAACTAATTAGATCTGCAGTGATTCTCTTTCTAAATAAGGACACATTCTGAGGTAGTAGGAGTTAAAACTGCATCATATGAATTTGGCGGGGGGCGGGGGCATGCAATTTAACTCATAACAATTGCTTTTTGTGACCCAGCCTCAGAAGTCACATGGCATCATACCCCATACTCTGTTCGTCAGAGCAATCACAAGTGCACACATATTCAAGAAGAGGGGACATAGGCCCCACTGTAGAATCACACATGAGATAGGAGATATTTTTGTGGTCATCTTTGAAAAATATAATCTGCCACAGGCAGGCACATCCATTCCTAAAAACCAAAAGGCAAATCACTTTAACTTTCAGCCCATTGGTTAAAGCCTAGTCTCATGGCCCCACTTAGCTGCAAGGACAACCTACGAGATGTCTTTAGCTGAGTGTCTGTGTGCCCATCTCCAGCTCTTTGTTTAAAAACATTTTTATTTATAAATGGACTTTTTTGTTATATAACAAACCTACATATGTACCATCTCAAGCTCTCTGATGAGGAAAGGAGAACGTGGATATTTGGGCACCTAGCATTATCCGCTAGAAACATGATGTCCTTTGGATGTCATCTAGAAGTCATTGGTCCTATCTCTTCATTGAGACTGAGACAGGAGAATCACTTGAACCCAGGAGGCAGAGTTCGCAGTGAGCCGAGATTGTGCCACTGCACTCCAGCCTAGGTGACAGAGTGAGACTCTGTCTCAAAAAAAAAAAAAAAAAGAAAAAGGAAAAAAACCTCAAAAACAAAAAACCGTCTTGGCCAGGTGCAGTGACTCACTCTTGAATTCTAGCACCTTGGGATGCTGAGGCCGGTGGATCACTTGAGCCCGTCTCTACACAAAATTTAAAAAAAAAATAAAAATTGTGGTGTGGTGTGGTGGCACACACTTGTGATCCCAGCTACTTGGGAAGCTGAGATGGGAGGATCCCTTGAGCCAGGAGGCAGAGGCTATAGTGAACATGATCGTGCCACTGCACTCCAGCCTGGGTGACAGAGTAAAAGCCTGTCTCGAAAAAAAAAAAAAAAAGCAAGCCATCCCCCGGCTCCGGCTCCTCATGCAGCTTGGACTTCCTTGCAGAACTCTTGCTTCCTCATCTCCACCTGCTGCCCCCACTGCCCCCACCAGGCCCAGAACAGATGTGCAATAAATGACCACTCATTGGTCATTAACTGAAAGCAGCCGGGATTGCAGTCAGACAGCAAGGACCGGGGGTGTGATGGAGGACACAATGCAGGCCAAACTGCTGCCCTGGGTTTACGTATGTGGGGGCCCTATTCCCATTGCTCCTTTATCTGCCTCGTTCACTCTGTGACCTCAGGTGTTTCTGGGGTGTTCCTCTCCTAGGCTCATAGCACTTACTCCATCCCCATCACTGCCAGTGGCCATCCTCCTCGTGCCAGAGAGCGTGGTGTGGGCAGGGGAAGAGGCACCACCATCATATTCATTTAGTGCATCTGTAGGCCGGGAATTGGTGATTTCAGGGCAGGGCTCTGTGGCAAGCACTATGGGAGTTACTGAAAAGGAGTCCTGACCCAGACCCCAAAAGAGGGTTCTTGGAGCTCCTCCAAGAAAGAATTCAGGGTGAGTCCACAGAGTAGAGTGAAAGTAAGTTTATTAGAGAAGGAAGGAAACGAGGGCCAGGCCCAGTGGCTCATGCCAGTAATCCCAGCACCTTGGGAGGCCGAGGCAGGCAGATCATTTGAGCCTGGGCAAAAAACTGAGCCCCCATCTCACAAAATAAATACATAAAAGGGAAGTAAAGAAACAAAAGAGGGCCAGGTGCAGTGACTCATGCCTGTAATCCCAGCACTTTGGGAGGCCGAGGTGGGTGGATCACCTGAGGTCGAGAGTTCAAGGCCAGGCTGACCAATATGGAGAAATCCCATCTCTACTAAAAATACAAAATTAGCTGGGCTTTGTGGCACATGCCTGTAATCGCAGCTACTCGGGAGGCTGAGGCAGGAGAATTGCTTGAACCCAGGAAGTAGGAGGTTGCAGATGAGCGGGGATTGCACCACTGCACTCCAGTCACAGGCTACAACAGCGAAAAGAAACAAAAGAATGGCTACTCCATAGGCAGAGCAGCCCCCATGGCTGCTGGTTGGCTATTTTTATGGTTATATCTTGATTATATACTAATAAACAAGGGGTAGATTACTCATGAGTTTTCCAGGAAAAGGGTGGGAATTTCCCAAAACTGAGGTTTCTGTCTCCTTTTAGACCATGTAAGTTAACTTCCAGATGTTGCCATGATATTTGTAAACTGTCTGACACTGGTGGGAGCATCTCTTAGCATGCTAATGTATTATAATTCGTGTATAATGATCAGTGAGGCCGGGCATGCTCACGCCTGTATCCCAGAACTTTAGGAGGTCGAGGTGGGCAGATCACTTGAAGCCAGGAGTTCGAGACCAGCCTGGCCAACATGGTGAAGCCATCTTTACTGGAAAAAACAAAAAACAAAAAACAAAAAAAACCAGCAAGGATTATCAGAGGTCACTTTCTTTTATCGCCCTCGTTTTTTGCATGTTTGTACCGGCTTCTTTACCTCATTTTGTTTTATCAGCAGGGTCTTGTGACCTGTATCTTGTGCCAACCTCCTATCTCATCCTGTGACTAAAAATGCCTAACTTCCTGGGAATGCAGCCCAGCAGGTCTCAGCCTCATTTTACCCAGCCCCTGTTCAAGATGGAGTCACTGTGGTTCAAACGCCTCAGATAGGAACACATGAATATGAGCGAGCATTGCTGTGTTCTAGACAATCCCCATTGTCCCCATGCGTCAAGGGAGAGACCGGGTAGAGGTCATTGAATCATGGGGGCAGTTTTCCCCATGCTGTTCTCGTGATAGTGAATGAGTTTTCATGAGATCTGATGGTGTGCTCTCAGCTCACTGCAACCTTTGCCTCCCAGGTTCAAGCAATTCCCCTGCTTCAGCCACCCCTGTAGCTGGGACATCAGGCCCAAGCCACCACACCCGGCTAATTGTTGTATTTTTAGTAGAGACGGGGTTTCACCATGTTGGCCAGGCTGGTCTCAAACTCCTGACCTCAGGTGATCTGCCCACCTCAGCCTCCCAAAGTGCTGGGATTACAGCATGAGCCACCGCGCCCAGCCTCAGGCAGTTTTTTTATAGTATGAAAAATGGACTAATACACATGGACAGGCAGTATAGAAAGCACCTCCACTACCACTTCTAGATTGTCACCACATCTCTGAGAGGACCCAGAAGAGAAATCCGTTGTTTGTAAAGGAGAAAATGAAAGCGGCAGTTTGGCTGACATTTGTGGAGTACCTGTTATTTCTTAGGCACTTAGGTTTATCTCTGCGACAGAACAGAACTATAAGTGGCCCTGGTATCTGAGTCAATCCCTAGACCCACGTCTGTCAGGTGGGGCTGGGTCCCGACATGAATAGCAGCCAGAACAGTTCCCTCCAGGCCATGGTCCTGTGGAAGCTCCAACCCTTTTAACAAGGGTTGGAGCCTGGTGTCCCATGGGGGTAAGCTGCAGCCTCTACCCGCGAAACTCAAAGCCAGCCTGAGACCAGCCACCAGTTCACACCCTTGTTTTGCAAGTGGAAAACCTCAGTCCAGAGAAAGACCCAGGCTTGCTGAGACAGAACGACTTTCATATTTGCCTTGTGGAATGTGAGTTGTCCGGTGAAGTATTACTGCTCTTCTTGTTACCAGAAATCAAAATTAAGAGGATTGGCCAGGCACAGTGGCTCACGCCTGTAATCCCAGCACTTTGGGAGGCTGAGGCCGGCAGATCACTTGAGGTCAGGAGTTCGAGACCAGTCTGGCCAACATGGTGAAACCCCATCTCTACCAAAAATATAAAAAGTTAGTCGGCTGTAGTGGCACGTGCCTGTAATCCCAGCTACACAGGAGGTTGATTGGGAGAATTGCTTGAACCCAGGAGGCAGAGGTCGCAGTCAGCCAAGATCGTGCCATTGCACTCCAGCCTGGGTGACAGAGTGAGACCTCATCTCAAAAAAAGAAAAGAAAAAAATTGAGAAGATCAAGGCAGAACACTGATGTTCGCTGAGCCTTCCTTTATTCTGCTTA
Source organism: Papio anubis (assembly GCF_008728515.1). NCBI lineage: Eukaryota > Metazoa > Chordata > Mammalia > Primates > Cercopithecidae > Papio > Papio anubis. The sequence continues at coordinate 21,210,504 of NC_044992.1, forward strand.
TCTTGAGATGGACTTGATGAGCTCATTTTACAGAGAGGAAAAGTGAAGCTCGGAGAGGCTAAAGAAATTACATTCCCTGGCTCAACCAGGCAATGGCAGAGCCAGTATTTGGACCCAGGTCTGTCCGACTCTGAGCTCACCCTAACAGATCCCTGGAGTTTCACCTCCAGCACCCTATTCCCCAACAGTCCCCCCACCAACTTCTTGGTGTCCTGATCTGGGACAGCAGAACGTCAGCAGTGAGAAGTCCTTTGCTCCCTACTTGGGTGTCACCATGTCATTCGGACACCATCAGTTACCACCTTGGCCTGAGGAGGGGAAGAGACTTGGGGTTGGGAAGAGACGCTGGGCAGGGGAGACTCGGGGGGATTCTGGTGGGGATGGATTAGTGGGTTGAGAATCTAAGCCAGAATTGGAGACCTAGGTAGCTATGAGATCTTGAGCAAGCCTCTTTACCTCTGTGAGCCTCAGGTTTCTCAGCAAAAAAGTTGGAAATTATGCCAATACTTTGACACTCCCACTTAGAAAAAAATACAGTTCAGGTTTGGAGTTCGACTTTGGAGTTAGATTTTGTTCCAAACCCCGGATCTCCCACTGACTAGCTGTGTGGTCTGGGGCCAGTTACTTGACATCTCTGAGCAGACTTTGGACCCTGAATCTGTAAAGTGGGTTGTTGTAGGGATTTAGTGAGGTGACTGAGCTGGGAGCACTTTGGAAAAAGGGTGAGGCTTTATAAATGATGCTGGTTTTTAGCACTCCCCTGGAATGGGGGCTCTGGGATGGCTCCCAGAAACTGGCACCCCCTCAACCTTTCCCCTGAACCCAGGCACATTAGTTCTCATTCTGTATCCTATGTACCCACCAAACAGCTTTCTCCAAACCTGGCACCCCACTCCTTTCCACCTTGCCTGAGGACCTGAGGCCCCTTCCCTGTTCCCACCTTGTTCTAGTTCCAAACTGCAAAGGATGGCCTGAGTTTCCATTCTTCATCCTGGAGGCTCCAGCTGCAGCCTCAATCTTCTGTCCCGAGAGAATCTGTTTGATTTCGGTTGATCCTTGGGAGATGGGAGGGCCAGTTCCAAGGCCTGTGACCAAAACCTTTCAGTCATCCTGAAGTCCCAGAACTCCATCTTTCTTGAACCAAGCCTGCTCTAGTGCCCAAAGGGAAGGGGTGTCAGCGATGGGGGCCCACAGGAGACTTTTGCTGTGGTCCAGTTTTATCGACTATGCTGCTAGTCTGGCACCCCCAGCACTGCCCTGTCCCCCTCCCATCTCTGGCCCCAGTACTGGCGTTGGGAGTACCAGGGAGACAGTGGGAGGAGTGGGTAAGGGCTGTGGAGTGAGAGAGGCTGACAGGAGGCGAGGACTCTAGGGGACTGAGGGCTATGAAGCAGCCCAGCCGAGGGCAGGGACCTGTCCTTGCTTGGTCCAGTGACTGTTTATTCCTGACTCTGGGTAAGTGGGGCTCAGCCTGCTTGGGGCTCTGGAGGACTCCCCCAGGCTGGGGCCTGGGATGGAGGGAAGGAGTTGGTGCTTTGCAGGGCCAGGGGCCTTTGAAGGTCTAAGGTCCTGCTTGGCTCTTGCTCTGCATCTGGACAGACATGTCGCGCTAGAAGCCATCTGATGACAAGTGTGTGTGCGCACTCGTGTGCGTGGCTGTGAACTGGAATGTGTCCCTGTGTGAGTGTCTGTGCCGGTCTGTGCAGGATGACATGGGCAACAGTGTCTTCTCCAGGACCCATGTCTGTCTCTACAGATGAGTGGAGGGCCAGACCCACAAGGCCATGGATTTCTGTCCTTTGCTTCCCCAGTTCATTCCGTGTCCCGCGCCCTGGGTGTGCCCTTATTTCCCACTATCTACTGCTGCCTCCGAGCCACGAGGCCCTGGATGTCATGAAACATGTGTCTCCAGGACTCATGTCCCCATTTTCTCTGCTACACTTTTCTAACTTGTGAGGACCTGGCTGCTGGGCTGCTCACAGGACGGGCTCTCCATGCCTCCAAGGCAGTGTCTAGGAGGTGGAGCAGACAGCTCAGAGTGGCCCTTTTCTCTGCCCTCTTGTCCCAGGCTTGGAGAAATGGATGATGGGCTAAGGGGCTGGGTAGATGGGCCCTGCTTCCTGGGCATAGGAAAATCTGCAGCGCAGGCTCTTCTGCCTCCACCTCCCCTCTGCTTGCTCCCCAGATGGCTGCTGCACGCTGCTGCCTCTCCCTGCTGCTCCTGTCCACCTGTGTGGCTCTGTTGCTGCAGCCACTGCTGGGTGCCCGGGGAGCCCCGCTGGAGCCATTGTACCCAGGGGGCAATGCCACGCCAGAGCAGATGGCCCAGTATGCAGCTGAGCTCCACAGATACATCAACATGCTGACCAAGCCTAGGCATGTGCCATGGACAGGGGGAGAGACCCCAGCCCCTGGGACCCTGGGCCCACTCCACTTTCCTGGCCACACCTTATCCCCAGCCCAAGCCCCATCTCCAGCCCCAGCCCCTTCCAGGCCACTCTTGGGGAAACAGAGCTTCTGTGCTGACCAGGCCTGGGCCCATGTGCCCTGGGCAAGTGGGTGCCTACCGGCGGATATGAAACAGGTGGGTTGGCACCTGGGCACAGGGCTTCCATGTATAGGGAAAGAGACAAAGAGGACACGCTGGCCTTCTCAGAGTGGGGTCCTCCCATGCTGCTGCCCTCAGGTGAGTTTGACTCCCTGCCCTGTCTGTCCAGCTCCCTGGGGCTGAAATGGGGATGGTGGGACTGAATCAGGGCTTAAAAAGGTGTGGTGGGGGGTGGAAGAGGGAGAACAGGAGCCCAGGGCTGGCCTAAGGCCTCCTGACGGCACAAGGCCTGCCCCGCACACTGCCATGTTCCACCCTGTCCTCACAGGGAGCTCAGCCCGCTGGAACTGTAACGCTACCTCCTGCCTCCTACCACTCCATGGGCAGTGCCAGCCCAGCTGTCCCCTCCGCACTGTTGGCTCTGGCCGAAACTGGCTCCTTGTTCCCGCACAGGCTCAATAAAGCAAGTCAAAGCCACAGTCTATCCCTGTGTCTCTGTGGACTCCTGGTGCAGGGCAGCAGGAAGAGCTAAATGCATGGAGAGAAAGGGGAGGGCAGGGCAGAGGCAACGGGGAAAGCAGGTTGTGCTTGTAAATCATCCAGAACGTCCATGGGGTCATCAGTCACTCAGCTCATCCTCTCCACTTCACAGAGGGACAAGTTGTGACCAGAGGAAGGCAGGGACTCCTCTATGGTCATTCGGCAACCTGTGAAGTGGCAGTCTTGAGCTTGACTCTTCCCAGTTCAGCACCTGTAGACCCTCCCAACTCAGCGCCATGACAACCCTGCCCCAGGTGCACCAGTGCTTTCCTGTGGCTGAGGCAGCAGGAGCACCAAAATGTGATATGAAAGCATCCTTGGCATGGGGGTAGGGGATCAGCCCAGCACAGAGGCACAATTCTGGTGCTATGGCAGTCACGGCTGCATCTAGGGGCCTGAGCTGCTGTCCAGAAATCTGGAGAGAATGGGCTGTCCAGAGAGGTAGCGAAATCCTGGGCACAGGAGGTATTCAAGCTGCTGTGGAAGGGGAGGAGGCTAGATTAGCTGAGAGTTCCAGCCACTGCCATGAGTCCAATCTGTGGATTCCACACTCCAGCTCTGGGAGGGCAAGGACATGGATCCTGCCTCAGGGAGGACTGCTCGGAGTCCCAGTGCACCTGTCTTCCTGGCCGTTCTCAGGCATCCTGAATAGGTGGGGACAGAGCACACGTGCATGCGTGTGTGTGCGTGTGTGTACACGGGAGAAGTGAGGGAACTAGAATGTGTCTGGTTCCTAGAATGGCTTCTCCTGCCTCCCCCACACACTTGGCCTGAAGGGATGGGGTTATGCGTTTGGAGGATGAGGCGTCCACTTTCCTGGGCTCAGCACCTTGCACAGATCCCATGGAAATGACACCACAATTGTGTTTCCCCTCAAGTCCTGACTCAATCTGGTGTGTGCAAATGACCTGGAAGTAGAACCAGGTCCTAAAAGACAAAGAGCTTTAAGAGGATGCAGCTGCTTGGCTCAAATTGATTTTTTGTTTGTCTTTGGAGACAGGGTGTTGTTCTGTCACCCAGGTTGGAGTGCAGTGACATGAGCACAGCTCACCATAGCCTTCACCTCCTGGGCTCAAGCGATCCTCCTGCCTCAGCCTCCCAAGTAGCTGAAACTACAGGCACATGCCACCATGCTCAGCTAATTTTTTTTATTTTTATAAAGACAGGGTCTTGCTATGTTCCCCAGCCTGGTCTCAAACTCCTGAGCTCAAATGATCTGCTCACCTCAGCCTCCCAAAGTGCTGGGATTGCAGGTGTGAGCCACCGTGCCCGACCTCAGGTTGATTCTTAAATCCAAGGGGTGTCTGGATAGAGAGATGGCTTCAGCAAGAGAATGGTTTGAGTCTGAATAAGGGAGCCTGAAGTCCCAGCATTTTCTCTGGCAGCTTAAGGGGATGGGGTGTGAATGGGGAAAGGTGTGGATACTTCCTAGGTCCAGGAGTTCGCACCCTGAAGACATACCTGGATGTGAGAGTAGGATCAGGGCACAGGGCTCTGCCCCCACCAAGCCTCTCTGATGGCCATGGGAGCCCCCAGAAGAGAGAGAGCCACCCTCACACCCAGCTTCTCAGGGACAGGCCCTGGCCAGGTCCACCCCTTCCCCTGCTCTGCTCACCCTAGAAGGGCTCAGAAGTCCAGGAGGCAAAGGCGGCCCCCCATACTCTGCATGCTGAGGGGCAAAGGCACCTCTTCTTGTTCCTGTGCCAACTCTGACAGCCCAAGCTGGGCTGTTTGGTAGAAACCTGGGCGAGGTGGGACTGCGGGTGTGTCGAGCTGAAGCCCTCCTTTAAGGTTCCAGCTTCTCTCACCTTTGCCCTCCCTCTCCCTCTGCATTGGAGTCCCCCCCCCCCAACCACCCCCCGCCAACCCTGCTGGGAGAAGGTTGCTGGGGAGCGAGGGGAGGACCCCTCCACCCCACAGCTGAGGTCCTTTTCTCCCACAGCAGGAACTCCAGGGTTCCCCTTCCCTGTCGAAGAACTGGTCCCTCCACGGCCCACAGAAGTCACTGAAGCAACAGAGATTTGTCTTTATTGTTTTCATTGAGGGGATGAGGAGGAGTTGAGGCCCCTCTCAATATAAAGGGGCTGGTGGGGGGTCAGGCGTCTGGAGGCCAGGCCCCAGCCTGGAGAAGGAAGTCCCAGGGCGCCAGTATCTCCCTGCACGCCCGCCCCCGAGGGCTTCCTCTCGCTCCCACCCAAGCAGCCCCCAGTCCCGAGGCCCCTGATTCGGTGCCGAGTATACAGGCTGTCCTACCTGGGGCCTCGAGAGGAGGTTGGTGGTCGGGGTTCCGAGGTGTTCAGCCACTGGGGTTTCGTGGTGGTCCATGGAGGGGGTTTCGTAGCTTTCGGTAGGGAGGTGTTCGTGGCGTTCGCAATTTTCCTGTGGTTTTTAGATTTCTTCGAGCTGAGAACACGTCTTTGCAGCGGTCATGAGGCCGCTCCCCGAGCCCAGCTTGGGCCGCGATGCGCGTGGGTGTGTCCGGCGGCGTCCGTGTCCCCCAGCACCCTCCGCCGTCCTCCCTCCCTCCCTCGCGCCCTCCGCCGGCTCACCTGCTGTTGAAGAGCCTCCCCCACGTACTTCTTGATCCAGCCTAAGTTCAGCCAACTGGCGGCCATGGACTGCTGCGGCACCTGCAGCTCCTCGCCCAGGGCGCCCTCCGGCGGCAGCAGCAGCCACTTGAAGCCAGCTACGATCAGAGCGCATGCGCAGAGCGGAGCCGGCGTCTGGAGAGCTCGGGACTCACAGAGCCGCGGGCGGTCACGTGACTCCGCGGCTCCGGTCGGCCGGGGTCTGCCGAGCCCGGCCCGTAGGCTGCGGGTGTTCCGCGCGGTGGGCAGGCTTGGGTGCAGGGGCGCTCAGGCCGAGGGACGTGACTATTTCTAGGACACACACCAGTGCACGGACGCCCTAAGGGACATCCTGGTGCCCGGGGGAATGGTGCACACCTGGACATGCCCAGTGATGCACGCTGACAGCATCGAGGTAAAAATGGACGGGGAGACACACCCTAAGGTGTACGCACGAGGTCAGCGTAAAACCATTGGACAGCTCCCTAATCTCACCGACCTCTCTCCCGCAAATTTCTTACTTATCGCCCTCTTTTCTCCCTGCCGTTCCCTCAAAATGTCAGTCACGTTGTTCTCTGCCTGGAAGACCCTTCCTCTAGACAGCCTCATGGCCAGCTCTGTCGCCCCCTGGAGGCATTAGCTCAAAATCCACCTTTGCAATGGGTCTTACCCTGACACCCCTGTTTAAAATTGCAACCAGGCAGGGTGCGGTATATAACGCCTGTAATCCCAGCACTTTGGGAGGCCGAGGCGGGCGGATCGCTTGAGCCCATGAGTTCAAGACCAGCCTGTGCAAAAGACAGAGAGCCCTGTCTCTACAATTTAAATATATATATATATTGCAACCCAACCCCTCATCTTGCTCTATCTTTTTCTTGCTCTATTTTTGCACTTTTTTATTTTTTATGAATTTTTTTTTTTTTAGACAAGGACTTGCTTTGTTGCCCAGGCTAGAGTATAGCGTCGGGATCATGGCTCACGGCAGTCTCAAACTCCTGGGCTCAGGCCATCCTCTTGCTTCAGCCTCCCAAGTAGGTAGGTCTACAGGTGCACACAACCATGCCCAGCTAAATTTTAATTTTTTGTAGAGATGGAGTCTTGCTAGGTGGCCCAGGCTGGTCTCAAACTCCTGGCCTCAAGAGAGCCTCCTGCCTTGCCTCCCAAAGTGCTGGGATTACAGGTATGCGCAGCCACACCTGGCTGCACTTTCTAACTTATGTATTCTATACTTATTATATTTATGTCCAAGTCCCTTCCCTCAATGTAAGCATCATTAATCACAACTGGGCTCTTTGCTTATTTTGTCTATTGATGTATCACAAGCACCTAGAACAGTGCCTGGCACTTAGTAGATACTCGATAATACATATTAAATGAATGACTAAGTGTTACACACAGGAAAGCCAGTCTGATGATTCACACACCCAATGCACAGAGAATTCTGTGCCTGCAACACACCATGATTCAGACTATATGCCCATAAACGTGATGCACACCCCCAGAGCTCCTAAGCCCCTCAACCCTCTTTTAAGTGGGAACTCCACTCATCCCCACCACCCAAGCAGGGATAAGAAGCCCTAGTAGCTGTCCTGACCATCAGAATGGTAGATGAGGCTGCCCTTGCCTAACACCTTCATGCCCTTAGTGGGCCTGAGGAGGGCCCTTGGTGCCAGGCCCCATCCCCAAGCTCCTAGAGAATACAGCTGATAGGGAGCCCAAACTTGGCCACCAGACATTACCATGGTGCTGGGCAAGTGCAGAGGAGCACAGCAAAGCGTCTCTGGCCAGGACCTGAGGCCCTTTATATTCCTAAGGATCCATGTCCCCTTTCCCACTAAGGTTCCACTTCCAGCGCAGCCTTCTTTTCCTCCCTCTGTCATGACCTGAAAGTCCAGAACAGAGAGAAGGCGAGGGTGGAAGCACATGGGCTACCACCTGTTCTGACCAGGGCACAGTCCCTGCCAGGGGCCCAGAGGTGTGGGTGGCAGAGGCGGGGAGGCCTGGGGAATAGAGTAATGTTTTGCTCCAAGTATACAGATCCAAGGGAGAAACTGGCTCTGGGTTTGAGAGGGGGCTGTGCTTTTCCCAGGGGCTACTGTTTGGAAGGGAGTTATGCTGAGACCAGATGCCCCTCCCCATCTGACTAGATCCAAGGTGCCTCCTCTCCCTACAGGGCTGCTGTGGGGTCCCAGCATCCCTATTCCCCTCCCCTAGGCCTGCTGCCATGGGGAGGGGGTGGGGCTGCGGTTTCTGGTTTCAGGATTGCAGGCCCTACTGCACAGCTGGGAGATTTTCTCAGCCTGCTTGGCCATTTTGGAGCCCCCGAGGCATGACCTGCTAAGCCTTCTGGAGGGTGGTGGGTCTTGGCTGCCGGGAACTTAGGTCTTGGCTACCTCAGGCCACAGAGCCTCAGCTGTGTGGCCTCTCAGGTCCCCTCTACCCGTTCAATATTGCTACCTTTCTGGGGCAAGATTGTGAAATGTGCGCCGATTCTTCATGCCCACCCCAACCCCAGAAGGGGCGCACTAGGAAGAGCAAGGGCTTCTGGGTAGGAATCCTAACTTCACTATCTCCTGGCTGTGTGACCTTGATTAAGGGATGTTATCTCCCCTGAGCCTCCGCATCCTCATCTGTGAAGAGCTGGTTAGGACTGTTGTGAAGATGGATTTGGATTAGGTGGCTCAGCCTCTGGACAGCTCCTGGCACATGCTAGATGATTAACAGGCGTGAGCCCCTCCGTTCATAAAAGAAACCCCTTTCTCCCATCTCCACTTCTCCTGAAAGTGTCTCATCTTCTGGCCCCTTCTCCTTATTAAAACCTGCTCCCGGCCAGGCATGGTGGCTCATGCCTGTAATCCCAGTACTTTGGGAGGCTGAGGTAGGAGGACCACTAGAACCCAGGAGTTTGAGACTAGCCTAAGCAACATAGTGAGACCTTGTCTCTACAAAAATTTTTTTTAAAGCTAGGTGTGGCCGGGCATGGTGGCTCACACATGTAATCCCAGCACTTTAGGAGGCCGAGGTGGGCAGATCACCTGAGGTCAGGAGTTCAAGACGAGCCTGACCAACATGGAGAAACCCCGTCTCTATTAAAAATACAAAATTAGCTGGGTGTGGTGGCGCATGCCTCTAATCCCAGCTACTCGGGAGGCTGAGGCAGGAGAATCACTTGAACCCGGGAGGTAGAGGTTGCGGTGAGCCGAGATCGTGCCATTGCACCCCAGCTTGGGCGACAAGAGCAAAACTCCATTTCAAAAAAGCTAGGTATGGTGGCACATGCCTGTGATCACAGGTACTGGGGAAGCTGAGGTGGGAGGATTGCTTGAGCCTGGGAAATTGAGGCTGCAGTGAACCAGGATTGCACCACTGCACTTCCAACCTGAGTGACAGAGCAAGACTCTGTCTCAAAACAACAACAAAAACAAACAAACAAGCAAACCCTACTGTCGGTGAGGGTGTGAGAAACTCAATGTCAATGTCACTGAAGTTTATGGGATGGCCCATAGCCAAGTGAGACCAGAACTGCTTTTCTGTGGAGCCAATAATCTCTAGAAAAAGAAAGGAGATTCCCATGAGAAAGTTCCATAGTACAGGGTGGGAGGAGATATCTAGGGACCAGTGTAACCTAAATACCAGCAAACAGGCTGTTCCTTATCCCCATTAGTCACAGCCTGGTGCTGAACGTCTGCCTGCCCCTACAAGAGCTCAAATGATGTGTCCTTTTGCAGCCTCAACTGTCCTTACAAACCCAGGCTCTTTTGCAGGCACTGAGGGCTCTCATCCCCTCACTCTTCTGGACTCCCTTACTCATTCCAGGAACTGTGGAGGGGTATGAGGAGGGAGGAAAGGGGGAAGAGAGGAAAGGAGGAAGCTCAGAGGCTGCCTGCCACCCTCTGAGGGCAAGAGGCGGTGGTGGCAGCGCTGTGATGGGCAGGACAAGGGAATTTGACTTGAGGACACAGCTCCGGGTGGGTCTCCCTGTCAATTGCCCCTTAAACTCTGACTGAAAGCTGCCATTTAAATGGACCTTCCAAATTCACTGTGGAGCATGTGCCCAGATTCCCAGAGAGCAGCAGGACAGGGGCTCCTGCCTCCACTTCTCCGAGAAGAACACTGAGATGCAAAGAGAAGCTACTTAGGCACCTGGTGCAGGCACAACTGGGGCTAAACCCACCATTTTGACTCCAAGTTGGTGTGTGACCGTTTGGACCAGCCCATTTCCAGGGCCCCTGAGATAAGCCCTGTGGGCTTCCTGTGATTGCATGAGTATTCTCAAATGTCATTCTCTGCTACCCACTGTGGAATAGGCCCAGTGATCGTGACCTTGAGTCTCCTGGCTGACTTGCCCCAGACTGATCATCCCACCCACCACCGCTACTCCTCTCTGCTGGGGGTGGCCCAAACCTGGCCTCTCAGGGGCTCACTCCTTCCTACCTGCCCTCCAGTGCATCTGGGGTGCTGGTGACGTCCTGAGAGAGACACAGAGAGAGGCCATTAGTTCGACTGCAGACCATGGAGAGCAGCTGGCCTAGGAGGGGCTTGACTGCCCTGTACAGCATCACTGCATGTTTTTAAAAAGTCCCATAGAAGACCTTTTCGCTTGGTGAGGGAGTGCCATGGTGTCCTGCCTTCTCCTCTCTAGACTGCATGCTTCCCGAGGGCAGCTGGGGTCTTGTTCAGCTCTGAACCTCCAGCATCTGGCACAGTGACCAGCTCACCATAGGCCTCCATGGCTGCTTAGAGGGTGGGTGGAGGCGGGAGGGAGGCGGGAGGGAGGCAGGAGGAAGGAAGGAGCAGCAGAAGGGAAGGAGGGACTCATGGATAAATGGATGTGACCCACAAAGGGACAAAGGGACAGATGAATGAGCGAACAAATGAGCCAGGCATGGCCTGGCTCACGTCATCGGGCCTGGAAGCAGCTGCCGCCCATCCTCCCACGTTCATGCGCTTTGTTTCGCATGTGGGTGTGGAAGAGGCAGAGGGAGGAAACTGAGGGACCCCCACATCTCATCTGTGGGCTCCTCCAAAATGGGCTTGTGTCTCCTCCTCTCTTGGATCTTCCTTGCTCCTTTGCTCCCCCAAACCTGAGGCTAGGCCACACCTGGCCTTCAACTGCCCCTTATTACCTCCCAGGACTCTTCTTATCTGGGACTGTGCTAGGGCAGGAAGGGCAGTGTGGCCTGGACACAGGGGCCAGGGAAGAGGAAAGAGTGGCCTCTCCCAGCCTCCTCCTCCCCCCAGCTTTCTTCCCCCAGCCCTCCTCCTCCCCAGCCCTCCTCCCCACCTCTCCTGAGGGGGCCCATCCTGCCCTCCAGGCTACAGTTCCAGCACTCATGACTGAACTGGGCCTGAGGATGGAACTCAGGACGGCACTGGAACTGGAACAGGCTGAGATGTGCGGCTTCCCACAGGGTCTCAGCCAGGCCGGGGTCCCTCCAGCAGAGTTGCTTCTGCTGCTGGGAAAGCTTCAGCAACAGCAGGTCACACTGCTTCAGGTGGGCCCTGCCCTGTGCTGGGGCCACCGCGGTGCCCAATCCTGGGAATGGCGTCAGGACCTCCCACCCCATCAGGTTAGAGAGGGCGAGAGGAGGGAGATGGGTGAGGCTTGGGGGTGGCGTGGGGCACGTGAAGGGGAGGGGGCCTTCTCGGGGGCTTCATTTACTACCCTTCTGGGTGGCAGGCTGACCCCATGGGGGTCCCATCCCCATTTTACAGATTAGGAAACCAGAGTTCATGGAACAAGGGTTGCTGCGGGACCTTAAACCCAAGTTTTCCGGATTCCGGTCTCTGCTCTTCTTATCCACCCTGTTTCCCAAACTTGCCCAGTTAGAAAAATCATCTGGGGTGCTTATTAAAAATACACTTTCCCAGGATTCATGTTGGGCAATTCTGAGTCTATTGGTCTGGAATTGAGCCTGGGAATCTGTATATTTACCACATTCCCTGACTAGCTTTTGTGATCCAAGAAGTTTGGGAAATAGCGCACACTGTATTGGTCGCTGCCTGGCCAGGAGAGCCATATTCCTAAGAGGAGGCTGGTAGATGGGATGTGGACGTTGAGCAGACACCCAGCCAAGGTCCCCTGACATCCCTCTCTCCCTTACATTATGTGGCTGCCCAGTAATCCCATACCAATCTCACATGTTTCCGTACTTCCCAGATAGATCTTCAACCATCTGACCACTTGGTGCCTGGTACAAATAGATGTCTGGGGAGGGAAAGGGAGGAAAGGAAAGATAAGGGAAGGAAGGAAGGACTGATGAATGGTTAGATGAAGGTGAAGGAGCTGGATTCCCATCAGGCCATCAATCCCAGACTTCTTGTTCTCCTAGATCCAAAGTTCATTGATTCTGGAGCAAAGCTGCCAAATTCTAAGACTGACTTTCTAGCTGTGCGATTTCCTTGGTTTTTCTCTTCTGGAAATTGGGGACAGTGATATTTTCTACCTCCTAGGGTTGCTAGGAGGATTATATGAAATGGACTAACCACATGTAGGCCTACCTTCCTGCTAACTGGAGTTTCCCAAACTTCTCTCATTTTGCAATATGCTTTAGTCTCCAACTAAGCGGAGTCTCCCCTTTGTCCAGATGAGGAAATGAAGGTTTCATGAGCAAGCCGCGACTGGCTCGATCATTCAACATATCAACAGCAGGGTGGGAATTGGAATTAGAGCTCGCCTTCCCTCTTCCCCGAAGCTGTGAGATGGCGCTGCTGCTTCGAAATGTTTGCTGTCCTATACCCTGGTGCCCCAGTGTGGGTGGAATATACATCATTCCAGGACCTCCTGCCCATGAAGAAGTAACCCCATTCTGGGGCATCCTGACCGCATAGCCAGGGTAAAAGAGCAAAGGTGGGCTGGGTGTGGTGGATCACACCTGTAATCCCAGCACTTTGTGTGGCCAAAGCAGGTGAATTTCTTGAGTCCAGAAGTTTGAGACCAGCCTGGGTGACACAGCGAAACCCCATCTCTACTAAAAATACAAAAATTAGCCATGCATGGTGGCACAAGCCTGTAGTCCCAGCTACTTAGGGGGCTGAGGTAGGAGGAGGATAACTTGAGCCTGAGAGGCAGAGGCTGCAGTGAGCTAAGATCGTGTCACTGCACTCCAGCCTGAGCAACAGAGTGAGACCCTGCATAAAAAAAAAAAGAAAAAAAAGAAAAAAAAAAAAACAAAGCAAAGGTGGAAGCAAGGGATAGCTCTTAGAGCTGCTGCTTGGATGTAGCACTTGCCACTGTTGCTCAGGTGCCACTGGCCAAGGCAAGTCCTGTGGTCAAGCCAGGAGTGGTCAGAGAGGCCCACATCCCTCTGAGCCAAGGGCACAGCTCTCCTGTTTGGAGCCACCTGCCTTAGCCAGGACATCTGGCTGGATGCCACACCCTCTTTGTATGCCCCGGAAGTCGGAAGCCTCACCAGAGGGTATGCGGCCTGGCCAGGCCCCAGGTGCCCTCAGAAATCACTCGTAGATTCCAGACCCATCAGGTCCAGTCAACCCATCATGGAGCATATATCTGAAACCCCCAAGCAGAGATAGGTGCTATCTGGCCCAGTCTGGAGTTGGGCTCCTCTCCCAGACACGGTGACGGTAGTAACCCGTTAATAATTAATCTGGGGGCAAATCGATACATTTCCAGTCCACCAGGTCTATACCGAAACCCCTCCCTACAGCCTGGCAGGAAACCCTCAGAGCTTGACCCTTGACAGGTCCAGAGCAGGACAGGATGTCAACCCCAGCTGAGGAGACCACGCCTTGACTGGCTTCCAGTGTGGAGGGCAGCTTGGGGGCTGCGACTTCTGCTCACATATTTCCCGTGTTTCGGAAACTAGACCTCCCTGGTAGCAGCTAATTGACTGACAGAGGGGAGAACAAGCAGGGAGTGATGGAAATTTTGGTCAATGAGGCTGCATATCCTTCAAGACCTGCCTCAAATGCCATTTTAATAGCTATTATATAATTATAGCTACATTATATTTCATATGACATATGATATATAACACATTATTTTACTTTAAACCTGGGATACATGTGCAGAACATGCAGGTTTGTTACATAGGTACACATGTGCCATGGTGGTTTACTGCACCTATCAACCCGTCATCTAGGTTTTAAGCTAAGCCGCATGCATTAGGTATTTGTCCTATTGCTCTCCCTCCCCTTGTCCCCTACCTCCCAACAAGCCCCAGTATGTGATGTTCTCCTCCCTGTGTCCTTGTGTTCTTATTGTTCAACTCTCACTTATGAGAACATGCGGTGTTTGGTTTTCTGTTCCGATGTTAGTTTGCTGAGAGTGATAGTTTCCAGCTTCATCCATGTCCCTGCAAAGGACATGAACTCATTCTTTTTTATGGCTGCTTATTATTATTTTTGAGACAGAGTCTTGCTGTGTGGTCCAGGCTGGAGTACAGTGGTGTGACCTCGGCTCACTGCAACTTCTGCTTCCCAGGTTCAAGCAATTCTCCTGCCTCAGCCTCCCAAGTAGCGGGACTACAGGTCCCCGCCACCATGCCCAGCTGATTTTTGTATTTTTAGTAGAGATGGGGTTTCACTTTATTGGCCAGGCTGGTCTCAAACTCTGACCTCAAGTGATCTGCCCACCTCGGCCTCCCAAGTGCTGGGATTACAGGCGTGAGCCACTGTGCCCAGCCCAAGCTGTACTCTTGTCTGGGACTCCACTATAATGTGGAGTGAAGGCTCAAAGTTGGTTTGTCTAACTAAAGGCGTCATCCTTGATTATGACCTCTGACATCTGGAGAGTACCAGAATTCCCTAGGCTGCCCTTGGGGGGCCTAGGGAACCTTGTCTCTACAAAAAAATATATAATCATTAACCAGGCATGGTGGTGTGCACTTGCGATCTTCTTCCTTTGCGGTACAAACTTTTATTGCCTACTCAATTGCCTACTGGCCAATTGGCCAGGAACATGCACCCCGGTGTTTCAATCTCCAAACGCTAACATTTTGTCTAACAACCAAACTATTCAGGTTCCTTTAGTAATCCCTATTTCCTCCTCCACACATACCAGGTGGGCTGTACACTTCATTCTCTTCAGCAGGGCAAAACATCTCTGCTACACTCGGCACCAGGATAGCCAGTTGGCCCTTTCTTAGGACCCCACATTTTCCGCCTCATAATACTAACAATTGGCCCATGTGTACTCACCTTCCTATCCCACTTTCTCTCTTGTCCTGGCAACCACCCAGAAACACATTAATACCATCACTCTCTTCTCCCAGGTCTGATATCAGCGCCTCAAGGAAAACAGCTCCGGGCAGGGTGTGCTGGCTCACGCCTGTAATCCCAACACTTTGGGAGGCCAAGGCAGGCAGATCACCTGAGGTCAGGAGTTCAAGACCAGCCTGGCCAACATGGTGAAACCCTGTCTCTACTAAAAATACAAAAAATTGCCAGGCGTGGTGGTAGGTACCTACAGGCTGGAGGCTGGAGAATCACTTGAACCCATGGGGCAGATGTTGCAGTGAGCCAAGATTGTGTCATTACACTCCAGCCTGGGCAATGAGGGCAAGACTCCATCTCAAAAAAAAAAAAAAAAAAAAAGGAAACAATGATGAAGTTGAACACCCACTGCTTCAAAACCCAAACCTGAGTACAGCGCCCTATTCAGCAAGAAGCAGCCAGCCAATCAACAATGCCCCTCTTCCTTTGAAAGTAAAAGGCAAGAATGTTAGTCCAAACTGCACCATCTTGTAAGCTCCCTGCTATTTTGCAGACCTTGGTCAAAGTGAAACATTTCACGGGGGTTTGGGCCATGAGAAAACATCCTGCCTAACCAACTGACCACAAGGCAAAGGCCCAACTAAACAAACATCCCTATCATGTCTTGCTGGACAAAGGTCCAAGGAACACCATGATGACATCCTGCTGGAACAAGGGCCAGAACAGCCGCATCATGGGAACAAATATCTCATCAATATCCTGCTGGGCAGCAAGCCATACTGCCCAGACCCCTCCCACCCATACCTACAAATTGCCCCAGCCTGTAAGCAGTAGTGGACTCTGGCATTAGGCTGGTCCCACACTTCTGTAGGTTTTATGCTGGATGTAAAGCCTGCATTTGCGTTGAGCTGCCTTCTTTCTGTGTCTTTCTTTAGCCCTCGCCTTCCCTTCCAAACCTAACAGCAGTAACACATGGTACAGGTTTGTAGCCTAGGAGCCATAGGCCATACCACGTAGCCTAGGTGTGCTGTGGGCTACACCACCCAGGTTTGTGTAAGTATACGCTGTGATGTTAGTGCAAGGTGAAATCACCTAATGATACATTTCTCAAGCTCCTCCTCATATGGCAAGCAACGCATGACTGTATATGAAAGCTCTTAAATACGGATTAAGTTTCTAAATCTCTAAAAGAAAAAAGTCATTATTTACTACATATGGAATTTTTTTTTTTTTTCCCCCCTGAGACGGAGTTTCACTCTTGTTGTCCAAGCTGGAGTGCAATGGCGGGATCTTGGCTCACTGCAACTTCTGCCTCCCGGGTTCAAGCAATTCTTCTGCCTCAGCCTCCCAATTAGCTGTGATTACAGGCGCCTGCCACCAAGCCCAGCTAATTTTTTTTGTATTTTTTGTAGAAATGGGGTTTCACCATGTTAGCCAGGCTGGTCTCAAACTCCTGACCTCAGGTGATCTGCCCGCCTCAGTCTCCCAAAGTGCTGGGATTACAGGTGTGAGCCACCATGCCTGGCTGGAATGTTTTCTTAAAACATTCATTTCAGTGGGAACGTAATTTGGGGCTAGAGTCTTTTAACTTTCACCCCAAAGTTGCAAAGTGTTTCGAGGTTTTTCCCTGTAAAATAATTATTTTAATTCAATTTAAATAAAACCCATCAAGGAAACTTTAACCTTTTAGAAGTCTAGCTTCCTGTGAAATGTGAGAGGAAGTCAACACTGATCTCAGAAATCTGATTACAACAATAGATCTACCCCTTAATGAGGCGAGTCTTGAATCTCTTCCACTTCAAACCGTTAATCTGCACTATGTGCCTATGCTAGGCACTGGAGTAAGATGAAGCACCTTCTTGGAGTTCACATGCTATTGATTATGCCAGACAATGAGCAATAAAATAGGTAAGAATGGCTGTGGGGGAAGTCAGCTGGGTTCTAGTTACAGTCGTATTTCAGGAAATTATTTAATATGCTGACTTTAACAACCTAAGCCTCTTGTCCATGTGTGCACACAGGGTAGACCTCTGAAGAGTGGTGCTGTAATTTCTAGGGTAATGGCCGTGTTAAGTCAAGGCAGGATGACAGTTCAGCCTCATCCAAGAATAGTGCAAAGGGCTCTTCACTCGGATTACAGCCTTCTCTCCCAGACTGAATTGCTCACCCCACTGTGAACCCCCTAAATTTGAGACAGGTCTCAGTTAATTTAGAGAGTTTATTTTGCCAAGGTTGAGGATGCACCCGTGACAGCCTCAGGGAAGTCTTGACAAAATATGCCCAAGGTCATCAGGGCACAGCTTGGTTTTACACATTTAGGGAGACATCATGAGACATCAGTCAATATATGTAAGAAGTACATTGCTTCATCTGGAAAGGTGGGACAACTTGAAGCAAAGGCAGGAAGACTTAAGTGGGGAGGAAGCTTCCAGGTCACAGATGGCCGACACACAAACGGTTCCATTCTTTTGAGTTTCTGATCAGCCTTTGCAAAGGAGGCAATTCAGATAAGCATCTATCTCAGTGGGCAGAGGAGTGACTGAATCAAATGGGAGGCAGGGTGCCCTAAGCAGTTCCCAGCTTGATTTTTCCTTTGTGATTTTGGGGGCCACAGATATTTTCCTTTCACATTTCCCCCCTTTTCTTTTTAAAAATCTGTTGGAGAAAGCATTTTACAAGAAAATAAGTCTCTGGTCTCAGGTTTCATTTGATCTCTCATGGCTAGGATGGTTTATTACTTGATAAGTAGGTCCCAAAAGCTCATTTTTAGCAGGTTGTGAAGTCTCATGTCCTGTGAAGAGAAAATAGTGGGGAGGAAGAGAGGAAAAACAACAACAAACAAAAGAACAATCCTGGAAAAATTGATATAGGCCACATTACTCTGAAGTCCATGGTTTAGTAGGCAGGGATGAAAGTGGTTTATGTATGTAAACAGGTTGCTGTTATTTTCTTCTGAAGTTTAAGTTGTCTGACTTCAGTTCACAGGATTTTAAGAAAGCACAGCTTAGTTTCCAGTGACTCCAAATTAGGAAAAATGGAAAAAAGAAGGAAAAAAATTGAAAACATTATTTTGGAGACTTGTAACCAAGACAAATTAAATTTGGTGCAAGCTGTAGAAAGTAATCCAAATTGAAAAAAAAATAGGCAAGACTAGAATCTAACAACAGGTATACAATCATTTGGAAACAAAAGTTTTTCTCCAGTTTCCCATTTTACTAAAGACAAATCATGGTAGGATTCATTAGCTTATTATACTTGGTCTATATATTTGTATACAATGCAGCAAGAATAATTATTGTTTTTTTTTTTTTTTTTTTTTCATAGGCTTTTAAATTGCCTTTGATGGAACTTTGTTCCATAAGAGAAATCTAAGACTTTTTAAAGTCCAGCCCAGCCA
This sequence comes from Papio anubis, assembly GCF_008728515.1. NCBI lineage: Eukaryota > Metazoa > Chordata > Mammalia > Primates > Cercopithecidae > Papio > Papio anubis. The sequence continues at coordinate 21,228,730 of NC_044992.1, forward strand.
TGGATTGTGCCATCAAATACTCATGAGCTGGGTGAAATTTCCTCTCCTCTTGAGGTTCTAAGATAAACCTGGGGCTTCTGTGCCTGTCAGAAAGTGACATTCTTTACTTTCCACAGGTCAGAAACCCTGTTCAGGGACTGTGTACACAAAATATGAGGCTAGTTTTCCAGGTTTGATTCCTTAAAGGAAAGCACACCATTCCAGTCAAAGCCTTGGTAAACTAACCAATTTCTCCAATTGCATCCTGTTACAAGTGAAAACAGACTCTTAGTGCACTTATGCAAATAACTATATTGCCATAAGTTAAGAATACTCACAAGTAGTTTCCAATTCTGGAGAAATCAAGTAGAGAGAAACAAATATGCTCCAAATTTTGTTGATAAGAGTATACAAAATTGTTAAAAGCTTTCATTACCTCAAAAGAAGTTAAGACTCTGAAAAACAAAACAAGGGATCAGTAAACATATTAAAGAGTCAGAAAGATTGGTTAAATCTATGCAGCTGATTCCTGTTCTCTCATGTAGTTCATCAGTATCAACTCATGAACATTTTAGCTCTCCATGAGTCCTGAAAGTTTTCCCTCTATTCTAATGTCACAGTCTCCAAAGTTATCAGAAACCTGCATTCAAGAGCACCAGTTGGAGGCTGGGTGTGGTGGCTCATGCCTGTAATCCCAGCACTTTGGGAGGCTAAGGAGGGCAGATCATGAGGTCAGGAGATCAAGACCATCCTGGCTAATGCAGTGAAACCCCATCTCTACTAAAAATACAAAAAATTAGCTGGGCATAGTGGCAGGCACCTGTAGTCCCAGCTACTCGGGAGGCTGAGGCAGGAGAATGGCGTGAACCCGGGAGGCAGAGTTTGCAGTGAGCCAAGATCGCACCACTGCACTCCAGCCTGGGCAACACAGCAAGACTCCATTTCAAAAAAAAAAAAAAAAGCACCTGTTGGAGATTTATAGCAAGACCACCTTCTAAAGAGGACCAAAACAAGATAACAATTGTCCATGGATGAAAAAAAAGTTTTAAGGTAGCCATAGTTAAAAGACACAATTGACAAGGAAATTTGTTATCTCTGTGGCACATAATAATTGTAATATAACAATTATGATTATTATTGATAATGTACACTAAGTTATATCAGAATTACAGGAGTTTCCCATAATTTTGGAGCACATACCGATAACATATTTATACATATACAGCCCAAAGAAAACCCAACACCACTTCATATTTGACAATGCCTCCTGTATAATTTTTTATACCAAATAAGCCAAATTATGTCTTTTTGGGCTTTAGGGAAGCTAATATCTTAAAGGATTAATTAGATTAGAAAAATATATAATTCATAATTTGATTTTAGAAAGTTTGTCAAATATAAAAGGTTTAAAACACCTGATATTACAAAATAGGATCACAGGTCATTGTAAAGTCATGTATTTAATCGAAGTGGTAATTCAAGGATTAGAAAAACACACACACACACACACACAAACTGGTCAGGTGCAGTGGCTCATGTTTGTAATTCTAGCACTTTGAGAGCCCGAGGCAGGTGGATCACCTGAGGTCAGGAGTTCGAGACCAGACTAGCCATCATGGTGAAACCCCATCTCTAGTAAAAATACAAAAATTAGCTGGGTGTGGTGGCTGGTGCCAGTAATCCCAGCTACTCAGGATGCTGAGGCAGGAGAATCACTTGAACCCAGGAGACAAAGGTTGCAGTGAGCCAAGATTGTGCCATTGCACTCCAACCTGGGTGACAAGAGCGAAACTCGGTCTCAAAAAAAAAAGCAAAAACTTTCATTCTTTGAGGAGACAACTTTCTAAACAAAAAAGCCCTAATAAAAATAGCATGAAGCCAATTACATTTGTTTTCAAAATTTTACAAACAATCTATACAATTTAATCTTGATTATAAAATATAACTTCCATAAGCCTTTTATAATCTTTATAACCTTTATAATAGAGTTGGCTAATGCTTCTAGAAAACCTTGTTAATCTGACACAGGGGTCCATATACTGATTTTGCATCAGTGTGCCTTTGACATTAATTAATTTACAAAGAAACTGAACTTATTTTATCTTTGAAAATTGGCCCTTACAATCTTACATGCCCACCTCTTCTGCCTCAGGAACTGACTGAGATTTTGATGAGACTTTGATTCCATTCCTGGACACAGATTCAACTGGAGAGCTGCCCCTGGGGCCACAGGAGTTCACTGCTGCATACCAGGATCTGAATGACAAGCTGACTCAGCAAGAAAGGCTCCCAGAGGTGGTTCCAATGCTAGACTGGGACCAGAACCAGGCCCTAGCTCAGCCTCTTCACCTCAAAAGTAAGGTTCAAACTGTAGATCGAGATCAGGCTGCAGATCATCAGGCATATGAAATACTTGTTCCACCTCTAGACAGTCAGAATTCAAAAGCAACCAAGTTTATTGTGTTGATGAAAAGAGTCAAACTCTGTAAAATATTTGAAGAGGTTTATTCTGAGCCAAATCTGAGTGATCAGGGTCTGTGACACAGCCCACAGGAGGTCCTAAGAACATGTGCCCAAGGTGGTTGGGATACAGTTTGGTTTTATATATTTTAGGAAGGCATGAGACATCAATCAAATACATTTAAGAAATACATTGGTTTGGTTCAGAAAGGTGGGACGACCCAAAGTAGGGGCTTCCAGGCTACAGGAAGGGTGCCTGGCTCTTAGCTGGTTCTCTCCTGGATCTGGAAAGAAAGGAAGGAAAACAAAGGGGGCAAGGGGATTCTCTATAGCATGTAGATTTTTCCCACAAGAGACTTTGCAGGGCAATTTCAAGGTGTGGCAAGGAAATATATTTTGGGTTAAATATTTTTTCCTTGTTTCATAATGTTATGCCAGAGTCAGATTGAAAAGTAAGTCACGATCTATAGGGTCAAATAAAACCCATCTGATGGGAATTTATGGTTTGTAGGGCATGCCTCCCTTAGACTCCTTAGGTAGGAATTTGGGCAAGATAAAAACTCAGAGCTTAGTCCTCAATTGTTTTGCCCAAGAACCTGAAGAAAGATCTAGCTCAGCATTGGAGGCTTGCTAAGGTTGTTGGAACTCCACGCTGATTTGTATCAAAACCTCAGCATCAGAATCAAATTTTGCAGGCTGAGTATTTAGATTCAGGTACGGATATGAGTGACCATGGCTCGTGACACAGCCCTCGGGGGGTCCTGAGAACATGTGTCTGAAAGATTCTCCCTGGGGCCTGAAAGCCTGGGGAGATGAACAGCTCCTCCCTTCTCAGGCCCAGTCCCAAGGTGCAAGACCACTTGTGCCAGCACCGTGTGCCAGCAAGATAGCAGAAGCAGGAAGGGGGCTTGCCAGAAAACATGTACCCCTGCAGATCGAGAAGGAGGCCACCCGGGTACCACGTAGCAGTTATATCAGACTGGGACACTTCTTGTTTATAGGAGACTATAAAACCCCAGCCCTGTCCTCACTTGGGGCTGTCGCCATTTTAGGCCTCAGCCAGCCTGCACCCAGGCACTCATTACCTTGTGTTGTTTGTTGATGCACTCTCGGGGTTCAAACCAACACAAGAACCTTACAGTGCCCAAGGTGGTTGGGGTACAGTTTGGTTTTATGTATTTTAGAGAGGCATGAGGCATCAATTGAATACATTTAAGAAATACAATGGTTTGGTTCAGAAAGGCAGGACAACTCAAAGTGGGGGCTTCCAGGCTACAGGTAAATTTAAACATTTTCTGGTTGACAATTGGTTGAGTTTATCTGAAGACCTAGGATCAATGGAAAGGAATGTTCAGGTTAAGATAAAAGATTGTGGAGACAATGTTTTGTTGTGCAGAGGAATCTCTCAGCAGACTTCAGGGGGAAAGCAGGTTATAAATATTTCTTATCAGACCTAAAAGGGTGTCTGGCTTTTAGTTTATTCTCTCCTGGATCTGGAAAAAAAGGAAGGAAAACAAAGGTGAAAAGGGATTGATTCTCTATAGAATGTGGATTTTTCCCACTTGAGACGTGGCAGGGCAATTTCAAGGTATGGCCAGGAAATATATTTTGGGCTAAATATTTTTTCCTTGTGTCAGTGTCAGATTGAAAAGTAAGTCATGATATATAGGGTCAAATAAAACCCATCTGGTGAGAATTTATGGTTTGTAGGGCATGAGTCCCTAGACCCCTTAGGTAGGAATTTGGGCAAGATAAAAAATCAGAGCTTAGTCATCAACTGTATCCGGGCAGCCTGCCTCCAGAACTCCAGTGAACTCAGATAAGCCTCAAGGGCCCCCTGAGCAAGTTGGACTTTCTTAATTCCATCTAGACCCTGAGACTCAAAACCCAGAGACCCTTGAAGAGATCCAGTCCTCTTAGCTCCAGCAAGAAGCCCCAGCACAGCTTCCACAAGCTCCCTGAGGAGGTAGAACCTTCTTTAACCCAGCAGGAGGCCCCAGCTCTGCCTTCTCAGTCCCTTGAGGGAGTCCAGTCTTCTTCAACAGAACAGGAGTCCCCAGCACAGCAGTTAACTGCCTCTGAAGAGATTGTAGCTCAGCCATCAATACATCATGAGGTAAATGTCCCATCGAAAAGTTGGAATGAAGCTTAGCACTCACACTTGCCCAATGTCAAGCCAGGCACAGGCTGCCTCTCAGCCTCCAGAGCACCCCAAGGAAGTCAACTCTTCCTCAGCCCAATTAAAGGCCCCAGCTCAGACACCAGAGTTCCCTGAGGAGATGAAACCTTCTGCAACTCAGCAAGGGACCCCAGCTGAGCCTCCAGGTCCTCCTGTGGAGGTTCAACCTTCCCCCAGTGAGCAGGAGCAGCCAGTTTGGCCTTCTGAGTTTCCTAGGGGAGTTGAACCTTTTCAGACCCAGCAGGAGGCTCTAGCTCGGCCTCCAGAGTCTATGGAGAATGCAGCTCAAACTCCACCGAATCTTAGGGTGACAGTTCAACCTCCAGGCGAGGATCAAGCTCATTATAACTTGCCCAACATTACAGTTAAACCTGCAGATGTGGATGTTACTATAACTTCACAGCCTACCAAGGAGACTGAATCTTCTCCAGCCCAGCAGGAAGCCCCAACCCAGTCTCCAGAGGAGGTGGAACCTTCTGCAACACAAGAGGAGGTTCCAACTGAGCCTCCATGTCCTCCTGTGGAGGCTGACCCTTCCCCCAGTGAGCAGGAACAGCTTAGCCCTCTGAGTCTTCTGGGGATGTTGAATATTCTCCAGCCAGGCAGAAGACCCCAGCTCAGCCTCCAGAACATCATGAAGCCAGTTTCACCTCTAGGTCACCATCAAGCTCAGCATTCTGATTTGCCCAATGTCACTGTTAAGTCTCCAGATATGCAGCTTACCATAGCAACAGAGCCTACTGCAGAGGTGGGAACTTCTCCAGTCTATCAGGAGGGTACAGCTCAGCTCTCAGGGCCAGTTAATGATGTAGAACCTTACAGGGCCCCACCTCTGCCTCCAGAGTCATTGGAAGAGGCTAGGCCTTTATCAGTTCAACAGGAGACTTCAGTTCAGTCTCCAGAACCTATTAAGGATGAGAACCCCTCTGCAACCCAGCAGGAGGCTGCAGCTGAGCATCCATAGACCCCTGAGGTGGTTGAGTCTTCTCTAATCCAGCAGGAGGCCCCAACTCAGACTCCAGAGCTCTCTCAAGAAGTTGTAGCTCAACCTCCAGAGCATCATGAGGTAACAGTTTCTCCTCTAAGTCATGATCAAGTTCAGCCTCCAACATTGCACAATGTCACTGTTAAACCTGTGGATCACATGGTTAGCATGACTTGAGATTTCACTAATCAGGTTGAAATTTTAACCCAACAGGGGGCCCCAGCTCAGCCTTTAATGTCCCCTGAGCAGTTTCAACATTTGAAAGACCAGCAGCAGAGATTATAATTCAGCAGCTAAATACCCTTGAAAATGATGAACTTCCTCCAGTCCATCAAGAGCCCACAACTCAGCCTCCAACTGAGCTCTCCTCAGACTTTGAAGGTTCATTGAAAGGTGGGATGATATTTTCACCTCTAGATCTTTCTTCAACATTCAAAAGTAATTCAACTTTGCCTAATACCACAGTTAAAAATGTGAATATAGAGCTTCCCATACCTTCAGCAGTCACTGGAGGTTGAAACTTCTCCAGTCCAGCAGGACAACCCCCCTATTCCCACTGAGCAGGCTGACTTTTCTCTAGCCCAGCCTGATCTCCCTTCCCCATCTCTGCATTCTCCTGAAAAGATTGAACCTCCAGTCCAGTAAGAGGCCACAGCTCAGACCCCAGGTCGCCCTAAGAAGGTAGAACCTTCTCCAGTACAGCAAGAGTTCCAAGCTGAGTCACCAGAGCCCCCTAAGGAGGTTGAACCATCTGCAACCCAGTAGGAAGCCTCAGATCATCCTCCAAAGTCCACTGAAGAGGTCAGTCCTCCACCGCAGCAGGAGATACCAGCTCAGCCATCAGAGCCACCTGAGAAGGTCGAACCATCTCCAGTCCTACAGCAACCCCCAACTCAGCTTTTAGAGCCAGCTGAAGAGGTAGAATCCTCTCCAGCCTAGCAGGCAGGCCCTGCTCAGTCTTCAGAGCCCCCTATGGTGATAGAAACACCTCTGACCCAGCAGATGGCCCCATCTTTGCCTCCAGAGTTCCCTCAGGAGTTGGACCATATCTAACTCAGCAGAAGGCTCCAGCTCAGATTCCAGAGCCCCCTATGGAGGCAGAACCTTCTCCAACCCTGCAGGAGGCCACAGTTCAGACTCCAGAGTCCCCTAAGGACATAGAACTTTCAAGCCAGCAGATGGTACCAGCTCAGCTTCCACAGCCACCTAAGGAGGTTGCTGCTCAACCTCCAGCTCACTACGAGGTGACTGTTCCAACACAAGGTCAGGATCAAGCTCAGCACTCAATATTGCCCAGTGTCACAGTTCAACCTTTGGATCTGGGGCTTACCATCAATCCAGAATCCATGACAGAGGTTGAACTTTCTCCAACCATGCAGGAGACCCCAACTCAGCCTCCTAAGAAAGTTGTACCCCAACTTCCAATATATCAAGAGGTAGCAGTTGCGACACTAGGTCAGGATCAAGCTCAGCATTCAGTGTCACCCAGCATCACAGTTCAACCTTTGCACCTGGGACTTACCATAACTCCAGAACCCAGTACAGAGGTTGAACATCCTACACCCCTGAAGAAGACTATAGTTCCTCCAAACCACCCTAAGGTGACATTTCCACATCCAGACCATGTTCAGACTCAGTATTCAAACCTGACTCAAGCCACAGTTCAACCTTTTGACCGGGGGTTTACCATCACTCCAGAATCCACTACAGAGATTGAACCTTCTACAGCTCTGACGACTACATTTTCTCCTCCAAAACATCCTGAGGTGACACTTCCACCTTCAGACAAGGGTCAGGCTCAGCATTCAAACCTGACTCAACTCACAGTTCAACCTTTGGATCTGGGCCTTACCATCACTCCTGAATCCACTACAAAGGCTGAAACTTCTACAGCCCTGACGATTACAGCTCCTCCTCCAAAACACCCTGAGGTGACATTTCCATCTCCAGACAAAGGTCAGGCTCAGCATTCAAGCCTGACTCAAGTCACAGTTCAACCCCTGGACCTGGAGCTTACCATAACTACAGAACCTACTAGAGGTTAAACCGTCTCCAACCATGGAGGAGACCTCAACTCAGCCTCCAGACCTGGGGCTCGCTACAGAGATTGGACATTCTACAGCCCTGGAGAAGACTACAGCCCCTCATCCAGACCAAGTTCTAACTCAGCATCGAAACCTGATTAAAGTCACAGGTCTACCTGCTGAACTAGAATCTACTCAGGATTCATGGGTGCAGGCTGAAAGTTATGCTCAAAATAAGGCTTTAACTGCACAAGAGGGAACTGACTCAACAGCTCAAGTTTGAGGATTCTACAGCAACTCTTTTCCACGAAACAAATGATATGATTTTTTAAAATTAATTTTTGTATATATATATATATATTAGTTTTTTTGTAAAGATGGGGGTCTCGCTTTGTTGTCCAGGCTGATCTTGAACTCCTGAGGCTCAAGTGATCTGTCTGCCTTGGCCTCTTGAAATGGTGGGATTACTGGCACGAGCCACCACGCCTGGCTCAAGCGCCTCTAGATTCACAGTAGACACTGCACTAGCTGATCCTTCCCATTTCTGGTTCAGGTCCTTCATTTCATACGTTAAGGTGTGCTGACTCCCAGTCCATGGCCTTTTTGATATCTTTATGGGAGTAGAATGTGGCAAGATTTTTATTAGCCTCAAAGACTCTCAAAGTTTAAGAAGTATTGCCCTAAATGATTTTTTTTAAATATCCCTTATTAGAAGAGGAAAACCCACTATTTTTGTAGAAGCCTTTTGCTGTAGAACAATGGGATGGAATAAAGGTAGCTCACAAAATAAGGGAATATTTCTAATCTTGTTTTTTCTCTCCAAATTCTTGTATACAGGTCCAGACAGATAGGCATTGTTTCCTTTCTATTAGCTGAGGAAACAGGATGACAGGACTGGGGCATGTCATCACTGTCCTAAATGTACTGAAATCTTAACAACTTCAGCTGAAAAAAAGGCCAAAGCAGGCTGTGAAAATATATTTAAATGACAAACTTCAAAATGATCTATGCTAGAATCCCAAGGCAGGCAGGGAAAACTGATTCCTTGGAGGAAGGTAGTCAAAGAAATAAGCAAAGTGACCTAGACCCTCATCCAATTATGTGTGATGTACTTGGGGAGGGAGTAACCCCTTTCCTTTATTCATCTACGTATGTCCATGAGCCACGAGAACACACCTCTCCACATGAAGTTCCTCAATACAAGACCTCTGACTGCATCACGTAAACCCTCTTACAGGGGCAAAGTCTAGAGAATCTGAAGTGGTGAGCCTATATCTTAATTAAAGCCCTGAGAATAACCTTGAAGAAGACTGCCTAGTAATGAGGAACAATGGAAGAAGCAAGGAGCCTGGAATCAGGCAGACCTGGGTTTGAATTCTGGCTCTGTCAGTTTCTGGTGAAGTGACTTGAATAATGAACATGACCCTTTCTGGGTAGCATTTACAGCACAAGGGCATTTGGAAAATAAATGAAAGACAATGTATATAGCACCTAGCAGGGGGCTGGACACAGTGCCGGTGCTCAGCCATCATGATGTCACATGTACACTGGCCAGTGAGCATAAACCCTTGGGATGTCCAGAGGTGGTAAAGCCAGGAGTTCCAGAAGTGTGGGATTCTCAGAAGGAAATGGAGCTCTCTTCTCTAAAGGTCCTATTCAAGTTAGAAAGTAAGATACAATGCACACAAAGCCAAATTGTCATCATTCAGCTCCTATTACAGGGGAATGAAGAGCTTCATAGAAAATTACTTGCAAAGCTTGTAAGTGGTTTTGCCACTTATTAGCCATGTGAACCCAAGCAAATTACCCAGCATCTCTGAGTTTCAACTTCCTCATCTACAAAATAGGAATGATAATTGTATCCACGTCACAAGAGTTATTGGAAAAATGAAAATGAGATCTCATAGGAGGTAACATGTATTGAGCATTTACCATAGGCCAAGCACTATTCTAAGAACTTTGGACATGTTATCCTGTTGGAGGCCACACAAATGTTTCTTATGATTAGGCATAATTGAAGTCTGTCAGTAACAACATGAACCTGTGATCAATTAAGCAGCTGACCAATCATTACCTCCTCCTCCTTGATCTTGTTATCCAATAAATACAAAGGGCTGTAGAAGCTCAGGCACTGCCTTTGCTCACTAGAAGCAGGGAGCTCTCTTCTTCCCCATGCTAGCCTTTCCTTAAAACAGTTTATTTTGTCTTAAGTTTTCATTTCTACGTTCATCCCTTCATTCAGTCTTGCAATGACAGTCTCAGGCAGTAAGAGTAAGTGCTGTAATGATGATCTCAAGCACTTAACAGTAGTAACTGCTATAATGATGGTCTCAAGCAGTAACAGTAGTAACTTCTGTAATGACGGTCTCAAGTAGTAGCAGTGGCCGCCGGCCACAAGTGGCACCCAAACAGGGATATCAGGGTAAAAAAGAGACCTGAAGAGACCCAAAGGGACCTGAAGAAGCCTGCAAGGATAAATAGAGATAGAGACAAATAGAGATAGGTAGAGATGAGTAGGTAGAGATGAGATGAGAAGGGAGAGATGAGTAGAAAAAGAAAGGGACTTGCAGGAACTTGCAGAAACTAACAGGTACCATAGGAACAGACAGGGATAAAGACTAGCAAACACTAGCAATATAAGGTCAGTGCCCTAAAGAGGTACAAAAGTAGAGACTAGTAGAGACTAGCAATGACTAGCAGAGATTCTCAGGGATAGATAGGGTCCTATAGGGACTTGAAAGAGGACGGTCTGCTGGAGAAAAAAAAAAAAAAAAACCCTAAAGCCCAGAGGAAAAAAAACCTAAAAACCAACCAGAACAAAAAGTCTGCCAGCAGCAACATAAGATCAGTGCTCTAAAAAGGTACTGGTCAGTGCCCTAGAGGTACAAAGAATGGGAAATTTTTGAATCAGGGTAACATGAGGAAGAATTTGGTTATTTTCTCTTTTTTGTTTGGAGTTTGGTATGTACCATCTTTGTTATTTCAGGGTCTGAGATAATTTTTGCCCCACCTACAGCACCTATCAAAAGTGGTGAATAGGAGAGGGAGGATGGAAATTGACTTGTACCATCTTCTTTTGTGGCTACAGAAAGGCTAACTTTAGCTTTGGCTTTCATGGATTGTAAACATGTGCTGGCACCTGTGAGCTGTGCAGACGACTTGGGAGGTTTTCTCAGCACTTGTCAAGATGTGGGAACTGAGCTTCATTGCTCTGCAGTATTGACGCAGGTAATGGCTAATTTGGTAGCTGACAGATCTAAAGGAAGCCAAGGGTCAGGCCCTAAAGTGGGAAAGTGTTATAAGTGTAGAAAAATTGAACCTTTCATAAAAGAACACCATCAGACCTCTGGGCAGAAGGGATTTTATAATGCAGCTTCCCACCCCACAACAGAAAAAATGCCAGGACTTTGCCCCCATTGCAATAAAGGAGATCATTTGGGCTAATCAATGCCACTCAAAATTTCATCAAAACAGCACCCCCATCAGGAAGCAAAAAGGGGGCCTGGACCTGGGCACCTCAAACTATGAGGGCATTCCCTGTCCAGGCCACAACTCCGTTTCAGGGGTGGGTTTCTGGAGGCATATTGACCCCCTCTCCCCAGGAACACCTGGAAACACAGCATTAGATCTCCCAGCTAGAGAACAAATTACATTAATTGAAAGAAACAAACTCACTAAGATTCCCATTGGTATTTGGGGACCTCTGCCAACAAGATACATGGGATTGATTTTGATAAAAGCTGTCTTAACTTACAGGCCCAGGAGTTGTTGATTCTGATTGTGAAGGAGAGATTCAGGTAGTGGTAATGTCACAAGATCTTTGGGTTTTTGACCTGGGAGAATCTGTTGCTCAACTGTTGCTTATTCCCTGTATATTTTACCCTTCTCTACGTAAGAAGAAGGGAGGAGGCCAGGGATTTGGAAGTGCAACTAGGAGAGATATTTAGCTATCACAACCCATAGCATCTAATGGTCCCACCTGTACAGTGCAAATTGAAGGTTTAAGGATTGCTTTTTGCTATACTGTTGTACAAAAAGGATAAGCCTCAATTTTCATTCTCTGTGCCTTCTGTTAATCAGAAAGAGCCTGGTTCTCATTATCAGCGGAAAGTTTTACCCTGCAGTAATTAACCAAAGAGGCAGAAGCTGAGTTGCAGCTTGTAGAACAAATGCTTAGCAATGGCATGCCTCCTGGCTACAGCCACAAAAGTTTTCTCGCTTCTGTTTCGCTAGATTTACTGATGTGGTGTTGGGGGTATGCTTGTGTCTTTACAGAAGATGAACAAACCATGTGGGTGCCCTCAAGGTGTCTTGGACCATGGAACAAGAGACTGGAGGGACCCATAGATCCCAACCATGGACTTGGTTCCCCAGTACAAGCCATGAGCCCGTTGAATTTGAATGTGAAGACAGAACAAGAACTGACTAGAGTCACACTGACATCAACCCCCATAATATGGGGACAGATCAAGAAAACCACACAGGAAGCTCAGAAACTGCTGGAGCACCAGGGTTTCACCTTTTGCTGGAACTCAGAGGTACAATCGATGCTTAACAGACCAGTGCTTTCTGACTGAGCTCCTCTCTACCCTGAATACAAGAGACCCTAATAGTTAGGCAGGAATATCACCACCCCTATTCAGCATGAAGAAGTTGCAGAAGATGGACCTTCGTCCCTCTGCAACCCTTAGGATTAAAGGTCCTCTTGTAAAAGGGAAGGGGGACATATGTAAGAAGCATTCAGACCAGAACAACTCCATTTTGAATAAGGGCTAAGAAAAATGAAGGTGGATCACCAACTGGTAATTAAGGCTCAGCCTGCAATTAACTTGCTCAATTAATTTAAAAACAAAAAGGGGGAGATGTTGGAGGCCACACAAATGTTTCTTATGATTAGGCATAATTGAAGCCTGTTAATAACAATATGAACCTGTGCTCAATTAAGCAGCTGACCAATCATTACCTCCTCCTCCTTGCTGTTGTTACCCAATAAATACAAAGGGCTACAGAAGCTCAGGGGCTGCCTTTGCTCACTAGAAGCAGGGAACTCTCCTTCCCCATACTAGCCTTTCCTTGAAACAGTTTTTGTCTTAAGTAGCCTTTCCTTAATACAGTTTATTTTATCTTGAGTTTTCATTTCTACATTCCTCCCTTAGTTCAGTCTTGTAATGAGGGTCTCAGGCAGTAACAGTAACTGCTGTAATGATGGTCTTAAGCAGTAACAGTGGTAACTGCTGCAATGATGGTCTCAAGTAGTAGAAGTGGCAGTCGGCCACATTATCTCACTTGTATAAGTATGCCTAGAATATAAATAGCACCTAATAAATGTAAGTATTGAAAAAATGTTATGGGGCAGAGGAAGAAATGCTAAGCTTCTGTGAGAAGGGAGTACAGCTTGTTACACAGGTGAGAAGAATAAGCTGCAGCTGAGAGAAGAAAAGCGTGAGTTTCCGGGTGCGACACTCTCAAGACTTTTCAACCATTACAAATTTAAACAGCCACCCTAAATCACCCCAAAGGACAGACCCGAGTTGTTCTTTTCATCTTTAATGTTTACGCCTCTCTGAATCAGAGAAGCTGCCAGGATTCCAGTATATACCAAAACGTGATGACAATACCCTCAACTGTGCAAACTTTTGCGCATTCACTGCTATGTAAAGGAAGCTGATGTCATTAGACTGTGGGGGCAACAAGGCGTGTTTGTGACCGAAGCTCAATTTGCCATCACAGTGTGGCCACACCTACCTCACTAATATTCTAATATTGGGATAAATAATTCAATAGGGATAAAGCCTGGATTTTCCTCTTGTTCTCTCTTGGTGGTTACATTCTTGGGATGATATTGATGTGCCACAGACAAACCAGCATGTGACTGTGCTCTATCTGAATAAGGTATAGCCTTTCTACATTGCAGAGTCATTCAGTTTCTAAAATTATGGAGCTTTGTACTGTTAGAACCAATGAAGTGACTGATAATTTTTAAAAAACCATCAGGCTAGACCTGTGTAGCTAAATGAAAGTGAAGCATTTTAAAGTCAGGGAAAAAATATACACAATACTTAACATTTAGGATTATCAGCCACTGCTGGTTTTCCATAAACCATTTCATTCCTCATTTCAACTGTAAGAGATAGGATTATTGCTCCCATTCAGAGGGGATTTTGATTGTTAGCTCCCTAGTCCTCCTTGCTTGGCATCCTGAAAACAAATGCCCCTTCTCCCACTGGAAAACCTCCCACTGCAAAACCAGTGCCAATGTGAGAGGATAGCTTGAGGCCAGTAGTTTGAGACCAGCCTGGGCTACATACAGAAACCCCTTCTCTACAAAAAAGTTTGTTTCTTTGTTTTTGCTTTTTTGAGACAGAGTCTCACTCTGTTGCCCAGGCTGCAGTGCAGTGGTGGGATCTCAGCTCACTGCAACCTCCACCTCCTGGATTCAAGCAATTCTTCTGCCTCAGCCTCCCGAGTAGTTGGGATTACAGGTGCGTGCCACCACGCCCAGTTAATTTTTTGTATTTTTAGTAAAGACAGGGTTTCACCATGTTAGCCAGGATGGTCTCAATCTCCTGACCTCGTGATCCGCCTGCCTTAGCCTCCCAAAGTGCTGGGATGACAGGCATGAGTCCCCGTGCCCAACCTTATTTTCATTTTTTTGAGACAGGGTCTCACTCTGTCACCCAGGCTGGAGTGCAGTGGCGTGATCTCGGCTCACTACAACCTCTGCCTCTTGGGTTCAAGCAATTCTCATGCCTCAGCCTCCCAAGTAGCTGGGATTACAGGTATGCACCACCATGCCCAGCTAATTTTTGTATTTTTAGTAGAGACAGGGTTTCACCATGTTGGCCAGACTGGTCTCAAACTCCTGACCTCAGGTGATCAGCCACAAGGTTTTTTGAGACATGTCACCCAGGATGGTGAACTCCTGAGCTCAAGAAATCTGCCATCTTGACCTTCTAAAGTTCTGGGATCACAGGCATGTACCACTGCGCCCAGCCCTAGCAGTGCTGTTTTTACCACCTAAACACCAGTTTCAATTGTCACAAAGAAATTCTGCCACTGTTTCTTTGCTGCTCGGATTCAGAATCGTTTTGCACATGTGCGTTTTCAACTGCCCCTGCTAACAGGGGAGCTCCTCACAGGTAGGAGTCCGTTCTGTTAATTTCCTCGTGTGCTTTACTCCTAGTGCCTTAACTAGTGTTCTGCATGCAACTAATGCTCAGTGCATCAAAAGACACTAGTGTTTGAAAGACTCCAAGCTCCAGATGGCAGAATGACCAAGAAGAAGTTTCATCTTCTTGGTCATTCTTAATAAACAAGTCAGTGTTTATTAAGAACCCACTGTATGCACAGCATCACACCAGGCTGGCAAGAAACAAAATAATCCTGAGCAATCATCCTTGGTGGAAAAAAGACTTGAATCATAATTGTAACAATCTAAAATCCAAACATCATCTTTTAGTGTGTCTTATACTTCATTGATTTTTTGAATTGTTAAACACTGTGACTTGGCCAGGCGTGGTGGCTCACGCCTGTAATCCCAGTACTTTGGGAGGCCGAGATGGGCAGATCACTGGAGGTCAGAAGTTTGAGACCAGCCTGGCCAACATGGGGAAACCTGTCTCTACTAAAAATACAAAAATTAGCCAGGCATGATGGTAGGCACCTGTAATCCCAGTTACTAGGGAAGCTGAGGCAAGAGAATCACTTGAACCAAGGAGGCAGAGGTTGCAGTGAGCTGAGATCACACCATTGCACTCCAGTCTGGGTGACAGAGTGAGACTCTGTCTCTAAAAACAAAAACAAGCAAAAAAAATTGTGACTTGATTGCTTCCTCTGGAGAAGCAAAAACTACATAGGCACATTTTGAAACACTTGGGGAAATTTACTGCAAAGCAAGGATGAAGCATTGAGGATTAAACATCTGCAAAGTGGGAAATGATGTGAATTCTAACAACAGGCTTAGAAAGCTAACATCTCTAGAAAACAAACCTCTAAAAAACAAAACACAAAAAGCTAAAGCACACTTCACTTAGTGGAATATATTACGACACAGAAAAGTCCAGTATGTTCTACAGCCATGTTCAGGAAACGGTCCGGTTAAGACTAAAGGGCAGGGACAACGGGTTCTGAGAAATCAAATGTGCAAACCAACACACTTTCAGACAGACTCAGGCAAACAGTCTATCTAACCCTAAATATATGTTAACAAATTCCTTCAAATCACTGCTCAGACTAGGGACAAAAACATTTTAATGCACCTGACACCAGAACCACGCACAAACTCAGCACAATGGCAACTGCCCGCAGGCAGCTTTGAAATGTTGCCCTCTCTACAAATGGCCTAAATTCTAATAATCTGTCTCTATCTGATCAGAAACACATTTCCACCATGTGAATTTCCACCTTTCTGTCTCAGACCAACCCAATCAGGTTATTTTCACCTCTCCCTAGTCCCCTTCAATTTAACTACTTCTTCTTCAGGTTTTTGTGTTACCTGATTCTTCTGTCTAGGTCTAGTCTCTGTGACAATGCACAAAGTCCCTGTCATTTCCAGTTGGTTTCTTCCTCATCAATCTTTTTCAGGTACCCCCTAAAAAAGATGATGCTCGGATATCTGAACTCCAGCCCCCACAATCTGTCAAGGGCAGGCCGACACCCACCGCAAACGTGGCTTACGTTAGCAGTGAAGGTTCGAGACAGAAGCTCTTCTCGCTGTCTCTCCTGCTGCTCCCTTGCATAGCACTGGTACTGGAAGTTTCTGAGCGCAGTCTACAGTTGCTGGACATCATACTTTAACTGCTCAACCCAACTGCAATTGATGGAGAGAGAGATTAAATTCCAGGAACTCAGGGCAGCAGAGTCTGAGGGGGCCTGGCTTTGTACTGACAAAAGACAGCATTTCCTTACTTCTCCCTACACCACCCCCACACTATCCCCCACCCACCACGAAATCTGACTTTGATCAATGATGTTAAAAGTAAAGAAGTAGCCTGTGGTTAAAGTGAGATGGTAGCACATGAGATTCTGGCAGCTTGACTTCAGAATCTGCTGCTCTCTGATTCTGAATGCATGGCAGGGAACAGGGGACAGGAAGCAGGTTCGCTGACCTCTTCCTGCCCTTCTATGGGTTATATCATTCTCCTGGAAAAAGCCCAAGGGCATCTTTGAGGTAAAGCATCCATGAAGCTTCATAAAACTTTCAGAAATGGGAGCTGGGGGTGGAGGTGGCAACAGCGGTTTCATTTTAATTTCCTGGTGGAGTATCAAACATTAGATCAGTATTTCATTATAGATGGACCAACTGAAGTGATTTTTCTTTTCAACCCAAGAAGAACCCAGCAGCAACCAAAGAGCAGAACAAAACTCCATGGCAGCATTAGGCTTCAGGTGGCCATGGGTCTTGTGAGAGAAACAGAAGTGGAGGCAAAATTTCAAAATGACACAAACAGGTAAGGGGTCACAATGCTTCTAAGTCAGAAACCTCACAGGCTATTTATTTTGAGGGGGCATCATCCAGATAGAATTGCACCCTTCGGGGGGAATTTTTCTTTATATAGTCTTAGTTTTTCAACAGGTACATGGGTTTTCAGAATATTCTATCATCTCCCCGCTGGGAGAAAAGCCTCTCTTAATGGGTCTGGGGTATCAGAGCCATGTCAGAGGTCAGCACTCACAGTTTGACATTCTGCCTTTTGTTAGGGGGCTCCTTGCTGGACAAAATCTCCAGACTTCTAGACGGCTGAATATCTTGCCTGGTCTATGCTTGCTTGGATTTTGTTTTCTACTACTGTACAAAAAAACAAAAAAGAATAATTGCTGGAAAAGAGATAGTGAATTTAAATTACAATGATAAATCAAAGATTGTTTTCAATATCCAATAAACTAGAAAATACACATTTCAAGAGAAAAATGTATATACTAATGAATAGAAAATTCAAGTTATGCTATAAATGTTGTTTGGAAAAAAAAGTACATATATATAACTGTTAATGCCATAACAATGCCAGTATTTTTTTTCTTTTTTTTCTTTTTTTTTAACATCTGAACTTGTTATTGGCCTCCTGTTCCCCAAAGGGTCCCCTGCTTCTGTTGGCTTAATGTCTCAGAACTTTGGCATTGTAGGTCTCAGACACCACTTTGCCATCCAATATCCGGCAGGTGGTGGTCTTTTGGATGGTTTGCATGGAGTTGCTGCTGTCCAGGGCATCGCAAAGATTGAAGTCCTCGCTGTCTTCCAGCAGGTGGCGGTAGGTGGTGATCTCAGCCTCCAGCTTGACCTTGATGTTCAGCAGGGCCTCATACTCCTGGGCCTAGTGCTGTCCCTCTGCTCAGGTCTGTGCCAGCTCTGACTCCAGGTGCGGCAGGATCCCGTTGAGCTGCTCCATCTGCAGGGTGTAGCAGTTCCCTCAGGCTGTTCTCCAAGCTGGCCTTCAGATTTCTCATGGAGTCCAGGTCAATCTCCAAGGACTAGACTGTATGTCTCAGCTCCATGAGCATCATCTCAGCAGCTCCAACCTCGGCAGACTGCGTGGTGACCACTGCAGTGCTCTCCTCAATCTGCTGAGATCAGTACTTGCCCAGCTCCTCTCAGTTCTTTGGAACCAGCTCGTCATATTGGACCCGATGTCTGCCATGATCTTGGCGAGGTCGTGAGATTTGGGGGCATCTACCTCCATGGTCAACCCAGAGCTAGCAATCTGGGCTTATAGGCTCTTTACCTCCTCTTCATGGTTCTTCTTCATGAAGAGCAGCTCCTCTTTGAGAGCCTCGATCTCTGCTTCCAGCTGCAGCTGAGTGACATTGGTGTTATCAGTGACCTTGTGGAGCCCATGGATGTCGCTCTCCACAAACTGGCGCATGGCCAGCTCTGTCTCATACTTGACCCTAAAGTCATCACCAGCAAGACAGGCATTGTTGATCTGCAGAACAATGTGGGGATTGTCCACAGTATTTGCAAAGATCTGAGCCCTCAGGTCCTCGATGGTCTTGAAGTTATGGCTCCAGTCTCTGACCTGGGGTCCCTTCTTCTCCAGGTGCTCCTGGATTTTGCTCTCCAGTTTCCAGTTCTTGGTCTCCAGGCTCCTCATTCTGTCCAGGTAGGAGGCCAGGTGGTCGTTCAGACTTCGCATGGTTTCCTTCTCATTCTGGATGACTCCCATTCCTGCCAGACCCCCGGCCATCACCACGGGCAGGCCCCCGGACCCCATGCTGCCCTGGAAGCTGGTGGAGCAGGATATGGAGATCCGGGAACCAGAGCCCCTGACGCCTGCATAGACGCTGGCCACACTGCTGACCAGCTGGGTGCCTGGACAGAGCCCAGGGACTGGTAGTTGGTGGAGAAGGTAGAGCAAGTGGTGAAGTTCATGCTGGCCGGGGAGGAGAGCAAGAGGACAGGACTCAGGTTTTGATGGCCAATTTTTTTTTAAAGCTGAAGATAAATCTGTAGAAATAAATTTTCTACCTTTAGAAAATAAACATTTAAATGTCCAAATAAATACCTTAAGCTAAATTTTCTGATACAGATCTCTTTCCTTTGAGATTGTTCTCACACATGGATTATAAATACCTAGTAAAAAGACTGCAGATTAATTCCCTATAATAATGAGGTTTTTTTGTCTGTTCAAAAAAAAAAAAAGCATAGGCGGGGCACGGTGGCTCATGCCTGTAATCCCAGCACTTTGGGAGTTCGAGGTGAGTGGATCACGAGGTCAGGAGTTTGAGATGAGCCTGTCCAATATGGTGAAACCCTGTCTTCACTAAAAAATACAAAAATTAGCAAGGCATGGTCATGCATGCCTGTACTCTCAGCTACTCAGGAGGTTGAGGCAGGAGAATTGCTTGAACCCAGGAGGCAGAGGTGGCAGTGAGCCGAGATCATGCCACTGCATTCCAGCCTGGGTGACAGAGTAAGGCTCTGTCTCAAAAAAAAAAAAGCCCAAAGGAAGGGGAAGATTAGTATGTGAAACATACAGAGAAGAGTTCACTTAAGGCTTTCTGTAAGAATGAGTGGGCTAAACAATGTTGACATCCCCAAAATAAAACCAAATATCAACAGGAAAGGCCCAGGAAAGAATTCACAGACGTAGAGATATGATAAATACGGTCATTTTTGGCCGGGTGTGGTTGCTCACACCTGTAATCCCAGCACTTTAGGAGGCTGAGGCGGGTGGATAATGAGGTCAGGAGTTCGAGACCATCCTGGCTAACACAGTGAAACCTTGTCTCTACTAAAAAAAAAAATTACAAAAAATTAGCTGGGTGTGGTGGTACGTGCCTGTAGTCCCAGCTACTCGGGAGGCTGAGGCAGGAGAATTGCTTGAACCCAGGAGGTGGAGGTTGCAGTGAGCTGAGATTGTGCCACTGCACTCCAGCCTGGGCAACAGAGGAAGATCCTACCTCAAAAATACATATATATAAAAATATATATATAAATATATATAAAAAATATATAAACATATATGTAGTCAATTTTCCTTATCCCTTTTGATAAGACAGTCAAAATGACCTCTTTCCATTTCTAATCATGTAACAATGAGATTGTTGAGGAGGCAAAGTCCGATGAGCAAAGAAGCTAAACTATGCACAGAAGAAAGCATCCAAACTGCCTCTTGCCCCATAAAAAAGTGACAGCAGTGACACTGCCCCTTCCTAGGCCGTTGTGCCCACAGTGAACAAAGACAATTGAGATTAGAACAAGGTGGGGGGCCGGGAACACTGGCTCACGCCTGTAATCCTAGCACTTTGGGAGGCCAAAGCATGTGGATCATCTAAGGTCAGGAGTTCAAGACCAGCCTGGCCAATGTCATGAAACCCTGTCTCTATTAAAAATACAAAAATTAGCCAGGCGTGGTGGTGGGTGCCTATATTCCCAGCTACTCTGGAGGCTGAGGCAGGACAATCACTTGAACCTGGGAGATGGAGATTGCAGTGAGCCGGGATATAGCACCATTGCACTCCAGCCTAGGCAACAAGAGTGAAACTACATGTCAAAAAAACAAACAAACAAACAAACAAGGTGGGGCACAGAACCAAGAGTAGAGCTGCTTTTGAAGCTGTGAAAGAAGATGTGAGAGCCGGGCGCGGTGGCTCAAGCCTGTAATCCCAGCACTTTGGGAGGCTGAGACGGGCGGATCATGAGGTCAGGAGATCGAGACCATCCTGGCTATCACGGTGAAACCCTACTAAAAATACAAAAAATTAGCCGGGCGCGGTGGCGGGCACCTGTAGTCCCAGCTACTCAGGAGGCTGAGGCAGGAGAATGGCGTGAACCCGGGAGGCGGAGCTTGCAGTGAGCTGAGATCCGGCCACTGTACTCCAGCCTGGGTGGCAGAGCGAGACTCTGTCTCAAAAGAAAAAAAAAAAAAAGAAAGAAAGAAGATGTGAGAGAACAGGAGGAATGGGCCTGGCAGGAGGCCAGCAGTCAGGTGGGAAGGCAGCCCCCACAGGTGGTATTCATATGACTGACTCAAAAATAAAAGCTTCCCTTGAATGAAAAAAACAAACAAACAAAAACCATAATGCTTCTCAAAAGAAACCATGGTGTGGGAACTAATTAATATTGCTGTTCATTTCTGAATAATCCTCCTGAAAAGCCACAGTACTCAGCTCAGAAGAAATGGCCAATTCCAGTAAAATATCTCTGAACTTTATTTTTTTTATTAAAAAAAATTTTTTTTTTGAGATGGAGTTTCACTCTTGTTGCCCAGGCTGGAGTGCAATGGCGCAATTTCTGTTGGGGTGATCAGACCCAACACCAGGCCATGGGGGCTACAAAGTCCAGCAGAGTCAAAGAAATGAGAAAAGACAAGAGTACATAAGGTGGGTCCAGGGGGCCAACGCTGGTACAGAGGCTGCGAAGGCCCCAAGCTCTGGGAGCCCACACTATTGGTGATCAAACACAGCTGCAGGTGGTGAGGATGTGTGGATGTGGGGGTAAACAGGTGGGGGTGTGAGGACGTGGGGATAGAAAGGTAGCAGTGCATCAAGCATAGCTGTGATGGTTTAGTATTTTCTTTGATGCATATAGAATATGCTCTGCTGCTTGAGATAATGGAGAACATGTTTATAAGCCTGGGAGAGCAACCAACAAGTCTGTGCACATTCCAGAGGCCACGAAGGGTTTTATGCCCTGAGCCCTGGATTCCATCCAAGCCACGAGGGGTTTTATGCCCTGGGCTTAGATTTGTGGTGTGGCAGAGCAGACTTCCACCCTTTGGCACAGAGCTTGGTGTTCCAAAGGCCATGAGAGGTTTCAGACCCTGGACCCCAGACATCTTCCAAGACGCTTTTATATTATGACAGACAAGCCAATCCTGCCTCAGCTCTTCTACCAACATGTCTCCCTTTTCTTTTTCACAAAACCGCCACAGCTATTATTGCTCGTTCTTGGTGGCAGCTTTCTCTCCAGAAGCGGCTTCCGCATCTGCAGACTACATAAAGACAAACAACACAGATTAAAAGCACAATCATTATTAAAATCACAGAGCCCCCAAGTGTCTTGGATCCACTTTAGTGGGTTAATAGCTGCTCATCTGTCTGCAGCTCCTTCAAGCACTTCAGTTCCTGGCATTAGTGTCATATGTGACTGAGAGGCTTGAAATATTTGTTCCTTCAATTTTGCAAGATCTAAAGATAAATTTCCAGTATGATCTTTTAAATGTCTCTTAACTTTTTCCCACGCATGCTCTGTTTTATTATACAGATGGGGAGTAATGTAAAAATCAGAGGTATTTCAATCACATTGCTTTTCAACTTTACTTTTTAAACTTACAATACAATCTCCCATTCAAATCACTGTCTGATGGAGATCATTAATTTGGTTAACTATTTTTTTATTTATTTGAGTTTGAGAGTTCCATAATTTTGTGGAATTATTTTGCCACTTACTGACAAATGTAACAGTTTGTACAGATGAATGCAGAGCCACACTAGCTATTGCGGTAGTAGTAGTAACAGCAATGAGGTCAATTATAGCAACTATAAATCTTTTTGAATGGGATAAAAGCTTTTTAAGGTTTTCAGTTACTATATGAATGGATGGAGATGCCTTCCACAGTCTAAAGACATAGGGATCCAGACTCCTTCCCTGGCTTTAATTATTAGGATAGTCTGATTTTTATTAAAAGTTGAATTAATGCAGGTAAACAAATGACATTTGGGGCATGAAATAACGTGTGTATTTATATTAAGAGTAACATTTCCTGTTGCCAGCACAAAAGGTGGCCAAACACAACTTTGAATCCAAAAAGTCCTGTTGGAAAGAAAAGAAAGAGCATATTTATTTTTACCTCCCTCCCCTTTATACTTGTTATATTTACCCTCCCAAATTTTTATTGAACTTTGAGCCATAGCTAATAATTCAGAATGTTCCTGTCCTATGGCAGGAGATATTATTTTTGGACTAGGGGTGACAATGCCAGTAGGACTCTATATGATAAGGACCTAAGCTTTTGTCTGAATATATTGTGCATGATTTAATTGCCAATGATTCCATCAGTTTATTACATTTGTTCTACAAGAAGGCCTTCTGGTGCTATTTTTTTTTTTAAAGATCCTCTTAGGGGACTAATTAATGATGATTCCATAGGAATTATTTTGTAGTACCTCAGCCTTACTTGCTATACAATCTTCCCAAGTTTAAGCATCCACACCTTTAAACTAAACTCTATTTTGTTATATTTGAACTTATTTGGATGGAACTGCAGGGTTTTAGGATGGGAATGATTATATTTTAAACTACACCCCAAAATCATATGCAAAGCAGCCCATGATTTATTTCTTCAGGTACTACTGCCACCCAGGCCTGTGTGTCAATCTGTAAACAGCCAACAGCAGGTCCCAGGTATATTGGGGGATATTTATATTCTATGGATATATTTATTTTTATCCCTTCTTCATTCAGATGCACTGGCCCTCGGCTATCTATGGGCTCAGGCATCCAGGTACTGTCATTGGTGTACACCTCAATAACACGGTCCATCCAACTCACAGACCTAATTAAAGGAGGAAATGGGACATATGCCCAATAAGTGAAGTTTTGAGTTGCTCCAAAATATTGAGGCTTACCGCCATGGTGAGTGTCACCAGCACGGCCACTATCAGGTTACTAGTTGTTTTTAGTTTGTTCTGTGCTTTCAAGTTGTCTGTTGCCATCTGCACCAACTTCTTGTTTTGTCCCCATTTTGGAGAATTTGCATGATAACTAGTCTTGTTTTTTTTCTTCATCTTTGAGATATATATTTGTGCCATCACTCATATTGGGAGTTCTGGCTCTTCCCAGAGTCCTCTCTTCCTGCTGTAGCTCATAATAGATCTTCAGATGTTTGGTGGGCACCCATACAAGCAACCTGATTGTTACCTGGAGAGACACAAACAAATCCTCTTCCCCATATAATTATCTGCCCTTTGATTAAGTTTCATTAAAGGGCCAGGGAGGTTAGTATGTCCTCTTATATGAGTGTTATAGAAAGGGGAATGCCTTTGTTGTACTGCTTGCTGTAAAGAATAAAATAAAAGATTAAGTTGGTCATTAGTAACATTTTGAATTAAGGTACATTCAGTATTTTGCGTGGCTTGCACTACATAGCTGAATCAGAAACAATGTTTACTGGCAGTGTAAAAGTTTTTAACACTGTTACCACAGCCATAAGTTCAGGCCTTTGAGCAGAAGCAAAGTCAGTTTGAAAAACGTGTTGTTGAGGTCCCACAAATGAGGTCTTTTTATTACTAGATCCATCAGTAAAAACAGTAATGGCCCCTTCAGTAGGGGTTTTTTGAATAATGGAAGGCAATATCCATGATGTTAATTTAAGAAATTGGAATATTTTGGATTTAGGATAATGATGATCAAGAACATCAATAAAACCTGCCAAATCAACTTGCCATTCCTGGAAATTAATATAAGCCTGCTGAATTTGTTGTTTGCTTAATGGAACTATAATTTGATTTAGATCATATCCCATTAACTTTGTTGTGCGCAGCCTTGCTTGTCCTACTTGCCTATCACAGGAAGAGGGAGGAAATGAGCCAGATCAGTAATCAACAGTGCTTCAGTCAAGAAAGACAATTTTTCTGATGCCAAGATGTAACTGATTTAAATTGACAGCATCACTGAACTGTAAAATTTGTATGTGGCACTTTAGGCCTCATATTTTGGCATGGTTTCTAATATCTTAACTACTACTAATAACACTGATAGGCAGTATTATTATGGGTGCTTACCATATCCAAGATACTCTGCCAAGTCAATAACCCTATGAGGAAAGTACCATTATTGTCCTCATTTTATAAATAAGATGACTAAAACCCAGAAAGGTTATATAACTTGTTCAAGGTCGCACAGCAAGTAATAAACCTCGAACTGGACCCAGCCAATCCCACATTCTGTTCTATGACCCAATATGCTAAGCACTGACCTGTACTATGAAAAGTCAAAGGGCAAGGGAGATATAATCCTTGTCCTTGAGAAACAACATGATTAGGAATGACAGGCTGGGTAGACATGAACAATCCCTGGGAAGATTATGAGAAAAGCAATACACATAAGTGTTAACAAACAGAAAGAGGGGCAGCTCTGCACAGTGCTGTCACTGGCAAGCAGACAGAGGGGTGGAGTTGAGAAAGAAAAACCAGCTAAGTTTTGTGGATGGAGAGAGTTCTGAGCATCACTTTGAAGAAGGAAGACATCATTTGGTGGAGGAAGATAGAAGAAAACGATATGCAAAAAGGCATACAAGACATGTTATGTGGATTGCAAGCAGGGTGGGCTGCTTGAAAGAGAGTTGGGTCAGTGGGAGAGGAGAAGGAAGCAAATCGTTGGAGGAAACCATTCAGAGAAAGGCCTGAAAGACAGCGACCTCCCGTTTGGTAAACATCTTTCCCTGGCTATATGAAGGAACTGCCATCTCATTTGGAAACGCAACACTGTACCCTGGATCTGAGTAGCATTCTCTGGAGGCTTCCCAGGGCCTGGCCAACGTCACCCTCAAGACCCTTCCTTGTGGTTCTCCATGATCAGTCCTCGGGATACTGCTTATACTGGCCCCACCATCCACCTCCTGGTGCTCATGGTGGAGGTCTCCGCAAGTTAGAGCCCACGTGAAGGGTGCCTGCTGGGCTCTCACATCATCTCCAACCATGGAGGAAAGGTCAGCAACCACTCTACACCGTGAGCACTGCAAACCACGACCCCAAATTTACTAATGCCAGTCAGGCACCCAACTTTGGCTTCAGCTTGTGCCTAGTCTTTTCCACAGCTTCCCTGTGGCCTCCAGGAATACCCTAGGGCACCAGAAGAAGCTGGGCAAGCTGTCAAATGACTCCCTGGAGTGCTCCTAGGCAAGACCTGTGGCTCTGAGAAGCAACTAGAAATCATTGCTAGAGTCTGAGACCAGACTGCTGCATCTGGAAGGTAAGTCCAGAATATTCTTGGATGATGCCGGGGTGTGGAGGTATGGGGGCTGATGTAGGATGCAGCCTGAGGTAGCTGACATCTCATCAGGGCTACCATGTGAACAGATGTAGGGGTCTGGATAGTAACAGGGATGGAAAAGAGAATTAGGACCCTAAGGAAGTCCTGACTTAGGCTGTGAGGTAAATTTTCAATGGTGACTTAACAGAAAAATCAGAGAGTTGGTAACATTATCAACAGGAAGAGTGACATAATAAAAAGGGGGGAGACAAAGAATAGCCATGATCACTCTGAAGGAGGAGGAGGAGGAATGGCGTGTCCCACCCGCCATTACGACTTATAAAGCAATAGCAATGAAAACAATATGGCGGCAGTGCAGGTACAGACGGACAAGGAAAGGCAGATCTTACGCCTGACCCAAAATGAAAGAAAGAGCCCAGACAGAGCCCCGTGTATTTGAGAGCTTTTGAAAGAAGGGACTACAGGCTGGGCGCGGTGACTCATGCCTGTAATCCCAGCACTTGGGGAGGCCGAGGCAGGCAGATCACGAGGTCAGGAGTTCGAGAGCAGCCTAACCAACATGGTGAAACCCCATCTCTACTAAAAATACAAAAAATTAGCCAGGCATGGTGGCGTGCACCTGTAATCCCAGCCACTCGGGAGGCTGAGGCAAGAGAATCACTTGAACCCAGGTGGCGGAGGTTGCAGTGAGCCAAGATGATGCCACTGCACACCAACCTGGGCAACAGAGCCAGACTTTGTCTCAAAAAAAAAAAGGACAAAACCCAAAAACTACCTGCCCCCCCCAAAACCCACAAACCACAAAGGAAAAGATTGATACATCTGACTACCTTAAAAACAAACAAACAAACAAAAAAACTTCTGTACACCAAAGCCACAAAATAAACAAATAAATGAATAACACAGACTGGAGGATCTCTGCAGCAGATAACAAAAGACTGATATGCAGAAAACATATAAAGGGTTGTTACAAGTCAATAGGAAAAGTCAACAAGGCAGTTTTTTTGTTTGTGTTTTTGTTTTTAATGGAGAAAGGACAAATGATAGAAAAGAAAACCCAAATGGTCAATCAATACACAAAACGACACGCAACCAAAACACAAATGAGAAGCAATGAGATCACATTTATCCTGTCAAACTGACATATATGTTAAAGTTTGAGGACATAAGGAAACTGGAACTCTCATACCCAGCTGGTAGGATTATAAATTGGTAAAAGGACTGGGTGCAGTGGGTCACGCCTGTAATCCCAGCATTTTGGGGAGGCTGAGGCGGGCAGATCACAAGGTCAGGAGATCGAGACCATCCTGGTTAACATGGTGAAACCCCGTCTCTACTAAAAATACAAAAAATTAGCTGAGTATGGTGGTGGGCGCCTGTAGTCCCAGCTATTCTGGAGGCTGAGGCAGGAGAATGCTGTGAACCTGGGAGGTGGAGCTTGCAGTGAGCAGAGATCGCGCTACTGCACTCCAACCTGAGTGACAGAGCGAGACTTCATCTCAAAAAAAAATCAATAAGTAAAAGATACAAATAAATTGGTAAAACACTTTAAATGCTTTCTGACAATAACTAGTAGAATAAAGCATGTGTCCATCCTATGACCCAGCACTTAAAGGAATATGTCCTAGAGAGGTTCTGGCATACACTGAGATGTACATGACACAGATGTTCATCAAAGCACTTTTGTGCAGGCCCATAATCCACTGACTTTTCCCATCCAATCTCTATTTGCTTTGAACCAATTAGAGAAGATGTAACCCATAATGCAATTCCAATCACTACATTTCATGCTATGAAAAGATATATGTGAAACAACAAAGCAAGTATGAATGGCATGATAGGAACTACTAATATGCCAAGTGGAAAATCTGTTTCAAACTGAACTGGGAATTCCAACAACACAACATGCTCGAAGTCAATAAGAAACATTGGAGGCCAGGCGCCGTGGCTCATGGCTGTAATCCCAGCACATTGGGAGGCTGAGGCGGGTGGATCATTTGAGGTCAGGAGTTGGAGACCACCCTGGCCAACATATAGTGAAACCCCATCTCAACTAAAAATACAAAATTAGCTGGGCATGCTGGTGCACGCCTGTAGTCCCAGCTACTTGGGAAGATGAGGCAGGAGAATCTCTTGAACCCAGGAGGCGAAGGTTGCAGTGAGCCTTGATCACGCCACTGTACTCCAGCCTGGGTGACAGAGCGAGACTCTGTCTCTCAAAAAAAAAAAAAAAAGAAAAGAAAAGAAAAGAAAAGAAAAAGAAAAAGAAACAGGTGATGCACAAGCATGACTTGTTGGGAGTGTGGCCATTAGAAAATAGAAGACTTGCTGGGCACAGTGGCTCACACCTGTAATCCCAGCACTTTGGGATGCCAAGGCGGGTGAATCACCTGAGGTCAGGAGTTTGAGGCCAGACTGACTGTCTCTACTAAAAATACAAACATTAGCCGTGCGTGGTGGTGTGTGCCTGTAATCCCAGCTACTTGGGAGGCTGAGGCAGGAGAATTGCTTGAACGTGAGAGATGGAGGTTGCAGTGAGCCGAGATCATGCCACTGTACTCCAGCCTGGGCAACAAGAGCGAGACTCTGTCTCAAAAACAAAAAAAAAAAAAAAACAAAAAAGAAGAAGAAGAAGAAAGTCTTAGCCCTCTCTAGCATGGGGTCCATGGTGGGCTTGGGTGATAACAAAGCAGAGAACTAGTAGCAAATAAGCCAGAGTCACTGTTGCTGTCTTAAAAAAGGTTTATAGAAGCTCTAGGAAGAATTTAAAAATGGAACTGCTTTTTAAAAGTTCATGAAACTATTCACCCCTCCTCAACCTGTAATACACATCTACTTTGCATCCAGGTTGCCTCTTATCACTGTGAGCATGAAACAGGGTTTGGGAGTTAAGAGATCTGGGTTGAAGGTTTAGTTCTACCACAGACAAGCTGGGGGACACTGAGAAAGTCATTTAACTCCTTGGTGCTTCCCTCTCTTCAACTATAAAATAGGGATATTAATAATAACAATTATTTAAAGGGTTACAAATCTAAATGAAATATGCAAATGCTGTGTAACCTACATACCATCACGTCAGTTTGTTGTTACTTTACTTAAAAGTAGTGGCAACAGGCCGGGTGTGGTGGCTCAAGCCTGTAATCCCAGCACTTTGGGAGGCCGAGACGGGCGGATCACGAGGTCAGGAGATCGAGACCATCCTGGCTAACATGGTGAAACCCCATCTCTACTAAAAAAAATACAAAAAACTAGCCGGGCGAGGTGGCGGGCGCCTGTAGTCCCAGCTACTCGGGAGGCTGAGCCAGGAGAATGGCGTAAACCCAGGAGGCGGTGGCGTAAACCCAGGAGGCGGAGCTTGCAGTGAGCTGAGATCCGGTCACTGCACTCCAGCCTGGGCGACAGAGCGAGACTCTGTCTCAAAAAAAAAAAAAAAAAAAAAAAGTAGTGGCAACAATCTGGTCATTTTCACTTCACCCACTTTGCCTCTACATTTAGCTCATCAAAGGGCAAAACCTGTAAAGGAAAAAAATAGTCTTGAGATAAGGTTCTTAAACCCAGCTGCTCATCAAAAGCACCTGCAGGGCTTGTTAAATGTAGAGCTTCTTAAGACAGAGTCTCATTTTGTAGCCCAGGCTGGAGTGCAGTGGTGTAATCTCGGCTCACTGCAACCTCCGACTCCTGGGTTCAAGCAATTATCTTGCCTCAGCCTCCCCAGTAGCTGAGATTACAGGTGCCTGCCACCACACCCAGCTAATTTTTGTATTTTTAGTAGAGATGGGGTTTCACCGTATTGGTCAGGCTGGTCTTGAACTCCCAACCTCAAATGATCGGCCTGCCTCAGCCTCCCAAAGTGCTGGTATCACAGGCATAAGCCACTGAGCCCAGCCCTAAATGTAGAGCTTCTTGTGCCCCGGACATACTGAGTCAGATTCACTAGAGAAAAGATCCAGGACAGGGGACTGATCTTGGACTACACAGGGGACAAATGTGAGCCCCTTTACAATCATGGGGATCTCAAAAATAGAAGCTTGGCTACTAGCTCCTCTATAAAGTTCATCTAAATGAAATATTTAAGTGTAAAATGTTTATTTTTTCATTTTTTAATTTTCATTCATTCATTGTTCAGGTAAGTTCAGAAGTTTTCAAATAACTTTAAAATGTTACACCGAGACTATAATCCTAGGTGGCAACAATCAGTCCTCTCTAAACACGGCACAACTCACAACACTTGCTACTGTCTCACACTCAGTCAATTTCAAATACCTATGCTACCACCAGGCCCCAGCTCCTACATTCTGTGCTCCCTCCTTCTGAACCAAATGGGAGTTACAAGAAAATCCAGTGGGAGTTCTATCTACTGGTTTGGGAAGATTCAGTGAGAAAGGAAAAACTGCATTTTAAACTATTTAAATCCAAAGATATTACACTACATGAGAAGATACTACTCTTTGTTCTCTTTTCCAAGTGTTTAAGCACCATTACTTTGAATTCTGGTGGTAAATTTTAAATGAACTTTCTAAAGATTTTCTTCAATAAAATAGATTTCTTATAAAACACTTTTTATTTTGTGTTCTTATTTTCAGATTTCATCCCACTTTAAAATACCAATGCTTCTCATGGAAGAACAAAGAGATTCCACTAACTCACAGACACCTGTGCTCCATGTAACTATCAGCAAGTATAGCTGCATGGACAGACAATAGTTGCTTGATTCTTTATTTTCACAGTCTGAGACTTTTCACTTGTTAATCATTAAAATAAAAAAATAGAAATTCGTTTTTTGTTTTTTGAGACAGAGTTTCGCTCTTCTTGCCCTGGATGGAGTGCAATGGCGCAATCTCGGCTCACTGCAACCTCCGCCTCCCATTCTCCTGCCTCAGCCTCCCGAGTAGCTGAGATTACAGGCATGCACCACCAGGACCAGCTAATTTTGTACTGTAGAGATGGGGTGTCTCCATGTTGGTCTGCTGGTTTCGAACTCCCGACCTCAGGTAATCCACCTGCCTCAGCCTCCCAAAGTGCTGGGATTACAGGCCTGAGCCAACGCACCTGGCCCACAAATTGAAATTCTAAGTTAAATTGCTCAGTTCTCTATTAAGCCTCCACTGTACCTTTAACTTCATAATTACAACAGTCATTATACTGTATTAAATGTTACATTTGTCTCCTTATTAGAAATAAGCATCTGGAGGGCAGAAGTTATATCTTATTCATTCTTAAAGACTTAGTACAGATCTGACTTTTTTTTTTTTTTTTTTGAGACAGAGTCTTGCACTGTCACCCAGGTGGCTCACTGCAACCTCCGCCTCCTGAGTTCAAGTGATTCTCATGCCTCGGCTTTCAAGTAGCTGGGATTACAGGCATGCACCAACATGCCTGGCTAATTTTTGTATTTTTAGGAGAGACAGGATTTTGCCGTGTTGGCCAGGCTGGTAATCCGCCCACCTCAACCTCTCAAAGTGCTGGGATTACAGTCGTGAGCCACCACGCCCGACCCAGCTCTGGCACATTCTAAGTACGCAATAAACAAATGCAGAATACAAAACAAGAAAAGCAACAATAGAGAATACATAAATGCACAGTAATTACTATCCTTTAGGAATTTACAGTCTACTGAGGGTAAAAGAGACACATCGACAAAAATTATACAAGATAGAACATTTAAAATGCCACAGGAGAGAAATATAAAGTATAAGAAGAAATCAGGGAGGAAATTATAGCATAAGATATATGTTACAGTATTTTCTTTTTCCCTGGACACTGATTTCCATCTCTAAATAATTGGCAAAAGTTCTTACCACTCAGTTTTAACCTCAGGTTTCTAGTGAATTTATACTCATCATGAAAAATACATATTACGACTTCAAGTGCCCTAAGAAAATATATCATATTCAGAATTATCTCCACTTTTTCTGGCCCAGTATATTTCAATTCTGTAGCCCTAGTATTCATCACCACTATCATATCTCCCCAGGATAGAGAAGTGAGCTAGCACCTACAGTTTAGGTACGTTAAGGCATATTGGTTAAAAGCACAGGTTTCGGCACCATGATTCTACCACTTATTTGCTATAAGATCTTGGGCAAATTATTGCTCAGAATGTTAATTTCCTCACCTATAAAATGGGAATATCTACCTCAAAGAGGATTAAATTAGATAATCCATGTGCAAGCACTCAGTAAACAATAAATGATAGCTATAATAAAGGATTAACACTAAATATAGTGAACAGGGGCTTGCTAGTCAAACACATGCATAAACTGACTATATACTGTGCTTCATAGTTCACTTTTTTTGTTTGTTTGTTTGTTTGTTTGAGATGGAGTCTCACTCTGTAACCCAGGCTGGAGTGCAGAGGCCGGATCTCAGCTCACTGCAAGCTCCGCCTCCCGGGTTCACGCCATTCTCCTGCCTCAGCCTCCGGAGTAGCTGGGACTACAGGCGCCCGCCACCTCGCCCGGCTAGTTTTTTGTATTTTTTAGTAGAGACGGGCTTTCACCGTGTTAGCCAGAATGGTCTCGATCTCCTGACCTTGTGATCCACCCGTCTCGGACTCCCAAAGTGCTGGGATTACAGGCTTGAGCCACAGCCCCCGGCCGCTCACTTGTTTTATCAACCTTCATAGTTATACCTCCCTTTCCATTTCGAATGCTATTACTCTTTCAAGCCTTTATCTACACTCATACCCAGATAACGTTCTAAATGGTTTTCCATCTCCATCCTCAGACATTTATTGACCAGACTATTATTTTATTTCCACCACAAATGCCTGGCTGGGGTACTGAAAAGAGCTTTAGATTTCAAATCAAAGAATTTGGGTTTGGGTTTCAGCAGTATCACTAAAACATTGTGGAATGCTAAAAATAAATTTCTCAACTGTATAAATGAGTTTTAGATTAAATTATCTTCAATCTCTTTTTTTTTTTAAGAAAGGGTCTCACTTTGTCACTCATGCTGGAGTGCAGTGGCATGATCTCAGCTCACTGCAGCCTTGACTTTCTGAGCTCAAGCGATCATCCTACCTCAGTCCCCAAGGTAGCTGGGACTACAGGCATGCGCTAGGGTGCCCAGCTAATTTTTTTTGTTGTTGTTGTATATTTAGTAGAGACAGGGTTTTGCCATGTTGCCCAGGCTGATCTCGAACTCCTGAGTTCAAACAATCCACCCACATTGGCCTCCCAAAGTGCTAGAATTACAGGCATGAGCCACCATGTCCGGCCTTCAGTATCTCTTCCTGCTCTAAGTCTATACCTCCCTTCTGATCAAAAATTGCCTTTGGCTTACAAAATGCAATTCCGCACTGGAGGAGCATTAAAGCCTTCCACATTCAGTGTGGCATGAGTTTTGCAGGCAGAAGGACTAAGATCTTAATCCTGATTCTCTAGTTTACTGGTTGCTTATCCTTGAACTATTAAACTTCTCTAAGCCTCAGTTTCTTCCACAAAATGGGAATAACAGTAATTCTCTCAGGGGCTTATTATAAGATTTTAGTGAGATATTTGTTAAGTGCTTAGCACACAGTAAACAATAAATAAGTATGAGATTTGTGCCTATTCTAATATTTCCCATTTCTGCCTTCTAGTTATAGGGGTTCCCTGCAGCCTCAACTTCCTGGCCTCAAGTGATCCTCCCACCTAAGCTGCCCAAGTAGCTAGGGCTAAGGGTGCACACCACCATGCCAGGCTAATTTTTTTTTTTTTTTGTAAAGACAGGGTCTCACTATTGTAGCCCAGGCTTGTCTCAAACTCCTGAGATCAAGAGATCTTCCCGCCTCAGCCTCCCACATTTTTGTTTTTTTAAGATGGATTCTTGCTCTGTCACCCAGGCTGGAGTGCAATGGCACGACCTCAGCTCACTGCAACCTCCACCTCCAGAGTTCAAGCCATTCTCCTGCCTCAGCCTCCCAACTAGCTGGGATTACAGGTGCCCACGACCACGCCCAGCTAATTTTTGTATTTTTAGTAAAGATGGGGATTCACCATGTTGCCAGGCTGGTCTCAAACTCCTGACCTAATGATCCACCTGCCTCGGCCTCCAAGGGAGGTGGAGGTGTTGGGATTACAGGCGTGAGCCACAGCGCCCAGCCTAGTTACAGTTTTTAAACTGTTCCTGGAGACCTAGAACTCTGCTTCAATCCGAACAACTGAGTGGGCTGGGTGCGGTGGCTCACGCCTATAATCCCAGCACTTTGGGAGGCCGAGGCAGTGGATCACCTGAGGTCAGGAGTTCGAGACTAGCCTGGCCAACATGGTGAAACCCCATCTCTACTAAAAAATACAAAAATTAGCTGGGCGTGGTGGCTCATGCCTGTAATCCCAGCTACTCGGGAGGCTGAGGCAGGAGAATCACTTGAACTCAGGAGGCGGAGGTTGCAGTGAGCCGAGATCGTGCCATTGCACTCCAGCCTGGGTGACAAGAACAAAACTCCATCTCAAAAAAAAAAAAAAATGTGCGGGTTTCCCCTCTCTTTCATATACTGAAGTTCAACATTAAAAAAATTTTTGAGGTAGTTTCTTCTGTCAAAGAATGCATGAAATCCACTATACCATGGACACAATCGGCTCCAATTAGCTATGCCTATTCTTTGTCAACTGCAATTACTGTGTATACATCAGTATCTCCTATCTTTGGGAATATCTATTCCTCTCTCCTCAGGACTTCTTACTGAAGTCATCCCTAGTCACTCTTCTTTTGAACCTGTTTAGCATTTTATTTTTTATTATTTTATTATTTTTATTATTTAGAGACAAGGTCTTGCCCTGTTGCCTAGGCTGGAGTGCAGTGGCATAATCATAGCTCACTGTAACCTTCAAATCCTAGACACAAGCAATCTTTTTACCTCAGCCCCCCAAGTAGCTAGAACTATAGGTGTATGCTAACCTTACCTGGCTAATTTTTAAATGGGGTCTCATTTTGTTGCCCAGGCTCAAACTCCCAGGCTCAATTGATCCTTCTGCTTTAACCTTTTTGAGTAGCTAGGACTACAGGCACATGCCACTGGAACTGCAACTTCTTTTCTGATTCTTATTTTTTCTTGACTTAACTCACATTTAAGGTCTTTTCATTTATCCTTTAAATGTGGTTATCTCTGTACTAGGAAACAAGTAGTCCCTTTCTATACAGCATGCAAGTTCCCCATTCTCATTCCCTCTCCTCTCCTGCAATCCCTTTCATCCTTATATTTATTTTAATTTTTGTAGAGACAGGGTCTCGCTATGTTACCTAGGCTAGTCTTGAACTCCTGTCCTCAAGCGATCCTCCTGCTTTGGTCTCCCACAGTGCTGGGACTGCAGGTGTAAGCCACTATGTCCGGCCCTTTCCTTTTCTATTTTATCCCTAAAACCTAACCTCTTACTGTCAACAGCCAATTCTGACTAATCTTGTTTATTATCTGGGCCTCCTCTCTATTGTCCATATTTATTCCATTAAAAAGGTCTGAGCCCATACCTTATTAAATCTGGTTCGTAAATAACTAAAATTATGCTTGCCTTTGGCAACTGTATAAAGACTCCAAGGCCCATTTAATTAGCAGAAAACAGATTACAGCTACATGCTCCTTCAGCTACACCAGCTGTGTGTATAACTCAGCCTTTCTGACAGTCCATACTGTGCTTTGTGATTTGGGGGAGCTTCATGTTTGCTATCCTACCACCTACCTATTCCTATTTTCACTATCAGCTTTTCCTGAGAAGGGAAAAGGTATAAATATTGATTTCAAAGTCAGGCATATGTTTGAATGGCAGAGACTCAGTAGCTGTATAATCTTTCCAAAACTCTTAATTTATAAAATGAGCATACTAATACCTATTTCATTAAATGAGACAATGCAAAACATCTAGACTCTAGATCAGTATTTGACACATAATAAATATTAAGCGTTATTTCCTTTGTACAAAGGAAAACATGAATTGACAAGGAAAAGTAAGGCCAGGCGCGGTGGCTCACGTTTGTAATCCCAGCACTTTGGGAGGCCAAGGCGGGCCGATCACTTGAGGTCAGGAGTTCAAGACCAGCCTGGCCAACATGGTGAAACCCTATCTCTACCAAAAACATAAAAAATTAGCTGGGTGTTCTGGTGTGTGCCTGTAATCCCAGCTACATGGGAGGCTGAGCCAGGAGAATCACTTGAATCTGGGAGGCAGAGGTTGCAGTGAGCCGAGATGGTGCCACAGCACTCCAGCCTGGGCAACAAGAGTGAAACTCCATCTCAAAAAAATAAAGAAAGAAAGAAAAGGAAAAGTGAGACAGAAAAACAACTTAGCTTCTGCAAAGTCTATCCAGAAAAATGTATCTATGTCACTAATAAAAATATTTTCTCAAAGAATGATTTTTCTTAAGAAATTAGTAAAATATTGTTATTGATTGATTGAGACAGGTCTTGCATAATTTATTTATAGAGACAGGTCTAGCTGTGTTGCCCAGGCTGGAGTGCAGGAAGTGCAGTGGTCCATCGCAGCTCACTACAACCTCCAGCACCAGGGCTCAAGCAATTCTCTCGCCTCAGCCTCCCAAGTAGCTAGAACTACAGGCATGTGCCATCGCACCTGGCTAATTTTTCCATTTCTGTTAAGACAGATCTTGTTATGTTGTCCAGGCTGGTCTTGAATTCCAGTCCTCAAGCTACCCTCCTGCCTCAGCCTCCCAAAGTGCTGGGATTACAGGTGTGAGCCACCACACCAGGCCAGAAGTTAGAGCAATATTAATTAGCATTCGAATTTAACCATAAGGCCTAAATTGTAACATTACATGTTTCTATTATATTGTATAGAATTCAAATCTAATTTTCTGCCTGTAATCCTAGCACTTTGCAAGGCTGAGGTGGGAAGATTATGTGAGGCCAGGAGTTTGAGACCAGCTTGGGCAACATAGCAAGACCTCATCTCTAATGGAAAAAAACATCTAATTTTCATTTAGTCATAAAATGTAGTCTAAATATTGTTGAGACTTACCTAATGCAGGCCTTACTCTACTATAGTCACCATTTATTTCCTAACTGAAACAAGACTGGGAAGGAGGTGTACATAAATAAAACCAAAGAAATGCCCCAACCCTACTCTGCTGTCACTCTGCCTACTCTAGGTCTTTTCTAAAACAATTATATATTTTGAATAGTAATATAAGCACATGATATCAAATTTTTAAAATATAGTAAAATGCAACTCATTTTCTCTTCAGAGAGTCTATCTGTACACAAATTTTTAACTTCATGGTCAAGCAAATACAAACATAAATATACAGGCACACTCCTGTACACCCACAGAATGCACCATTTTAATATTTCACAATAAAATGCCTCAGTTTTACTACCCAAGCTATAGAGAATGTTCATCTCTCCTAAAACATTTTTTCGGCTAATGATTTTATAAAGTAAAACTTTTACATTTATTTATTTCAATTCCAGAACATAATACAATGTTCTTAAAAAGATGTGTGAGATGTCTGGAGATATATTCCAAATGAAACTAACAAAACTTTGAAAAATCTGCTTCGGTATCAACAAAAGAAGTATATGTTATTACACAGGAAGTAACTGTGTTGTTATATTAATTATTTAGTAACCAGGAAGAAATGCTTAAAAATTTTATATCCTAAAAATTTTGTTAATTGCATGAATAGGGCCAGGCATGGTGGCTCACGCCTGTAATCACAGCACTTTGGGAGGCTGAGGTGGGCAGATCACGAGGTCAGCAGTTCAAGACCAGACTGACCAACATGGTGAAACCCTGTCTCTACTAAAAATACAAAAATTAGCCAGGAGTGGTGGCGGGCGCCTGTAATCCCAGCTACTCAGGAGCCTGAGGCAGGAGATCTGCTTGAACCCGGGAGGCAGAGGTTGCCGTGAGCCAAGATTGCGCCATTGCACTCTGGCCTAGGCAACAGAGCAAGACTCCATCTCAAAAAAAAAAAAAAAATTTCATGACTAGCCCAGGCATGGTGGATCACACCTGTAATCCCAGCACTGTGGGAATCCAAGGTGGGAGGATCGCGTGAGCCCAGGAATTTGAGACCAGTTTGGGCAACATAGTGAGACCTTGTCTCTACAAAAAGTTTCTTAAAAATTAGTCAGGCATAGTGGTGTGCACCTGTAGTCCCCACTACTCAGGAGTCTAAGGCAGGAGGATCACTAGAGCCCAGGAGATCAAGGCTGCAGCGAGCTATGATTACACCACTGCACTCCAGCCGGGGCAAGAAAGCAAGACTGTCTCAAAAAAAAAAAAAAAAATTGCTGGATTCAAGAATACATCCATTTTAATTTTTAAGTAATCTAAATTGTTCTCTGTAGTGGCGTTCACCAATTTATATTCTCTCAGCTATGATGTAAGTACCTATTTTCCCATAATCTTACCAAGCTAACATTTTATAGTTTAATATGCACATCTCTTACTATGAGACTGGTTCAGAATATTTTCATATGTTTGAAGGCCATCTGTGGCCGGGCGTGGTGGCTCATGCCTGTAATCCTAGCACTTTGGAAGGCTGAGGTGGGTGGATTACCTGAGGTCAGGAGTTCAAGACCAGCTTGGCCAACATGGTGAAACCCCATCTCTACTAAAAATACAAAAAAATTAGCCAGGTATGGTGGCTCACGCCTGTAATCCCAGCAACTCACAAGGCTGAGGCAGGAGAATCACTTGAACCTGAAAACTGGAGGTTGCAGTGAGCTGAGATTGCACCATTGCACTCCAGCCTGGGCGACAGAGCAAGACTCCATCTCAAAAAAATAAATAATAAAAAGTAAAGGCCATCTGTATTACCTTTCTGTACACGGCATTCATATCATTTCCCCTTTTCTATTATATTTAGGTCTTTCTCAAACTGATAAATACCTGAAGGAAAGTTGTTCTTTGCCTATAATGAGATATTACAGATATTTTTCCCAATCTATTTGTGTGTTGACTTTGTTATGATGAAATATAACCAAATTTATCCTTTCCTTTTTTTAGACAGACTTGCTCTGTTGCCCAGGCTGGAGTACAGTGGTGGGATCATAGCTCACTGCAACTTCAAACTCCTGAAGTCAAGCGATCCTCTCTCCTCAGCCTTCCAAATAGCCAGGAATACAGCTGCATGCCACCACACCCGGCTAATCTGTTTTTTAAATATTTTGTAGAGACGAGGTCTTATTGTTGCCCAAGCTGGCCTTGAACTCCTGGCCTCAAGTGATCCACCCACCTTGGCTTCCCAAAGTCCTGGGATTACAAGTGTGAGCTACTGTGACTGGCCTTATCCTTTTCTTAACCCATTTATGCCCGAGGTTGCAATTTTTTTAATTTTTGCAATCAGACCTTGGCAATGACCTTGAACAGTAGGCCATGAATAACTCCCACATGCTTAGCATTCCAATAATGGAACACTAGGCATATTTGTCCATGTCTTATGGCTTCTAAGTTTTGGGTTAAGCTTAGAAAAGTTTTTCTTATTCAAATATTATTTTTAAGATAATAATTCTACCATCATTCATCATAATAATTTTATAATTTCATTTTTTACATTTAAACCTTTGATTTATCTGGAATCTGTTTGGGGTAAGGAACAACAATGGGGATCCAACTGTTTAAATTCTGGGTTGTCATTCAGTGTTCCAACACCACTACTGAGTAACTGAGGCTCTTTTTAGATGTTTGACATTTTAGAAGTTAGACTCAGAA
This sequence comes from Papio anubis, assembly GCF_008728515.1. Lineage (NCBI taxonomy): Eukaryota > Metazoa > Chordata > Mammalia > Primates > Cercopithecidae > Papio > Papio anubis. Next base: position 21,268,436 of record NC_044992.1, read on the forward strand.
GTAGAGATGACTAATGAGCTTAGAATTAGTGAAACCAACACCAAAATTAGGAATTTAGGGGCCCTAAAACACGTATAACATTAAAAGCACAGATCCCAAAGTCCAACATCTATCACATAGAAAGCATATTAACCAGTACTGTTGTTAGTCTTGGAAGACCTAAGGATGGATTATCTCTAATTCAGTTAAAATAACTATGTCCTATACAATACGTATTAATAATAAGCATTTATATGGCACTTTTACAGTTTGTATAATGTGAGTTCACTTACTTTGTCTTCGTAATTACTCTTTAAGAAGATCGGCAGAGATTTTAATTTCCATTTATTGCTGAGGAAAATAATTCAGTGGTGGTACCTTGTCCCTTTACTTATAGGAAATGGTAGTGCCAAACTCAAACCCAGATCTTCTATTTCCAAATATTCACACACTGCTTTTATATCCTGCACCAAGTACTTTTATGAAAAAATTAATGAGACTCCCTACTTACAAGGAGGTTGAAACGATTTTTCAATTAAATATTCAGACTGATCACATACTTAATTCTAAGCATGAAAGGAGTACACAGAAGTAGGAAACATCCTTGGCTTCAAGGAAACTTCAAAGGTCTACAGCAGTTTAAACAAACATGGCTTGGGAGACTGGAAAATAAACTTGAAGGTCAGGAACCATCTTATCTACTCTCTCCATGTCTTATGGTATTTACTGTTGGTATAACTAGAATGTAGTGTTAGGTCAGTAAATATTTGTTGGTTGTGTAAATGTACTGATCGAACCTTCTACACAGGGTGAGATATGAAATAATATCAGACACCATTTATTTTTTCCCAGAGGCTAAACTTTTGTCTGTGACCAAAGAATCAGCCAAATCATCAAACAGCTCTTGGACAATGTAACAAAGAAAGTTCAGGCACCACTTCTGGGCTACACCTACTGACTAAATGTATTTCACAGAAAAATAAAAACTTTGAACTACATTTCATTTCAAAGCTGCCAAAAGGTTATAAAACAATTTCCAGAACTGAATCCAGTCCAACTGCAACAAAATACAACTATCATTCACTCTTGCTTTATTTTGAATTTTTACTTCTACAATAAGTAATTGTTCATAATATTTCTCATTAGTTGTACTTTCTTTGTGTTGTTTCCTTCAGATATCTTGTCAACATATATTTTCTTCAGGTCTTTTATTTTTTAATACTAACAATCACTTATCTGCCACATATGATAATTTTTTTTAAACTTCTGAAATATTTTAGCAAATACTAAGGGAGAACAAAACATTAATATAAAAATAAAAGTACAAAAATAAACTCAGTTTACAAAGTTCAATTTGTATCCTGCCACAAATAACTTTACTCCAGAGTCTGCACACCCTATTCTCCCATCTATCCAGTGACAAGATACTGGCATTGGAGCCTCAAGGACTGCAACTTTTGTTGGCAAAAGCCTTGCATGGGTCAAGATAATTTTTAAACCTTTGATAAAGAAAGCCCAAAGAGACCAGGCTTAAAATGTTAGTGGACGGTTGCATGATAGATATGTTAAGAGTCCTAAACTCAAATAAAAAGGAAAGTTGACAATAAACTAGTCAATGCAAAGAGCTTACAAAAGCATAAGCCCAGAAATTACATGCAATGCCTTGTCTTTAAAATACCAAGAAGGCGGCCGGGCATGGTGGCTCACGCCTATAATACCAGCACTTTGGGAGGCCGTGGTGGGTGGATCACGAGGTCAGGAGTTTGGGACCAGCCTGGCCAACATGGTGACACTCCATCTCTACTAAAAACACAAAAATTAGCCAGGTGTGGTGGCACGCGCCTATAGTCACCTGCTTGGGAGGTGGAGGCAGGAGAATGGCTTGAACCTGGGAGGCGGAGACTGCAGTGAGCCAAGATCGCGCCATTACATTACAGTCTGGGTGACAGAGTGAGACTCCGTCTCAAACAAAACAAAACAAAACAAAAAAACAAGAAGGCATGACTGTTTACACCAGAGTGACAGGGCTTTCTTAAGTGGTTATTTATAGCAAAGGTTTAGTACAGTCAAAGAAATCTGTCATAAATTGCTTCCATATGCTATAAATGTGGATATATTCTAGGTAAAATTATGTGGGTGCTACAGAAGGAGACACGCAAGAGAAACCAGCACAATGCCTGCACACTGTTGAATCTGACACTAGGAAATAAACAGCCAGTTATGAAACAAACAAATTCAATTCTTAATGTTGGAAACAGAATAAGGCTCCATTCTTTTTGGAGAAAAAAGACACTAACCATTTAAAACAGATGGACTTCAACACTAAGAATGTGAATATACTTAACGTACAGAACTGTACATTTAAAAATGGTTAAGATGGTAAATTTTATGCTATGTGTTTTGGAAAGGGGGATTTTGTTTTGTTTTGTTTTTTGTTTTTTTTAACAGAGACAGGGCCTTGTGCTCTGTCACCCAGGCTGGAGTGCAATGGCCAAATCATAGCTCACTGCATCCCTCAACTCCTGGGCTCAAGTGATCCTCCCACCTCAACCTCCCTAGTAGCTGAGACTTCATGTGTATGCCACCAAGCCCAGCCAATTTTTTAATTTTTGTTTTTGTAGAGATAGGGTCTTGCTATATTACCCAGGCTGGTCTCAACTCCTGGCCTCAAGTAATCTCCTGTCTCAGCTTCCCAACGCGCTGGGATTACAGGTGCTAGCCACTGCACCTGGCTATGTTATGTGTTTTTTAACAATTAAAAAGTAAAAAGAAACTTCAAATGAGCTTTAAATTTCCCTTATATTTTTAAATGAATAGATTCATGTATTATTGAGTACTTAATATATATACACCTGTTACCATGGAGATGGAGGTAAAATATAGAGAAAACCTAATTCCTCTTTTCAAGAAGCTCAAAGCTTAAAGAGAACCAACATTCTAAACTGTTCTTTTTTATTTCTTTTTTTTGAGACAGGGTCTCACTCTGTCACCCAGCCTAGAGCGCAGTGGTACAATCACGGCTCACTGCAGCTTCAACCTTCTGGGCTCAAGCAATCCTCCCACCTCAAGGCTCCTGAGTAACTTGGACCACAGGCATGCACCACCATGCCCAACTAATTTTTGGTGGGGGGGTGTAAGAGAAGACAGAGATGGGGTCTCGCTATGTTGCCTAGGCTGGTCTGGAACTCCTGAGCTCAGGTGATCCTCCTGCCTCAGCCTCCCAAAGTGCTAAGATTACAGGCATGAGCCACAGCACCCTGCCTAAAATCTCCTTAAAAAAAAAATTGATAATAATTTTGGATCACTCAAAGTAGGTGAGTGGCCACTTACCTATGCTTTCTTAAATACATTATCTATCTCTTCCCCCTCTTTTCCTCTCTGCAAGTTCTAGTTGTACGTTAAAGTCTCTGATGCTTAAAATGAAAAATTCTAGGATTCAAACAGATTTGCTAGCCACTATGAAATGGCCCCACTTTGTGTGCCTGAACAAAGAGAGTAAAAACAATGCTCCTGGGCGTCCTGGAATAGAAGAGGTATTTCAAATTGGAGGGAAAAGCAAATCTAGTCTTCTGTCCTTCTTCTAAAGCAATCACCTCCATTCAGTTCAACCCAACACTTACCCTATGCAAACCACTGGGACAAATTCTATCAAAAAGTCATCTCTATTTCAGTCCTCATTATCTTCTCCCTCCTGGGGTCTTACAAAATCTGTGGTCTAGCTGGGTGCGGTGGCTCACGCCTGTAATCCCGCCACTTTGGGAGTCTGAGGCCGGCAGATCACGAGGTCAGGAGTTCGAGACCAGCCTGACCAACATGGTGAAACCCCATCTCTACTAAAAACACAAAAATTAGCCAGGCGTGGTGTCACACGCCTGTAATCCCAGCTACTCAGGAGGCCAAGGCAGGAGAATTGTTTGAACCGGGAGTCAGAGGTTGCAGTGAGCCAAGATCGCACCATTGCACTCCAGCCTGGGCAACAGAGCGAGACTCCGTCTCAAAGCAAACAAACAAACAAACACCAATCTGTGGCCTATACCATACAAATTGCTCTTAATCAGAGTATTCTTTGTATTGTTTGCAAAGAATTCCTGTGCCAGTGGAAAACGAGTTTAAAGGTAATCGAATCTTTCTAACTCCCCAAAAGAATAGGTTAATGCTTAGTGATGAATAGTCCATCCAAATATACTTATTGAGCATCTCCCATTTGTCATCACTGAATTTGCAGAAGTAGATTTTAAAAAGTAAAGGTTTTAATAACCAAAATGTCCTGTATTTCAAGCCCTGTCCTCTTGGTTTCTCTCTCTCTCTCTTTTTTTTTTTTTTTTTTTTTTTTGAGACGGAGTCTCGCTCTGTCGCCCAGGCTGGAGTGCAGTGGCCGGATCTCAGCTCACTGCAAGCTCCGCCTCCCGGGTTCACGCCATTCTCCCGCCTCAGCCTCCCGAGTAGCTGGGACCACAGGCGCCTGCCACCTCGCCCGGCTAATTTTTTGTATTTTTTAGTAGAGACGGGGTTTCACCGTGTTAGCCAGCATGGTCTCGATCTCCTGACCTCGTGATCCGCCCATCTCGGCCTCCCAAAGTGCTGGGATTACAGGCTTGAGCCACCGCGCCCGGCCTCTCTCTCTCTTTAATTAATTAATTTTTTTCTTTTTTTTTTAAATAGAGATTGGGTCTTGCTATGTCACCCACGCTGGTCTTGAACACCTGGCCTCAAACAATCCTCCTGCCTCAGCCTCCCAAATTGCTAGGACTACAGGCATGAACCACTACACCTGTCCTTGTTCCTCTCAACACACTCGAATTGATCAGATCTCAGCATTCAAACTGTCAAAATCCACTTCCAAAATTCAAAGAATTCGTCAACAGTAGCACACTTCTCCCCAAAGATACCCTTATACAATAAGCTCCCCCATGACCAGATGTAGAGACACAATGATTCCCATAATTTCGGAGGCAGCATTCACATCACATCTGCAAAGAACAAAGAGCAGCTCTTGAATCCGAGACAGCTAAAAACTGAATGCAGTTGCTTGGTTTCCAACTAGCAAGAACTCAGAAGCTGAAATAATCCAAATGACTGGTATAGTTAAACAGTGTAACAAATGCAATGGAATCTTTAAGCCATACATTTTCCAGACCTTGATAGGGACCTGAGAAATAACCTCTCTGCTTAGAGAGCCCTTAAAAACCCCTGCTTTCATTTTATGTTTCATGGGGGTTAATTTTTCTTTCTACCACTACATAGATTTCTTATTGCAGTGCAAAAGAGGCAAGGCAATCACCAGCTTCAGGGAGAATTTAAAACGATAAAAATTAAACTCTGCTACTGGATGATTCTCTTTATAATACTGAAGCCACAATACATTATGAAATAGTACAAAGAAAGCATACTCTGATGTTTTGCATCCCTTTCACTCTGCATCCCTTTCACTCCACCCACCCATCACCTCCACCAAAAAAACAAACAAAAAATTTAAAACAGGTTGAGCCACACACAGTATGTTTGACTTGAAAGTTTTGATGACACAGCAGCTTACTCTTGCAAATTATGGCAAATATAGAAGCTTAACGGTGACTTAAAATACAGTTATAGGAAAAATAGACTAAGGATAGAAAGGCAGGGAAGCAGGAAAACCCAAGCACCTTTTTAAAAAGACAACAAATGTATTCAGGTACAAGATCTGCATCAGAAACAGTTTTCTTTCTTTTTCTCTGGTAAATGTAAAGACTTACCCTGAAAAGATTTCCCCAATCCCTGGCCCAGCTTCCACCCATGTTTCTGGAGTAAGCAGTGTCCAGTATTATCCTGACAGACAAAACAGAGAGACAAACTAAAAATATTCCAATAGTATATTCTTCCCTGCCTAGTGACATTTAAACATATGATGAGCAAGAGATAATTCTACATATATGCATGCAAAAAGGTGCTAATAATAGGGTAAATGTGCCAAATAAGAGGGACACTAATGTAAAAAGAAAAGCTGGCTAGTATTTTACATGGGAAGACCATATAGGATAAAAGTACTTTCTGATGGTATACTGGGCAACTTTTGTACATAACACTTTAAAATGGAGAAAAAGGGGAAAGGGAAAAGGGGAAGAATACATTTATGAAGTTTTAAAATAACATTAAAAAGCATAAAATAGGCCAGGCGCGGTGGCTTACACCTGTAATCTCAGCACTTTGGGAGGCCAAGGTGGGCAGATCACCTGAGGTCAGGAGTTCAAGACCAGCCTGACCAACATGGTGAAACCCTGTCTCTACAAAAATACAAAAATTAGCCGAGCATGATGGTGGGTGCCTATAATCCCAGCTACTCAGGAGGCTGAGGCACAAGAATTGCTGGAATCCCAGAGGCGGAGGTTGCAGTGAGCCAAGATCGTGCCATTGCACTCCAGTCTGGGCGACACAGCAAGACTCTGTCTCACATTAAAAAAAAACCATAAAATCAAAGTACATATACAGTCATATCTACCACCTAAACAGCACCACTTTAAGATTCTATTTTAAAGAAAATATGCATTGTGTTTAGTTGTTTTATGTGTCAGGCTTTCATGATACAAAGTAAGTTGTAAGTGTAAGACTGTCCCACCACTAGAAATGAAAAAACAATCAGAGCAAAATCCAGGCTAGACTTGATTGGTTTAAAAAAAATAAAGTGTGTCTCTCTATATATATAGTATATATATACACACACACACACACACATATATATTATATATATATATTTATATAATCTCAGCTACTTGGGAGGCTGAGAAAGAGAATTGCTTGGCCCTGGGGGGCAGAGGTTGCAATGAGGCAAGATGTCGCCACTGCACTCCATCCTGGGCAACAGAGCGAGACTCCCTCTCCATAAATAAATAAATAAATAAATAGAGTCATTAGTGCATGTAGAGGGGAGAAACCAACACACATAATGTCTCATCTTCCCAGGAGCACACTGGAAAAGGTATTTCAATGTAAACTACACGAAAAAAAATGCTAAAAACAACAATTAAACGTCAGCTTTTGTTTAAGGGGTCAAGGTACCGGAAACATCTGCAGTCCTTTGTCCAATTCTTTGCTTTTTACAGTTATTGTGAAGTACCAAGACAAGGCTAAAATAAGCACTAACCGTGTCAGAAAAAATGGTGCTATACATTCAAAGGAAAAGATTGAAAATTTCTAAACACAAAATATTCTATATGTATTAAAATGTAATTTATAGTATTAATCTAGAAATGATTAAAAGTTTCAATATAAGTAATGTTAGCAGAAAACAAAGGTAAACCATTTGAAAATAATCTCATATTTCCTGAAATCAATTTATAAAGCTGATTAAACCACACATTTCTGCATTAAAACCAAATGTTGCACATTACATTGTTTGTCTTACATCTCCATATTCAACAATAAAATGTTCTTTAGAGTCACTGAGGAAAGAAAACATTGTTTTCCTGTTATCTTCTCTAACTAGAAGTTAGAAGGAGATTAAGCCTTTCACTTGTTCAGTTTTGTTTTGTTTTTAAAGGAAAATTTCCTTCTTTAAGTTTATTATAGCATACAACCTGGAGAACTGGGCTAAGCAGCTGATTATTTCATTGATGGGGGGAAATCAGGACACTTTTTTTTTTTTTTTTTTTTGATACAGGGTGTTGCTCTGTTGCCCGAGCTGGTGTACAGTGGCACAATTATAGCTAACTGCAGCCTTGACCTTCCGGGCTCAAGCAATCCTCCCACCTCAGCCGCATGAGTAGCTGGGATTATAGGCACACACGGCCTTCGCTGGCTACTTTTTAAATTTTTGTAGAGATGAGGTTTCATTATGTTGCCCAGGATGATCTAGAACTCCTGGGCTCAAGCGATTCTCCCTCCTCAGCCTCCCAAAGTGCTGGGATTACAGGGATGAGCCCAGGGTATTTTTAAAAAAACAAAAACTGGAGGCAAACTCTAATGAAAAATTTATTTCTAAAACAAAATATATATTGTTTTAAATATACATATATATATACACACACACACACATAAAATCATTACGGTGCACGAAAGTTTGCTGCAAGTTATTTTTGCTACATATGAACTGAAAGAATTAGAAACACTACTGATCCCAAGCACTGACTTCCACATTCCTACACATCACAAAAACTTAATGTAACACTACTGCTGCTGTGGCTTCTTCCCTTCTTACCTCCCAAATGAACTGCCAGGAAAAGCATTCCCTTACCCAGTGCTCAGCGTCTATTTACAACTTTCTTACCCCCGCTAAAAAGAAAAGATTAAAAGTCTCAATATAAGTAATGTTTGCAGAAAACAAAGGTAAACAGGTCCTTATTTTACCACTATGAAAACAAAGTTACCTGTGCAGAAAATCCTTATTTCATATCATAATTCCTGCAACTGAATAATTCTAGAAGGGACAAGGATAGCAGAATGACTCTAAGAGTATATGGTTGACTAAATTATTGTTTAACCTCTCACTACTTTTTTTTTTGAGACTGAGTCTTGCTGTATCACCCAGGCTGGAGTGCAGTGACTCACTGCAAACTCCACCTCCCGGGTTCACGCCACTCTCCTGCCTCAGCCTCCCAAGTAGCTGGGATTACAGGTGCCCACCACTACGCCCAGCTAATTTTTGTATTTTTAGTAGAGAAGACATTTCACCAAGTTGGCCAGGCTGGTCTCGAACTCCTGATCTCAACTGATCCGCCCGCCTCGGCCTCCCAAAGTGCTGGTATTACAGGCGTGAGCCACCCGCCTGGCCTTGTTTAATCTCTTAATAGACCCATGTTGTAACTATATTTGGCACCAAGATTTAAGTATTAAACAATGCTGACAAAAATTGTTCCCTCCCTCCCATTTTGTTGTTGTTGTTACGTTTTGTTTTGTTTTGTTTTAAGAAAACTCAATCTTTGGCTAAGTGGAGATGAGACATTATGCTGACTGTGTTATATTATGAACGCACTAAAATAAACATACAGATGAAGCAGTATGCTATTTCCAAAAGCAGTCCAAGTGGAGTGAGAGTATTTCCATACGAACCTGGCTTTCAAAACTGGGCTGTCAAAAGAACAGTTAAATGTAACACAAAGTAAGAAACTGTCCAATCACAGTTGATTGATGGTCTTTTTTTTTAATCTTGTTTTCAATTCACTGCTTGCAAGTAATGTATGTATTAAAGAAGAGTGAAAGCATAAGTAAATTCACGAGTCAAGGCCAGCTGAGAGATTCAAGGAGAAGCATGTTGTGACTGACAACAGAGAAAGGAAAAGCAACTTTTAAAGGGAGAGGGAGGAAAAAAGAAAAAAATAAGGTTATACACATTAGCATCATTTAAAACCACTCAAGAGGATGGCTGTCATCTTCTCAGAAAAAAAATGGTAGTGGCATTTCTCTTCAAAAACTTTAGGTTAAAACTGTTATTTAATTAAATCTACTTTCTCAGGGACTATAATAAAATATTTAACAGGCCACTCTAAGTCTTTCCAATCATAACAAAGGCAACAGAAACAACAGACACTTCTCCCAGAATCCCCTCCCCTCGTCAACCTCCTAGGGCAAGTGGATTACCAACACAGAAAACCTGGACCTTTCTTATCATTTCAAAACTACCTGCTTTTGGAGGAAAAGAGGCAGCTCTGTGACTCTGCAGGAAGGGCTAGTATTTAGTATAGTCCCCTTTCCCACCAATAAAAGAAAAAAGGTTGGCCGGGCACGGTGGCTCACGCCTGTAATCCCAGCACTTTGGGAGGCTGAGGCGGGCGCATCACGAGGTCAGGAGATCAAGACCATCCTGGCTAACACGGTGAAACCCCGTCTCTACTAAAAATACAAAAAATTAGCCGGGGATAAGTGGTGGGTGCCTGTAGTCCCAGCTACTCGGGAGGCTGAGGCAGGAGAATGGCGTGAATATGGGAGGCGGAGCTTGCAGTGAGCTGAGATCGGGGCACTGCACTCCAGCCTGGGCTACAGAGCAAGACTCTGTCTCAAAAAAAAAAAAAAAAAGAAAAGAAAAAGCGAAGAAAAAAGATTTTATAAACACTTGTCAAAAGTCCAATAGGCTTAAGGTAAGGTTTTATAAATATTCATCAAAAATCAAAGAGGCTTAAGGATGATGGGTAACACAAGGAGGCACATCAAAATAACTTATAACAATAAGTAAAAACAAACCAGACTTGTTTACCTCTGAAATGATCAAAACTTTCTCTGAGAAAGAACAAGAAACTCAATAACCAGTCTGTGAGAAACAAGCAATCTATTCTCTCTGCTTAGTACTGTGATTTTTTCAATTATTTCCATGGATGCTTTTGTGTGTGTGTGTGTGAGATGAAGTCTCACTGTCACCCAGGCTGGAGTGCAGTGGTGCAATCTCAGCTTACTGCAACCTCCGCCTCTTGAGCAGCTGTGACTAGAGGCATGTGCCATCATGCCCAGCCAATCTTTTTTTTTGTATTTTCAGTACAGAGGGGGTTTTCCCCATGTTGGCCAGGCTGGTCTTGAACTCCTGATCTCAAGTGATCCGCCCGCTCAGCCTCCCAAAGTGTTGGGATTACAGGCCTAAGCCACCGCGACTAGTCCATGGATGCTACATTTTTATTTGTATTTTTTGAGATGGAGTCTCGCTCTGTTGCCCAGGCTGGAGTGCAGTGGTGTGATCTCAGCTCACTACAGCCTCCGCCTCCCGAGTTCAAGCGATTCTCCTGCCTCAGCCTCCTGAGACCCTGGGATTACAGGCACATGCCACCACGCCTGGCTAATTTTTGTATTTTTAGTAGAGACAGGGTTTCACCATGTTGGTCAGTCTGGTCTTGAACTCCTGACCTCGTGATCCACCTGCCTCGGCCTCCCAAAGTGCTGGGATTACAGGCCTGAGCCACTGCGCCCGGCCCATGGATGCTATTTATAGCACTAAATTGGTACAAGTAGCTTATGGCTCAGACATGTAATCTAGACAGAACAAGGGCAATGAATACTAAATTTCTTTCTTTTTTTTTGTTTTTTTTTTTTTGAGACAGGGTCTTGCTCTGTCACCCAGGCTGGGGTGCAGCGGCATGGTCACACAGCTCCTGCATCCTTGACCTGCCGTGCTCCCATGCCCAACCAATTTATTTCTAAAGTAGTAATTATTTTGAAAATTTCTTTTTAAAAGTAACTCTTTACTTAATTTCAGTTACTATAATAATGACTAAAAATATTTTGGCTTTTTTTAAATAAAATATGTAATTTGGGGTTTAATTATAATCTCATAGAACCAAAAATAAATTATAGAAACTTTTTAAAAACTATCAGCCAGGCGCAGTGGCTCACACCTGTAATCCCTGCACTTTGGGAGGCTGAGGTAGGCGGATCACCTGAGGTCAGGAGTTCGAGACCAGCCTGGCCAACATATAGTGAAACCCTGTCTCTACTAAAAATACAAAAATTAACTGGGCATAGTGGTGCACGCCTGTAGTCCCAGCTACATGGGAAGCTGAGGCAGGAGAATCGCTTGAACCCAGAAGAAAGAGGTTGCAGCGAGCTGAAATCATGCCACTGCACTCTAGCCTGGGCGACAGAGCGAGACTCCGTTTCTCAAAAGAAGCGCGCACACACACACACACACACACACACAACTCGTGGTTTACAACTAACAAAGACGCATTATACAAGTAGGTTGCTTATAATTTTTTTTCTTCTCAAGAGTCAACTTGATATAATTTAAATGTACATGGAAGAATTGCAAAGGAATCCTACTTTTAATTAATAAGGCAACTGAATTTTGACAAAGGGTAATACACAAAAAGCTGGTTTTCTACATAATTCAGAGTTCTCACAAACCACCTATTTGTTTTCTCTCTCTGCTCAAGACCCCAAACTGGTGGCTGTGTGGCCTGTTCTTTGGTTGGAAATGAAGTTCTTCTAATTGGGAGGGTGAGGCATGAGAATCGCTTGAACCTGGGAGGTGGAGATTGCAGTGAGCTGAGATCGCACCACTGCACTCCAGCCTGAGCAACAGATTGACACTCTGGCTCAAGAAAAAAAAAAAAAAAGTTTTTTTTAAAAAAAAAGAACATTATTTAAAATTTTACTCCCAAATGATCAGGCAACAAAAATAAGATCCCTCTTATCTTGTGTGTCCTACTTCTTTTTCTTGTCTTACATATTTGTTTATTCTCCCAGATCCTGTGTCCTACTTCTATCTAATACAATATAGGCTATGAAGCTCCTCCTCCTCCTTCCTAAACTGCCACATCACAAATAATGCATATATTTATGTGTTTCAGAAGTAAATTTTCATTAGAAGTATAATTATTAATATACATTTCTGAACATCCATTTATTTATTTAAAAAATTAAATATCCAGCCTGAGTACTAGGTACTATTTGCTATTTTAAGTGGAGAAAGTAGCACTATTTAATAAATAAGGCATATATCAATTCTCCTATTCACTGAGGTTATTCAACAATGATTACTCAATTAGACTGCCTCTGATAGTGTTCTCCCTATGATATGTGTTAGAAAAAAATCCTGGACATTGTGAGAGGTAAAACAGCATTAGCCTCACGTGCCACAGGAATAAATTTTCCAAAAATCTTTCAGTGTAGCCCCCTCTAAGAAGGCTTAAAAATGTTAAATATCATTTAATTTAGTGGTTTAAAAAAATCTTTTTTGAGTATAGTAATGATGAATACTAGTTTGCAAATTTCATCTAATTAAATTTCCTGCTACTGTTGAGTACCCACAGAATTATAGCTTGTGTAAGAATATTAACCAACCATGCATCTTGTAGAATATGGTACTGGGGAGTTGATTCTGATAGCTCTGTTTTTAAACTTCGACCCCCCTAAGTTTTAAAATTAAAATGGAAAAATTATTTTTCAAATACAAGATACTGATCTAGCCTACAGATTCATTATTGTGATAATCCCCAAAATAATACAGAACAAGACACAAACCAGTGATTTTTACCTTAGCAAAGTGAGCTTGGCATTTTATCCTTACGTCAAAACACAAGACTAGGCTTTCAGTGAAACAGCCGATGAGAATTCTCCCTTTGCAGCATTATCACATGTGCCATCAATTATCGCCATGCCTAAGTCTAGCATCATGCCAGCACATTAAGACAGAAGGTACTCTATGCAGTTTTCACTGGACCAGAAGGACAGAAATAAGAAAGGGAGGTGGAGTCCAGGTGCGGTGGCTCACGCCTGTAATCCTAGCACTTTGGGAGGTCCAGTCAGGGTGATCGCCCAAGGTCAAGAGTTCGAAACCACCCTGGCCAACATAGTGAAACCTCATCTCTACCAAAAATACAAAAATTAGCCAGGGCATGGTGGTGGGTGCCTGTAATCCCAGGTACTCGGGAGGCTGAGGCAGGAGAATCGCTTGAACTCAGGAGGCGGAGGTTGCAGTGAGCCAAGATCATGCCACTGGGTGACAGAGCAAACACGCTATCTCAAAAAAAAAAAAAAAAAAAAAAAAGGAGAGTGTCAGATGGAGAGAAAGAAGAGAAGAAATTTTAAAAAGGCAGACCGTGCAAAACAAACCAGATCATGGCTGCTTAGCTAGTATGGGCCAACGGCTGTGGAAGAAAAATGTCGTACACCCCAAGTTGTGTAAATTTCTATAAACATCTAAACACACAAACACACACAACACCAACCTAATTAGGAACATTAATATATGTTGATCCTTTACTATGTTACAGTTTTGAAAATAAAAGCTAAAGTTAAACTATCTGCACTCTCTAAATTGCCTTCTTATTTTCCTAAGAAGCTAGTGTTTCTTAAGGGGAAGAGGGCTTGTCATGATGGTTATAAAGATTAAGATTCCCTCTTTGACTTTTTTTCCCCACTAAAGTTTTACCAATAACTCACTGAAACCCTTTTGAATATGTACACTTAAGCACAAATAGTAAAGGCTGACAATAATGACAAGTTCATTTTAACAATGGACTGTTATTTAAAAATAATGTTTTTCAAAATAAAAATAATGTTCAAATATTTAGATTTTTTTTTCTTTTTGAGACAGTTTTGTTCTTGTTGCCCAGGTTGGAGTGCAATGGTGTGGTCTCTGCTCACTGCAACCTCTGGCTCCTGGGTTCAAGGAATTCTCCTGCCTCAGCCTCCCAAGTAGCTGGGATTACAGGCACCCGCCACCATGCCCAGCTAATTTTTTTGTATTTTTGGTAGAGACGAGATTTCACCATGTTGGCCAGGCTGGTCTTGAACTCCTGACCTCGGGTGATCCACCCACCTCAGCCTCCCAAAGTGTTGGGATTACAGGTGTGAGCCATCGCACCTAGCCGAAGTTTTGTTTTGTTTTGTTTTTAAACTAAGAGCCAGGTAAATAAATCTCCTTGTTCTATTGCTTGATATCATCAGTGTCTAAAACTAACCAGCGTGAAAAGATAGAAATAATCAACTTTTGACAAATACTAGACATTTCTTAAGCTACAGAGCCCAAACTTGCCATATTTCACAAGAGTCTGGTAAATAAAACGTATTACTCCTTAACTGTTTCTTTTTTTTTTTTTTTTTTTGAGACAGAGATTCGCTCTGTCGCCCAGGCTGGAGTGCAGTGGTACGATCTCAATCTCAGCTAACTGCAACCTCCACCTTTCGGGTTCAAGTAATTCTGGTTCCTCAGCCTCCCAAGTAGCTAGGATTACAGGCGTGCGCCACCACGCCCAGCTAATTTTTGCTATTTTTGTAGAGATGGGGTTCACCATATTGGCCAGGCTGCTCTCAAATTCCCGACCTCAGGTGATCCACCCACCTCAACCCCCCAAAGTGCTGCAATATGGGTGTGAGCTGCTGCGTCGGGCCCTTAACTGTTTCTAATGGAACTTTAAAAATTGTGTTTCCACATTCTACTTATGTAGGAACATTTCATACATAATCATATTGCCCAGGAAATGTGAATCTATAAAGGATCAAAATATATTTTACTTCTTCATTCAATTCACAAAATGCTAAACTTTAACTTGCTACCTTCAACAAAATATTAGTATGGGCCAAAAAGATATTTTTCCCCCATCAAAATTCTAATGTGTTTCTAGATTGTTTTGAACTGATTTCCCAACATATTAAATATTAGATTACATCCCAAACTCTACCTGGTTACTGTATGGCATGCAAGAAAACAACTCTAAACTGTATTGGTTATTAACAAGTTTAACCTGATTCACATTAAGTGTCACATGAACACTACCCACCTAACTGGCTAAGACCCGAAATTAAGCAATGATCATCTTATGGATTCTGTAGGCTTATCAAGTGATGCTTGTTCAATTTCCAAGTGTCCCTTTTCATATTGATCAAAGTGATTACCCTGAAAAAAGATGATCACAGCTATTTTTCAAGAGCAATAAATGTCAAATTTATTAAAAGCCTAACCAAACTAAGGGTTATTTTTAAGTTTGTTTTTTGTTTTTGTTTTAACCTAAAAGGAGACTGCAATCATTCCTTTTCAGTAGACAATCAAAACCACACCACAAATTCCAACTTTTAAAAATTTATAAAAACGTATTAGGGCCGGGCACAGTGGCTCATGCCTGCAATCCCAGCACTTTGGGAGGCCGAGGCAGGAAGATCACAGGAACCCAATAATTCAAAACTAGCCTGGGCAACACAGTGAAACCCTGTTTCTGCAAAAAAAAAAAAAAAAAAAAAAATGTAATTAGCCACACATGGTAGTGTGAACCTGTAGTCCCCTCCGTTCAGGAGGCTGAGGTGGGAAGATCACTTGAGCCCAGGAGGTCGAGGCTGCAATGAGCTGTCATCAAGCCACTGCACTCCAAGCCTGGGTGAGAGAATGAGACCCTATTTCAAACAAAACAAAACTTATTAGGAATCTAGGCCTAGTAATCTGATCTTTTCTCCTCCTAACAAGTGTTGAAATTGTAAACTAAAACACTATCAACCATTTGGGACACCAACTGTCTCAGACTGACTACATTAGGAAGACTAGGGACTCCTACGAACTGAGGCAGAGCACGCCGGTCCCCCAGAGCCCTCCAGGCTCCTCTGGCCCCCGGCCGGCAAGTGAGCTGGGGGCTCCAGGACAGGCCGCGGCCTCCGCCCTGCACACACCTGGGGCCCCGCTGTGGCTGCCCCCTGGCCAGGCCCAGGCCTTGAAGCTTCCCCACCCCACCTCAATGACTGACGGCGGCGTCGGCCTCTCTCAGCCGGGACCAAACCCCACCAAGTGGGGCCTCTGGATGGCGGCGGGAGTGGCGGGCCTGGAAGCCTGGCGGCTGCCCGAAAGAACACCAATCAGCGGAGGACCTGAGGGTGCAGAGGCCTGGGAAGGCGGCCTCCGGAGGCAGGCAGTCTTGGCCACCTCATTAGGCCTCCGAGCGGCGCAGACCTGGTCCCAGTGACCGCTCTGTCACCACTGGCTGAGACAACCTAGTCCTAATCTCAACGGACAAAGGCCTTACCGGGCCTGGAAGGCATGCGGAGTCCCAAACGACCACGGGTAGAACGGTTAGCGGCCATCAGACGGTTGGTCTTTGTGCTACTAGACCTTGCTGCTGAAAGAGAGAAATAGTAGAGTAACAGACCGTGTTTGGCCCGTTGGAAATGCCCACCACCCTCTGGGAAGATTTACTGGCCGTTTATAGGAGGCCTGTGTACATAATATGAAAAAGCTGCTCTCAACTCCACCCCAACCTTTTAATAGCAAATATTTGCCACATCTAGCACTTTTAGATGGAAAGAGCCATGCTGTTTTACATTTATAAGCAATATTGCATTAAATTTTTAATAATGAAGAAAATCAGTCATAATTGTCAGGCCTCTGAGCCCAAGCCTGCAGGTTTACATCCAGTTGGACTGAAGCAACTAAAGAATCACAAAAGAAGTGAAAATGGTCGGGTCCTGCCTTAACTGATAATATTCCACCAGTGTGATTTGTTCCTGCCCCACCTTAACTGAGGTATTAACCTTGTGAAATTCCTTCTCTTGGCTCAGAAGCTCCCCCACTGAGCACCTTGTGACCCCTGCCCCTGCCGCAAGAGAAAAACTCCCTTTGACTGTAATTTTCCACTACCCACCCAAATCCTACAAAACTGCCCCACCCCTATCTTCCTTGCTCTCTTTTGGAACTCAGCCCACCTGCACCCAGGTGATTAAAAAGCATTATTGCTCACACAAAGCCTATTTGGTAGTCTCTTCACATGGACACGCATGACAATAATAATGAGAGATGAAGCCAGCCGGACTTCCTGGGTCCAGTGGGGACTTCCAGAACTTTTCTGTCTTACAAGAGGTTTGTAAAATGAACCAACAGCACTCTGTAAAAATGCACCAATCAGTGCTCTGTAGCTAGCCAGAGGTTTGTAAAATGTACCAATCAGTGCTCTGTAAAAATGCACCAATCAGCGCTTTGTAGCTAGCTAGACCTTTGTAAAATGGACCGATCAGTGCTCTGTAAAATGGACCAATCAGCACTCTGTAAAATGGACCAATCAGCAGGACACGGACGGGGACAAATAAGGGAATAAAAGCTGACCACTCCCAACCAGCAGCAGCAACCTTCTGGCCTCCCCTTCCATAGTGTGGAAGTTTTGTTCTTTTGCTCTTCACAGTAAATCTTGCTGCTTCTCACTCTTAGGGTCCATGCCATCTTTAAGAGCTGTAACACTCACCATGAAGATCTGCGGCTCCATTCTTGAAGTCAGTGAGACCACCAACCCACCAGAAGGAACCAACTCTGGACACAATAATGAAAATAAAACCTATACTTTAATGCTGCTCAATGCTGATCGCATTATTTTAAACTAAAACTGCTAAGACATGAGACTTTAAATCAATTAATACCTCCTGACTTTTCAAGGAATTAAAAACAATCTCTTGACAGTTTCCAAAGCAACTATTCATCAAGATGATCTGCCTAGAGAGATAAACATGCCCATATAATGCTGTATTTGATCATAAGCAAGTTGTCACTGCAACTAAAATAAGTAAAAACAGTTTCAACAAATGATAGTTGCAGACAACTAAGAAGTTCTCTCTAATCATAGTTTTCACAGATCTCCCTGCTTCATTAGGAAGTAATAGCTCATAATTTGATTTTAAATCAAAATATCAATTTTCTGGTTCCCTTCTTGCCATAAAGTATAGGGCTTGAGGATTTGTGAATCCCACAATGACCTAAATCAAAAGACTAAAGACTTCAGTCTTTTGGTCTAGCCTAAATGAATTCAGTGTGTGGAATGATATGATAACTGGAATGCTAACCTAACAAAAAGTTACTTTGCTTTTTCAAGGTAAAATTAAAATTCTAATTGAGGAATCGCACATGTACCCCAGAACTTAAAGTATAATTTAAAAAAAAGAAAAAAGAAAAAAAAAACTGGACTTCCCCAGGGAAAAGTCCATTTGATGATCAGGCTTCACCGAGTATTCCTTTGTAAACTCCTAGATGAAATTTGCAAGGCAAGCAGGAAAAGCACTGAAATTGCTGAATAGGTGAGCATTATATGCCTGATTCATTAAATGTATGCATTGGTAAATATATGAAAAAAATATGGCCGGGCGCGGTGGCTCAAGCCTGTAATCCCAGCACTTTGGGAGGCCGAGACGGGCGGATCACGAGGTCAGGAGATCGAGACCATCTTGGCTAACACGGTGAAACCCCGTCTCTACTAAAAAAATACAAAAAACTAGCCGGGCGAGGTGGCGGGCGCCTGTAGTCCCAGCTACTCGGGAGGCTGAGGCCGGAGAATGGCGTGAACCCGGGAGGCGGAGCTTGCAGTGAGCTGAGATCCGGCCACTGCACTCCAGCCTGGGCGACAGAGCGAGACTTCGTCTCAAAAATATATATATATATATACAATTGAATAAATAAAATTCAGTGATGGGGAGCTCTAACATGTAATTTGCCACATTGTATTATAAATGTTAGGTTTCTCTTACGATCTCTGAAGTCCTTGAGTACAAGAACTGAGTCTTGTTCATCCTTTACAAACCTAATACTTAATATGACAGCCAAACACTAGGGAACAATAAGGTGCTAACATGGTGTGGCAATGATGAACAAGTTCTAGAACAAGGTGGTGGGAGTGATGGTTGTACAATATTCTTAATGTACTTAATGCCACTGAACTATATAATTCTTTTTTTTAAGAGGAGGTCTCCCAGCACTTTGGGAGGCTGAGGGGGGCGGATCACTAGGTCAGGAGATCGAGAACATCCTGGCTAACACAGTGAAACCCCCGTCTCTACTAAAAATACAAAAAAAATTAGCCGGGCGCGGTGGCGGGCACCTATAGCCCCAGCTACTCAGGAGGCTGAGGCAGGAGGATGGCGTGAACCCGGGAGGCGGAGCTTGCAGCGAGCCGAGATGGTGCCACTGCACTCTAGCCTGAGCAACAGACCGAGACTCCGTCGGGGCGGGGCGGGGCGGGGGAAGAGAAGGAGGTCTCGTTATGTTGGTCAGGCTACCTTCAAACTCCTGGGCTCAAGGAGCCCAGGCTCAGCCTCCTGACTAGCTGGAACTACAGGCTCCACTACACGTGGCTTGAATTATATACTTTAAAATAGTTAAAGTGATAAATTTTATTACATGTATTTTACCACAATAAAAATAATAAAAATAAAATTGTGGCAAAGTCTAGCCAAATGAAGAAACGGAAAAAAAGGAAGAAAAATTGAATAGCAAGGGACAGGAGTATGTTTTCCAAAGACAGAAAAAAAAAAAAAAAAAAGGACTTAAGAGTAGGTATTTCAGGAATGAGAAAAAGCACTCATCAACAAAAGATTTTAAAAATTTTAAAATAGCTATTAATCTTGAAAGTCTGTCTTAAATTAACCTCAATATTTTGTCCAATGATCTTTTTAAAATAACACCTGCTTCTTGGCATTTTAATTTCTACTACATTTAAATTTTTAAGTTAATTTAAAGGTGTTAATTGCAAAGTACTTCTAAATTACTAAATAATAAACATCCAAATACTGAGAGTAGCTCAAACCTCATTATGTTATGGAACACCAATGTACAGCCAAATATCAATTCTTTCACTCTACAGGTCTATACAATTTAATGATAAAAGAATAGACAAGGCACAGTGGCTCGTGCGTGTAATTCTAGCACTTTGGGAGGCTGAAGTGGGAGCATTCATTGCCTGAGGCCAGGAAGCTGGACTTTAGCTTGGGCAACATAGTGAGACCTTGTCTCTACAAAAAAATTAACTGGGTGTGGTGGCATGTGCCTGTATTCCTAATCCTATAGTTCTAGCTACTCGGTAAGCTGAGGCTCCTGCCTCACTTTAGCCCAGGGGTTCAAGACTGCAGTGAGCTGATTGAGCCCCTGCACTCAGGCCTAGGTGACAAACCAAGAGTCTGTCTCAAAAAAAAGAAAAAATCTCATCCTAAAAACAATAATTGTGTACTTTTTAAAAGTAATTAAACCTTTAGTTAGTTTGTTTAGAGACAGAGTCTCTCTCTGTCACCCAGGTTGGAGTGCAGTGGGGCCATCATCGCTTACTGTAACCTTGAACTCCTGGGCTCAAGCAATCCTCCCACCTCAGCTAGGACAACAGGAATGCACCACCATGCCAGGCTATGTTTTTGGGTTTTTTTCTTTTTCTTTTTTTTTGAGACGGAGTCTTGCTCTGTCACCCAGGCTGGAGTACAGTGGCACAATCTTGGATCACTGCAACCTCCACCGCCTGAGTTCAAGCGATTCTCCTGCCTCAGCCTCCTGAGTAGCTGGGATCACAGGCATGCATCACCATACCCAACTAATTTTTTGTTTGGTTTGTTTGTTTTAGTTGAAACAGGGTTTCACTATGTTGGCCAGGCTGGTCTCAAACTCTTGACCTCAGCTGATCTGCCTGCCTCGGCCTCACAGAGTGCTGGGATTACATGCCTGAGCCACCGCACCCAAACTGTTTTTGATTTTTGTAGAGAGGGGGTCTCGCTATGGTGCCCAGGTGGTCTCAAACTCCTGGGTTCAAGTGATCCTCCTGCCTCTGCCTCTCAAAATTCTGGGATTACAGGCATAAGCCATCAAGTCTGGCTTACGTATTTAACTTAAGACAACTACGTGATGGTTTTAAACAAAAAGGGAACTGCCCCAAAATGTATCACTATCAAAGAAGATATAAAGCATAAACACAGATTCTTAGAGAACTACCAAGTACTTCTACAAAAAAGAAAATGGGCATCTTCTAGGAAAAACCATTTCAGCTCATCCCTACTCCATGAAAAATCACACAAGTTTTTCCAAACAGATAATGAATCATTAGCAAAATCTTCCTTTAATTTTAGGCTTAAAGTTATTTTAGAAAACCCTTCTGTAGATTACAAACTACTGTCAGCAAATGCCAGGTTCCAAATAAGACACTTGACAAATTTCTAAATTTGTTAGCTAATTAACTTTTCAAATCATTCTGGATCTGTCAGATGCAATACAAATCAGGATTAATAATATAGTTTTAGAGTTTTAGTCCAAAAAAAGACCCACACATCTATGATTAACTAATCTTCAACAGAAGTACAAAGAGAATCCAACACAGAAATGACAGTGTTTTCAATAAATGACACTAGAACTAGGTGTCCATATGCAAAACAAAAAAGAGCCTCAATCTATACTTTGAATCATAATAAACAATTAACTCCAAATGCACTGCAGACCTAAATGTAAAACTGAAAATGAAATATTCTAGAAGACAAAATACAAAAGAAAGTCTTTGTGACCACAGGCTAGACAAATATTTTCTTAGAGACAACCCAAAAGCACAATATATGAAATAAAAAATTGATAAGCTGGACTGGGAGAAAATATTTACAGAGATTATTCCTTTTTTAAAAAAAAAAAATGTGTTGATTTAGAATAACTAAGGGTCTTGCTATCACCCAGGCTACAGGGCAGTGGTGCAATCACGGCTCACTGACTTCCTGGGCTCAATTATTCTCCCACCTCAGCCTCCCAGGTAGCTGGGACTATAGGTGTGCACTAGCACACCTGACTAATTTTTGTTCTTTTTGGTGTGTTTTTTGTTTTGTTTTGTTTTCGGTAGAGACAGGGTTTCACCATGTTGCCTATGTAAATAAAATGAGAAGAGGCTGGTTCATACAAGACAATTTTTATTTTATTCAAGTTAACCATGGTAAAGACTGAATTCTTTCACATCCTTGCTCTTGTCCACTGTGTTACCCAGGCTGTTTTCAAACTCTTAGGCCCAAGCAGTCCTGTTGCCTCAGCCTCCAGAGTAGCTGAGATTACAGGCCCAGTCTTTTAAAGGTAATTTGCACTGTTAAAATTATGCCCATTAAGGACATTTTTTTGTAAAATGCTTTTCTCGAGACATTTTGTTAGACCGAACTCATAGGCAGAATTAAAAAAAAAAATTTTTTTTTTGTTTCGTAAGAACTTTAATCTTACCTCTAGATATGTTATCTAGTTTGACAGCCTGGTCACAGGTGAGGAAAGGTTGGGCTAGCAATGTGTTTAATTTTTTAGTACACTGTGGCCCCTTTTATTAAAATATACTATTAAACACAAATAATACAAAAGTAAAATGGATATTCTTAAAAGTTCAGGCTACACTGTAACAAGTAAAAACTGAAAGAACACCCTCCTTTCTCTGTTTCACTTCTTAGAGGTAACCATTGTTTTCAGTTTACCATTCAGTTTTTTAGTAAAGTTTAAAAAATTTTAAATACACATGCTATTTGGAAGAAGTGCTTTAGAAATACTGAATATGAGTTTATTGTAATTATTCACTTTGGTGTTGTTTATACAGATAAACAGACTTTATTTTTTCAAGTAGTTTTAGGTTCACAGCAAAGTTGAGCAGAAAGGACACGGCCTCCTGCACATTTGTTATAACACATTTCCTACAATAGATGAAAGGTTCACTCTTGGTGTAGTTCTATGCGTTTTGACAAATGTATAGTGACATTTATCTATCATTATAGCATTCACTGCTCAAAAAGACCCCTGGCGTCCACCTGTTCATCCTTTTACTTTCTTCCCCTCAAATTCCTGACAACTACTGATCTTTTTACTGTTTCCGTAGTTTTGTCTTTTCTAGGATGTCCTATGTTTCCAATCGTTATGGAGCTTTTTCACACTGGCTTCTTTCACATATTCTTGAATATGCATCCAAGGTTCCTCCATGTCTTTTCCTGGCTTGATAGCTCATTTCTTTTTAGTGATAAATAATATTCCACTGTCTGGTATATATATCAGTTTACTTACCCATTCACCTACTGAAGGACACCTGAATTGTTGCCAAGTTTTGGCAATTATGAATAAAGAATGCTGTAAATATCAGTGTTTTAGTTTTTGTGTAGACATGAATTTTCAGCTCCTTTAGTTAAATACTAAGGAGTGTGATTGCTGGATTGAATAGTAAAAATAGGTTTAACTTTGTAAGAAACTGCCAAACTGTCTTGTCTTCTGTTTCTCTTGACGGTGTCTTTTGCAGAGCAGGGGTTTTAAATTTTAATGAAACCTAACTTACCAATTATTTCTTTCATGGGTGTGTCTTTGGTTTTCCGTTTAAAGTCATCACTAACCCCAGTGATACCTAGTATTTTATTTTTACTTGGTGTCCGTGTCATTGTGATGAGACATTTATTTTAGGGGTAGGAGGAAAATGTTTTGTGCTTCACTACCAGGAATTACTGTGATTGTTGTGATTACTGTGATTGTTTACTTTTGTGGGAGTTGATGGTGTTTATGTTTTTGCGTTAACATTAAAGAAATCAATCAGCCTTTTTAATAGGGTAAATTTAATTCAGCTTAAATCTGCAAATTTGTGGGATTTTAGACCAAGAAATGACATGAAAGAGTGTCTCGTTCGAGCTCATTTTACAAATAAAGGCACAAAGAATGAGGAATACGACATGATTTGCATGAGGTCATACAGTGAATTATTAATGAAGACAAGACTTAGAATTGCTGAACTGAGGTGAAAGATGTATTCATAATTTTTCTTGTATAATAAATACTTTTGATAAGTGTTTATTTCTTATTCTTTTTGACTTGGTGTTGTGGCTCCTAATTTTTAAAACGGCAAGTTTTAAAACAGTGAAAAATATAGTTTTTGCACTTTTCAAGGAATCTATGATCTAGTGGGAAATATGTCCAGAGACATGGGCTTCAATCAGTGTTGCTCAGTGGAAAGGGACAAACCTTCAGAGATAGGTTCAGAGGACGTAACAGCGCCACCAAATAAAGGCAATCGGCGGGGGTGGCCTTCAGCCGAATATTAAAATACACAGAGATGGGGGAGGCAAGCAGGGGTGGGGTGAGAAGGGTGGGTGCATTTTAAGTAGACAGAAAGTGAAGCAAAAGCTGGGAGGTGAGGAAAGAGCTTTGTACAGCTGCTGTCAAAGAAGCAAGTGGCCAATCCAGCATGGCCTGCTCCAAGTACCTTTCAGCTGGGGTTACAATGCTAGAATTCCCTTTCTGCCACCATTGGGTCCACTGTTAGGCTAATGGTGTTTGTCTCATCACAATATAAATACTTTTTTAAAGGCACTAAACATTGTTCTCATAAGGACGGGGTCATTCTTTCCACAGTTGCCTTCTTCAGTTGACCTCTCTTAGAGCCATTTGCATTCTAAGACTTATCTGACCTCATCAAATTAAGAGCTATGGTCCCCCACTAAAGGAATTTCAAACGGCTGGACATAATTTTTTTGGACAGAGAGACCATCCACTGAAAGTACTTGGCCTTGAAAATCTTTATAGGTAACAAATTTGGCTAGGTGACATTTGGGGTTTTTTTTGTTTTAAGACAGGATCGCACTGTTACCCAGGCAGGAGCACAGTGGTGCAATCACGGCTCACTGCAGCCTTGAACTCCTGGGTTCAAGCCATCCTTCCACCTCAGCCTTTTGAGTAGCTGGGACTACAGGTGCATACCACCACATCGGCTAATTTTTGTTACAGAGATGGGGGTCTCACTATGTTGCCAGGGCTGGATGAGATGTTTTTTGAGAAGTGGTCACATTGACACAAGTACACTTACCACATTTCCTGCACAAATCCTAGCCCGCACTCCTCCTGCCCCATTGCCCTCCAGCAAGCAGTCATAATTAAGTTCTACAGGGAACTTAATTATAACTTCCCAAGGGAAGGGGAAGCTGGGAGGAGCACAGAGCACCCACCTAACCCACCCCAAGGTAAATTAAAAGGTACCACCATACCCTTAAAGCCATAATGGGTGGAGGGTGGGAGCAGTGCTGCCAGGCCTCTCCAGCTGTGCAGTGTGTCAGTCTAGCCAGGCCTCTCCTGGGCCCTGGGTTTGGTCTGAAGACCTTGCACAGGAAGGCGTTGCTCTGCCCTAGGGATAGAAGACTTGGCCTGGGGTTGGGCATTAGGATACCAGGGTTCCAGTCCCTGCCTTGTCACTCTGTGACCTGGGACAAACACCTCTCTGAGCCTCAGTTTCCTCATGAGGTGTTAGGCCTAGATTATCTTTAAAGGCCCAACCAGCTCTTCATGTTTGTTTTGTTTTTGTTTGTTTGTTTCTTGAGACACAGTCTCGCTCTGTCACTCAGGCTAGAGTGCAGTGGTATGATCTTGGCTCATTGCAACCTCCACCTCCCAGGTTCAACTGATTCTCCTGCCTCAGCTTCCCGTGTAGCTGGGACTACAGGCGCACACCACCATGCCTGGCTAATTTTTGTATTTTTAGTAGAGATGGGGTTTCACCATGTTGGCCAGGCCGGTCTTGAACTCCTGACCTCAGGTGATCCACCCACCTCGGCCTCCTAAAGTGCTGGGATTACAGTCCTGAGCCACCGTGCCCGGCCTTTTTTTTTTTTTTTTTGAAGACAGAGTTTTGTTCTGTCACCCAGGCTGGAGTGCAATCGCACTATCACGACTCACTGCAACCTTCTGCTCCCAGGTTCAAGCAATTCTCCTGCCTCAGTCTCCTGAGCAGCTGGGACTAGAGGTGTGCACCACTATGGCTGGCTAACTTTTGTATTTTCAGCAGAGATAGGGTTTCACCATGTTGGCCAGGCTGGTCTGGAACTCCTGACCTCAGGTAATCCACCTGCCTTGGCCTCTGCTGGGATTACAGGCGTGAACCATCGTGCCCAGCCTTCATGTTCTCATTCAAGTGAATGGTTTGGAGAAGGGAGAGAGGAGCTGTACACAAAAGTCCCCCTTATCCTTGGGAGAACATGTCCCAAGACCCCCAGTAGAGGCCTGAAACTATAAGTAGTACTGAACCATATTGTTTTTTCCTATACATACAAACCTATGATAAAGTTTAATTTACAAATCAAGCACAGTAAGACATTAACAATAAAATAGAACAAGTATAACAATATACTGTAATAAATGGTATGTGAATGTGATCGCTCTCAAAATATCTGACTGTACTATAGATCTTAGCAACCTCAGCATTTTTTCCTAAGTCAAAAATCCCTACTTTTTCACATAAAGGAACTTTATGGTTTCTCATTGGCATATCCGAATTGTCACATCACTACCACTGTACGTTAGGGCCTTTGAGAGGAGTCTCACTGTTGCGGAGGCTGGAGTGCGGTGAAGTGATCATAGCTCACTGCTGCCTCAAACTCCTGGGCTCAAGGGATCCTCCCAACTCAGCCTCCTAACTAGCTGGGACTATAGGCACGCTACCATGCCCAACTAATTTTTTTTTAAGAGATGGGGTCTTGCT
Source organism: Papio anubis (assembly GCF_008728515.1). Taxonomy (NCBI): domain Eukaryota; kingdom Metazoa; phylum Chordata; class Mammalia; order Primates; family Cercopithecidae; genus Papio; species Papio anubis. Next base: position 21,295,033 of record NC_044992.1, read on the forward strand.
ATGTTGCCCAGGCTGGTCTTAAACTCCTGGCCTCAAGGGATCCTCCTGCCTCCACCTCCCAAAGTGATTACAGGTATGAGCCACCACGGGTTACTTGAACACAAGCACTGCAATACCTCAATGGTCAATTTGATAACCAAGATGGCTACTAAGTGACCAATACGAGGGGAATGGGAACAGAGTGGAGTCTGAAGAGCAAATTGCCTTTAAGATTTATGTTGTGAACAAAATGGCCTCTCTCCTCAGGTGACCTAAGGTTTCCCAGGCATTGGCTTTTTTTTTTCCCCTGGAAAAAAAGCAGCAGCTAATTCTGAGTCCTCCCTCCTAAGCCCCTGGTAGAGTGTTCTCTCCATGGAGACAGGCTCCCCGCTCAGAGCAGGACAAACAGCACTGAACACCCCTGCCTTCCTCTGGCTGTCGGCTCTGGGATCCTGGGCAAGGCTGACCTGAGGCTCAGAGGACGCCAGAACTGTGTGCCCTCACAATGCTCAGCCGCCCATGCTGTTTATCCCCTGCTCCCCACCCAAGGACCTCCACATCTCTCCTCCTGTGTCTCCTTCCAACCTGCTCCTCCTCCTCCCCAGCCAAACCCCTCCACTGTCACCTCCCCCAGTAACTGGCACTTAGCTGAGGACTCAGCTTCCCCACAGCCCTCTCCAGCACAGGCTATTCGCGTTCTCACACTCTTCAAGGTCAGGATCAGCAGCCTCCCAGCTCCCCAAGGCCATGTCCACACAGTTTCCCCTCCACTGTCATCTCATGCTCACCTTCCTTCTAGTTACTCCCCGTGTGCAGTGGCATTTTCGCCACCGTCTCCCTGGGTGGCCTTCCCTTGACGTCATCTCCAAAGACCTTATCCTCCACTCCATTTCAGTCGCACACTCCCACGGGCAGAACCTCTACCTGACCCCAGGAATTCAGGTATTGCACGCCCTCCTCATAAGCTCCCACCCTTCCAGCCCAGTGACTCCCATCATGCTGGCACGTGTTCCTCAGCAGGCCTCAAACCCATTCACTCCTCCACTGTCTTACAGCCCCCTTTGGCCTCACCTCTCCCTCTCCCCCTACCTAGCTTGAACTGCAACCTCCAGCACCTCAATCACTCTTGTTCAACTCTTCAAAACCACCTTTCGTCTTTCTGAACCCAAACTCTGTAGGGGTCCAGCAGCCTTCTTCCGGGTAGACCCCGCACTAGAGAAATGCAAAGCACACAGCCTGAGAGATTGGGGCCTCCGGGTCAGCGGCTCAGCTGGGTCTTCAACACTGCCACAATCCCTCTGTCCTAGCCCATAGCGTCCCAAGGGAAGGGGCAGATGGGTGGAGCGCAGGGCACCCACCTAACCCACCCCAATCCTTCCATCCTCTCCGCCTCCTCCAGGGCTTTGAGCCGCATTTCCTGCTCTTCTCGAGTAGGGGCAACCTCTCCCATTGTCCAAACTAAACTAGCTCAAGTCTTTCTCACCTGAAAAATAAACTCTCTCCAGCCTCTCTCCAGCTACTGCCCCATGTCTCCTCCTCTTCGTGTTTACACTTCCTGCCTCCATTTCCCCACTTTGTCACTCCCTGGCTCCTGCCCCCACGACACAGCTGTTCCCCACAGGGCCACAGGTGGGCATCACTCAGTGTTGACACGGCTGCCCCTCCCTGTGACATCGTCTCCTGCTAGTCCGCTCCTATCTCAGTCCCCTCCTCCCATGACCCAAGGCTGGAGCTCCCCCAGGATCTCTCCCAGGCCCTCTGCTCGCCATCAAAGGCGGATGCCTCACAAGCCTACCTCTCCAGACAGGCTCACCCAACTGCCTCCTCCAACCAACGCTGCAGCCCACTCAAGGTCCACGTAGTCCAAGCTGCATTCCTTCCTCGCACTCCCTTGCCCTGTGTCCCCTCTTAGCAAATGGTAGCCTCGGCGATCCTGCCCCGAGACAGGCCTACGCCCAGCGTGGAGTTGAACATCAGTATTTGCTGAACGAGTGAACGAATCCTTGACCTTTCCTCATGCTCCACAGCCGGTGAGGATTCCTGTCCATTTTACTGCCTCCTACGTCCCTCGAGTCCTCCCCTCTGCTTCTTTGTTCACCGCGGCCGGCTGCCTCCCCAGACCCGCAACCCCGGCTGGGCCGGGAACCTGCGCCGCGGCGCTCGTGCCCCGCTCTGCGACCCCTGCTCCGCGACGCCCGCACTGCACGGGGGCACCGCGGCCCAGAACAGGCGCTGGTCACTAGTACACGAACAGAGCGAGCGAACGGAGCCATGATGGAAGGGAGCACCGCCGGCAGCCGCCAGGAGACCAGGATACCACCGGGCCAGCACGGAAACGTAGGGCCGGCCCTTGCATCCACGATCTGCACTGAGTAGCCGCGCGCCGAAAGACGTGACTAAGCCACGCCCACGCGGCGCGCCCGGTGGCCAATGGAAACGGCTTACGAGACGCCTTCTCCACGCGCTATACTTATACGGACCAATGGATGCGCCCTGCTGGGAATACCGCCCTCTGTCCGCGAGCCTCCTCTTCTCGCCAGCCAATGGGAGCGGCATGCATAGCCCTCGAGGGGGCGGGGCGGCGACCGAGGCGAGTGGGTCCGGGAAGGCGCGCGGACTTGGCACCTCTTCTCACGTCGGCCGGTCCAGGCCCAACCGACGGACGATGGGGGTTCCGGCAACCAGGCGCTGCGTGGAGTGGCTGCTGGGCCTCTACTTTCTCAGCCATATCCCCATCACCCTGTTCATGGACCTGCAGGCGGTGCTGCCGCGCGAGCTTTACCCAGTCGAGGTGAGGGGCGCCCGTCTTATCCCGGCCCGCCGAGGCTTTGCCGCGCGCTGCGTCCACAGGGCCTTCACCTCCTCCGCGCTCGCGCACCCTGGGTTCCAGTTCTGCCGCCTCCCTCGGGTCCTGCCGCCTCCCTCGGGTCCTGCCCATGCCTCCCCAGCTCCTAACCCTAAAAACTTTAGCTCTGTGTTTTCCTCGGGCTTTGTCTCTATCCCAGACCCTTCTCCCAAGCGGCAGGGGCGAACGCTTTGTTTCCTTTAAAGTCACTTTTTCCCTGGGTTTAAGGTTTCCCGCGATTCCACCTCTGGCCGGTTGTCAGTGTCTGAGGGAAGTAGTCTGGATGAAGTGGTGTCTAAAGCCACATGTTAGGTTTGCTTTAATCTTTTTTTTTTTTTTTTTTTTTTTTGGAAGGGCTTTAAAATACCAGTCTGATCCCAGAGAAAAAGTCCAAGTAGAAACAGACCTGTCTGAAGGTTTAGGACCTTGGTTGGTGCAGCTGGGGCGTTCACAGATCGTCACTGCTTCAAGGTCAGGTTCCAGCAACTTCCAGAGCTCGAGAGTAAATTGCCATCTTTTCAGATTGGCTCTTCAATATTGGGTTCGAGTAACAATGATCTCCCGGGTAAAAACAAGGTGAAAATCCCGATTTCGTGGTTGTTGGAGAGCATTCTTTTAACCCCAAACTCTGCTTTATTGCTTTGTTTTTTTCTTCCAAGCTACAGTTTTAGTTTCCCGGTTCGTTGGGTTTTTTTCTCGTATCTGGACCCTGTGACCTTCTTCCGTGGATTCCTGTCCTCAGTTCTGTTTCTGCAACTTATCTAGAACTGTAGGCAGGACTGACTTGTCTACCTGAAGGTTTTATTTTGCCTCTGTTTCTCCTTAAATGCTTTTTCTCTGCCGAGGAAAGGTTCATTACCTGAGGGTCATGAGCTCCCAAAAATGGGTGCAAAATGTGTATGCCTTTGTTTCCTGGAAGGAGAATATAGCTCCCATCGACTTTTCAAGGGACCTAACTCTCCCAAAAAGGCCATGGTTCAAGAATGTTCCACCACTCCCATAAGTCACTCTTTTGTTTCCTTCTAGAACCAAACAACGGGAAGACCTCTGGCCTCCTTTTGCGTGGGAAAAGCGTAGGTAGTATGAGGCAAGGTGCGGTCTGGGGACTTGGTTCTTCCAAGACCTGGTGGTGACTTGGGCGGGTCAGGGCTCTGTATCCTCAGCTGTTGAGAGAGTTGAGTTAAATTATAAGCTCAAACGTATACAGGGTGGGTTCGTTTTCATATTGCTGTTGTTGTTACCACAAATACAGTGATTTAACAGATTTATTTGTTTACAGTTCTGGAGGCCAGAAGTTCACAATGAAATCTTACAGTGCTCAAATCAAGGCAGGGCTCACTCCTGAGGGCTCCAGGGGAGAATTTGGTTCTTGCCTCTTCCATTTGCTGGTGGCTGCCAATGTTCCTTGGCTTGTGTTCACATCACTTCAATCTCTGCTTCAGGTCATCACATTGCCACCCTTTCTGTAGTCAGAGCTCCCTCTGCTTCGCTTTTATAAAGACACTTGTCATACATTCAGGGCGCACCAGATAACCCAGAAAATCTCCCATCTCAAAATCCTTATTTTACATCTGCAAAGTCCCTTTTGCCAAATAAAGTAACAGTCACAGGTTCCAGGGATTAGGATGTGTTTATCTTTGGGGGTCACTATTCAGCCTACTACAGGGCCAGATAGTACAGACTCTTCCTGAAAACCGAAGAGCTCATCGCAGCTCTGCAGTAACCATTAATTGCCTTAAAGAAAGGAAAATCTACTACAGTGTTGGCCTATCTGTGGTTTTTGAAACCTGTATGACCAGCAATACTCAGGCAGGCTGCCTGTTTACAATCTCTGGTGTTATAGGACCTTTTAATACTTCGTAATTAGCCTGCTACTTCATGTAGCCATTCCAGACATCACAGCTGTTGGTTTCTTTATCCTTCCTGGATGTGCCATTCCCACAAGCCCATCTTGCTCACCCCTAACAAAATACACTTAAAAGGTGCTCAGCATCATATCATAAAGATCCCATTTAAATGTTTAAATTTGATAAAATTTCCTCAGTCTTTTTTTTAAGAAACAGGGTCCTTTGTCACCCAGGCTTGCAGTGTTATGATGCAGTCATGGCTTACCACAGCCTTGAACTCCTGAGCATAAGAGATCCTCCCACCTGTCTCCTGAGTAGCTAGGACCATAGGTGCACACCTGGCTAACTTTTTATTTTTTGTAGAGATGATGTCTTACTATGTTACCCAGGCTGGTCTTCTGGGCTCAGGCCATCCTCCTGCCCCAGCCTCCCAAAGTGCTGAGATTACAGGCGTGACCGACCATTCCCAGCATCAGCTTTATTTTTTTAATCCTGACTTACTGCAGAAGGCCCAAGGGTCAGTGCAGGCAGCATCTGGCCAGAACCTGTGTGTGAGATGTGATGTTAGGCATTAGCACAGGGGCATCCTGGTTGTGTGTTGTATGTGTGTGTGTGATGATGTTTGAAGGCATTAGCACGGGGGCATCCTAGCATGGAAGGTCTGTGCCTCCATTCTTGTTGCTTTGGTGTAGGAAATGCTGATTTTGTTACTTCTCTATGGGGCAAATAATAATAAAAGCCTTGAATTATTCTCACATTCTCTTTGAAAAATGCCAAAATTTAACGTCTGTTGTTTTCTTCCCAAAATAGAAGGAATTTTTCCTAGAGCTAAAAGCCTGTAGGAGATCACCTAGTGGTTGGGCTGAAATTTGCAAAATAAATTTTTTTTCTTGGATTGCACCAAATCACTGCTTGGAAAAACTCTTATTTTTTAAAATTTTTCTTTTTTTTTTTCTGAGACAGTCTCTGTCGCCCAGGCTGGAATGCAGTGGTGCGATCTCAGCTCACTGCAACCTCTGCTTCTCGGGTTCAAGCAATTCTCCTTCCTCAGCCTCCCGAGTAGCTGGGATTACATGTGCATGCCACCACGCCCGGCTAATTTTCATATTTTTTTTAGAGACAGCATTTCACCATGTTGGCCAGGCTGGTCTCAAACTCCTGACCTCAGGCGATCTGCCTGCCTCGGCCTCCCAAAGTGCTGGGATTACAGGTGTGAGCCACCGTGCCCGGCCTGGGAAAACTCTTATTTTATTATGAAACAGTAAGAATTTAGTTTGGATACGAAAATGGAAAGGAGAGGATGGGAAGCGTTTTGTAGTATCATTTGCAGCTGGATAACATTGCTTCTGGTAAAAATAAGGAAAAACAAGTGAGCATCTGGCTCTGAAATCAGTCTGTATTCCCATTCTAACTTACAGAAGTACAAGATTGGTGAGTGGGAACCCCTGGTTTAGAGATCCATGTGTGCAGGCCAGGTGCATCTTTTAATGGATAACAAGAGTGAGTTGAGTCAAATGTGAGTCAGGTATAAATGTAAACAGTTTCATTACCTTTCTTGGGGAGGTCATAGCTAATAATTTTTAATGACCAGTTGTGAGCTGTGATTTTAATGGGATTAAACTTGAATATCTCCAAATATGTATTAATTACATTCAATTAAGTAATCATTATGTGCTAGCCATTATTTTAAAGACTACATATATTAAGTCACTATCTTACCAATAGTGAAGTAGGCACTATTATTGGCTCTGTTTTATTGATGGGGACACAAGTGTAGGGAGATTAAAGGCCTTGCCTAAAGCCAGGCACTCTGCCCCAGGTCCTACCCGCCTCACCTGTCTGCCAGGTGCCTGGGCTTTCTACTCTTCTACTCACAATTAGTCCCAGCCTCATTCTGGCATCAGGTGGCAGGTATATGACTGTGTAAGATGGTTGGTTACGATTATGATAATTCATTATTACGATATGTGGGTGATAAGGTTTTTTAAATTTCGCTGATCTCATCCTGTAGGCCTTAGAAATTAAAGTGCTATACGAGTCTGCCTCAATTTACGAAATAGTTGGATCAGAAAGGTTGTATGCAAATTGAATAGAAAATGAGGTTCAAATAGCCAGAATGCCTTTTTTTTTTTTTTTTTTTTTTTTTGAGATGGGGTCTCGCTCTGTCACCCAGGCTGGAGTGCAGTGTCTCTATCTCAGCTCACTGCAACCTCCCACCTCCTGGGTTCAAGCGATTCTCCTGCTTCAGCCTCCAGAGTAGCTGGGAATATAGGCGTGAGCCACCACACCCAGCTAATTTTTGTATTTTTAGTAGAGACGGGGTTTCACCATATTGGCCAGGCTGGTCTCCAACTCCTGACCTCAGGTGATCCACCTGCCTTGACCTCCCAAAGTGCTGGGACTATAGGCATGAGCCACCGGGCCTGACCCAGAATGCCTCTTACATTTTGCAGTCAGGCCGGGTGCAGTGACTCACACCTGTAATCGCAGTACTTTGGGAGGCTGAAGCAAGAGGATCGCTTGAGCCCAGGAGTTCAAAACCAGCCTGGGCAATGTGGCAAAACCCCATCTCTACAGAAAATTAGCTGAGTTTGGTGGTGCATACCTGTAGTCCCAGCTACTGGGGAAGCTGAGGTGAGAGAATCATCTGAGCCCAGGATGTTGAGGCTGCAGTGGGCCGAGATCAAATCACCATACTCCACCAGCCTGGGCAACAGAGACTGTCTCAAAAATAATAATTTTACAGTCAATCTTTTAAAGCAGGTAGTTTCATCCAGTATTTTTAAAAATCTAAAAAGCAAAAAAGGGATCTTAAGAAAACATCTAGTCCAAGTTGCTTATTTTATAGATGAGGAAATAGAACCCTGGAGAGGGACAGTGACTTAGCCTTTGTGTTTCCTATCAATTCAATCCTATTCAAACCACATTCCCATCCAGAAAAGTGCTTATGAATTTCAGTTTCAAATTAAGTACAAATTTGGAGATCCTTTGGTCAATAAATTGGTTATCTAGCCAGAGCCTTTCTGAAATCAAAAATATGCTAACAGGATATTTGTTTCTGGATGTTTGCTTAAAGTGCTCTTGCAGCAGAGGGGCTTCTATTTCACAATAGTGAGCCTTTATCTTTTGATTAAAAATTAACAGGAAAAATATTCTTGGATTTTCCATTGTAAGATAAATTCTTACCCTGGAGTTGCCTTTATTAATCATAATATCAAGACTGATTTGTCTTTGAAGGCCTGTGTGTCAGGACAATGCCACATCTAGGAGGTAAAATGTGATGTTACAGACGTTTAGTAGTCCACATAGAGCCAAGAGCACTAGGCTTTGGGCTCCTATAAAAGCCCAAGATGGGCAGCCTTAAACTCTGCTTCTTTTCTCTGTCTGTTGCCAGGTCAGCATGGATCCACATCCTTTTTATTTGACAGGGTAATTAGAAGCGTGGGGCCCAAGCTAGAACTGAGACGCTAAAGCCCCGCATAACCAAGAAGCTACTAGGTAGTTTGTAGTTTGGGGCAGAGTTTGTTCTTCCACTAAAATTCTGTCTCCTAAAAACCAAAAATTAGAATTAGGCGAGTTAAGCATGATAAGGAACTTGTTTGCCATATTGGAATTAAAGTGTCCAAAATTACATCGCAACAGAGGTTAGATTTACTTCCCCTTTCACTCCCACCCCCCCCCCCAGAAAAGAAGAGGGAAATTCATTTCTGCATTTGAGGGAATCTGGCCTTTGGAGCTTGGTGTGTAGTTGCCATTGCAAACGGGAAAGTGTCAGGATGGTTTTCACGTTTGTTTTTTTAAACAAATAATGATATTGTTGGCAGAAATGTCACATTTGTTCATTCAGCGAACACCCTGAGTGCCTCCTAAGTGCCAGATACTTATTGTTGCTCCTGACAGTGGCCAACACATCTGGATGTGTTATCTTGGAATTATGAACAGATGCTGGGTAGCACAAAGAAGGGGCTGGAAGAGTTAAGAAAACTTCACAGAGAAGGGAACATTTGAGTTAGGGATAGTAAGTTTTTATTAAGTGACCATCTAGGCTGTGTCACAAAAGCCAGCTGGACATGCCATCTGCTGCTGGGGTTGGGGGTGCTAATTAATGACAGGCTCCTCCAGTGTATTTTCAAATGAGCTAGAACCGAGCCTGTTGAGGCCAGGTGGCTGTAATTCATCATGATCATTTTCTTTTTCAGTTTAGAAACCTGCTGAAGTGGTATGCTAAGGAGTTCAAAGACCCGCTGCTGCAGGAGCCCCCAGCCTGGTTTAAGTCCTTTCTGTTTTGCGAGCTTGTGTTTCAGCTGCCTTTCTTTCCCATTGCAACGTATGCCTTCCTCAAAGGTTGGTAAATGGTGGGAAAATCCCATTTTTACCCAGAAATCAGGTCCCAGAAATCTTTTGGGGAAGTATCTCCAAAGGGAAGGGGATGGTCCCCATAGTTTGTGGGAGGATGCCATAGGATCTGGGGGAAATAACCAGGGTAAATCTTGTAAAGGGACATTAGTGTGGCTCAGGTTCATGTCTGTGGTCAGTGGGGCTGCACGGCTGCCTCAGTCTAGAAATCCCTTGCATACACATGAAACCTGAGACCACTTAAACGATGAGCTTGTTCCCTTTTGTTTTGTTCCCCAACAGAATTAATTTCTCTTTTTGTTGGCTTTTATTTCTCTGTGTTGGATAGTATCATAATGACTTATAAGCTGTAGCATCAGGCTAATCCCTAACGTGCTTCTCATTTTAAAATTATTCTTAGTGTTCTCATAATCAATGCTTTTTTAAAAAGGTGACCACACACGTGTACTTGATAACGAAGCTAGAACCGCTGAAAATGCTTGTTTCCCATTGGCATCCCCTGGGGTCACTGAATCTGCCTCCTGATCCTCTCACCTATATATAATTACTGAACAAACAGATGCCATGGGGCAGGGATTTCCCTCCCCTTGGATTTTATCCCACACAGGTTTTAACAGGTAATGGCAGTTTTATTGCCCTAGAGTTTTGCTGAGTTATGTTCTGAGTTATATTCTTGGTTCTTCGGCGAGCTGTCAGTGAGCTGTCACATAAATCTGCATGTTGGGCAGTGTGGCACATCCAGGTTTCCAGTTCTGAGTTTCCACTGGGAGAAGGGAGTAGAAGAAAGCAGGCAGGCAGAGACAGTGGGAAGGTCATGGACACCTTTGAGTCATGAACAGACCTAACCATTTTTCTTTTCCCCTGACTACCTCAGGAAGCTGCAAGTGGATTCGAACTCCTGCAATCATCTACTCCGTTCACACCATGACGACCTTAATTCCAATACTCTCCACATTTCTGTTTGAGGATTTCTCCAAAGCCAGTGGTTTCAAGGGGCAAAGACCTGAGACTTTGCATGAACGGTTAACGCTTATATCTGTCTATGCCCCCTACTTACTCATCCCGTTCATACTTTTAATTTTCATGTTGCGGAGCCCCTACTACAAGTATGAGGAGAAAAGAAAAAAAAAATGAAGGAAACAACCACTGGCTCAGGGTAGAGATGCCTACAGGGTGGTTGCTTGTTGGATACAATACAAGGAACACTGCTCAGAATCCACATCTTCAGCAGCATTTGAACCACTGGCAGCAATGCACAAGAGCAAGATGGTGTCAGGAACCACATCAAACCCTCACCTTTTTTTTTTTAAAAAAAAAGACAGTCTCACTCTGTTGCCCAGGCTGGAGTAAAGGGCAGTGGCATGATCTCAGCTCACTGCAACCTCTGCCTCCTGGGCTCAAGCTATCTTCCTCAGCCTCCCAAGTAGCTGGAACTGCAGGCGTATACCAACACGTATGGCTTTTTTTTTTTTTTTTTTTTTTTTTGTGGAGACGGGGTTTTGCCATGTTGCCCAGGTTGGTCTCGAACACCTAGGCTCAAGTGATCGGCCCACCTCAGTCTCCCTAAGTGCTGGGATTACAGACGTCAACCACTGGGCCCAGCCCAAACCTTCACCTTCTAAGGGCACTGGGATGAACAGACCGATCAGCTTGAGAGTGGGCAAAGGGGTGTGGGCTAGGTTATAAGGAAGTAGTACCAAATACCTGTGTGCCTGAGTTCCACCGCAAGATTACTAAAAGCAGGACCAGACCAGAAACTGCTAAAGAACATGGCCTGTTTGACATGTTCATGAGTCACCTGACCTACAGCATATATGCTTATTATGACTAAACCCTCCACACCTGATTCTCAAGAGTGTTATCACCTGTCAGCAAAATGAACAGTATATTTTGGGCCATTTTAAATTAAAGTGAAATTTTGCCTCTTTAATGTTAATTCAAAACTATATCAATGTTTTCTTGTCCCCACCTCTAACCCAAGGAAAAAAGAAAAAATACTATGCAAAGAAGTTTAAACTTAGTTTTCCTTAAGGGTCAGCCCAACAATGACTTTCAGTCAGAAATGGATTAAACTGGAAAATGTTTTTGTTGCTGTTGTAAACAGATCATCCTGGAAGGTTTTTGTTTGTTTGTTTGTTTTTAAGTTAGTTTATTCTATTTCTAAATCTTAGTCACATTTCTAGAAGCCACCTGACACAGGTTCCTGTATCTGAAGTCTAGCATCTCAAGGCTGATCTGGAAGTGTGCTAGTATGCTTCCTAGTGGATAACTTAATCCTTTAATACACTTCAGTGGTTCCCATCTTGTTCTCAGAAGGGAAGGTGGCTACAGCCAGGCATAACATCCACTGTGTGCATAGAGGGTCCTTCACGTTGATGCTTGGCATTCCATCAGCTTTCTCTAAGTCTCTGCTCAAGTCCAACCTTAAAATGATGTTAGACAACAGGTCCCAGTCAGTTCCCTCTATTTCCACCCATTTTGCTCACAAGCCATATTGGTCTGATTAGTGGTACTGTCTGACTCACATGTGTGATCCAAATAAAGGTAGCTGCTGACTACTGCCTGGTTTGTTTTGTGGACGGGGGATAGAGAATCCAGGGTTCTCTCACAAGGGGTTAAACATATTTCAAGGGCAACAGGAAAAAAAGGTACATCAAGCCATTTGAAAACAAAAATGTATTCTTCCAAAGCTTTGTGAATTTACAAAAAAAGGATGAAAGTTTACAAACTGCTTAGTTCCAATTAAGCATAAGAAGTGAGAACATACACTGTAGGGCCACCAGCAGCAGCTGTGCACTGATGTTTAAAACTGGCTCCCCCAGACTTGTAGTGCTGTCTTCAGGGGGCTGCGTTCCTTACACGCCACCTCTTGTGACAGGTCATTGGTCAAGCCGCTGGAATGCTACAGAGGTTTTTTTGGTTTTGAGGGGCTTTTTTTGTTTTGCCTTCCTACTATAAAAGTGAAATTTTCAGTTCATTTCTGAAAAATAAATTGGTCAATAAATTCATTTTGTTCTGCTTCTACTTTACACAAAGCTTCATATTCAACCCGATACCTGAAAAACAAAATTGTTAGAGGCCCTAAAAAAAAGATGAAGTAAACCACAGACTTAATTCTTCTAGAGAAGGATATAGAGGTTTAAATGATTTCAAGAAATGGTGTGAGTTCAGAATGAAGAAAGAAAGAGGCAAAGCCCTACCCAGAGCCACCCATGAGAAATCTCCAGCCCTAGGAAAGTCTTCTTTCAGAAAGCCAGCCAATTTCGTAGACCCTTTCATGCTCAAACTACTAGAGGTGGTTTGATATTAAGTTTTCTATTTCCTTCCCATCAAATGTAATTTTATTTTTAAAAATCTTCAAATCAGGATGACAAGTGAGATGCTATTCCTGGGAAAACAGTGATGAAGAGTAAGGACAAGAAGTGATCACTCCAGAAGGAAGAGTGGAAATTCAGCTGTGTAAAGAACTTGCTTTACATCATGACTTCTTACCTTTCTAGCTGCATTTTCTTTTCTGCTATTAGTGCTTGAAGTTGCTGCTGTTGAGCTTCTCTCTGCTTTGCTATAGATTTGAGCAAGTTCCGAGCACCGATGGCCTACAGTATTGCCAGAGAAGGCCATGGCTTCATTAAAACCATCTACAGCATCAAGTCCTCAAAGTGGGGAGGGGTCATCTGGGAGCTATGTCAGTCTCCAGAGAGGAAAAGAGAGTGGAGCCCCAAAGCTTTTAGGTTAAGTCAGAAGGATTAACCTACTGATCACAAAGTGCCTCAAGAACTTGACGGCAGCTTTGAGACAGGTCTAGGAGTATTCCTAGAGCCAGGGACACAGACACAATAGCACATTTGGTGGTGCCATTCAGCCTTGTGCCCTTCACCAATCATACTATGTACGCCTTCATTTCTTCATTTATAAAATAAGGATAAAACCATCTACATCAGTGCTGATATGAAGATGAAAGAAGGCCAGGTGTGGTGGCTCACGCCTGCAATCCCAGCACTTTGGGAGGCCAAGGTGGGCAGATCACTTGAGGTCAGGAGTTTGCCTGACCAACATGGTGAAACCCTGTCTTTACTAAAAATACAAAAAAAAAAATGGCTGGGTGCAGTCGCTCACACCTTAATCCCAGCATTTTGGGAGGCTGAGGCAGGTGGATCACCTAAGGTTGGGAGTTCGAGACCAGCCTGACCAACATGGAGAAACCCTGTCTCTACTAAAAATACAAAATTAGCCAGGCGTGGTGGCGCGTGCCTGTAATCCTAGCTACCCGGGAGGCTAAGGCAGGAGAATCACTTGAACCCTGGAGGCGGAGGTTGCAGTGAGCCAAGATCGCACCCCTGCACTCCAGCCTGGGCAACGAGAGAAAACTCCATCTCAAAAAAAAAATATACAAAAAAGTAATCTGGGTGTGTTGGTGCACACCTGTAGTCCCAGCTACTTGGGAGGCTGAGGTGGGAGAATCTCTTGAACCTGAGAGGGGGGGGTGGCAGGGAGCGAAAATTGCGCCCCTCCCCCCCAGCCGGGGGGCTGTCTCTCCAAAAAAAAAAAAAAAAAAGATTAAAGGAAATAAAGACTGGCATAAGTTCAGTAGGTTAAGTGGACTAGAAGTTATTAAAATCTTTTTTTTTTTTTTTTTTTTTGAGACGGAGTCTCGCTCTGTCGCCCAGGCTGGAGTGCAGTGGCCGGATCTCAGCTCACTGCAAGCTCCGCCTCCCAGGTTTATGCCATTCTCCTGCCTCAGCCTCCCGAGTAGCTGGGACTACAGGCGCCTGCCACCTCGCCCGGCTAGTTTTTTGTATTTTTTAGTAGAGACGGGGTTTCACCATGTTAGCCAGGATGGTCTCAATCTCCTGACCTCGTGATCCGCCCGTCTCGGCCTCCCAAAGTGCTGGGATTACAGGCTTGAGCCACCGCGCCTGGCTTTAAAATCTTAAATGAAAACTCACCCACCCACCTCTCTAAACAAATCAAGAGGGAAGAAAGATGAGAAGGTAGTAAACTAGGGTCCCAGGCCAAGACGTAGGCAGAAGACATGCTGATCTTACCTTCATCTTTTCATTTTCTGCTTCTTTTGCAAGTTGATCAACAAGCTCAATTAAACCACCAACTATTTTCTGAAACTGGCCAATTTCTTTCAGAAAAAGAACAAAAAATAAAATATTTCCTCAGTCTCATCACTGCCCTTCGGTAGAGTGCTGAGGCAGTGCGAGGGCAGAGCTGACTGCCCCTTCTAATTTGTGTCAAAATAGTTTGGTGCGAGCCAGGCATGGTGGCGAGCACCTGTAGTCCCAGCTACTCAGGAGGCTGAGGTGGGAGGATCACTTGAACCCAGGAGTTAGAGGATGTGTGATCATGCCTGTGAACTGCCACTGCATTCCAGCCTGGGGAACATAGCGAGACCCTGTCACTTAAACACTTTGGTGCCTATTGGCCTGTCTCCTACCCTTGGTCTGAACCTAGAGAAGGGTGGCCAGCTGGACCAGGACATACCCGGACCTTGTGTCCCCACTGAGCCAACCAGCTGCTATGATCTCAGGCTATGAAAGCACTAGGCCCTTGCTGGGCTCATCCTCCAGACAGACCCCAACCCTGCTTCCCCAGGAATGACAGGAAGCACTGTTGTTCACAAAAGGGCAGCCTCAGGACACAAGTGCTGCCTCTGGACTAGCTACGGGTATGACACCAGATTTCAATTAACAGTGGGGATGGGGGCTTCCCACTTGTAACCACAGAAAATAGAGAGCTCACAGCATTAAGTGCCTAATCTCCTGCTCACTTTCTCCAATGTCCTGGATGTGACGGAAACACAACTTACTGAGGGAAAACTAAGGCCCAGAGAGGTGTGTGCATGGCACATCAATCACAGAAGGTTAGTGACAGAACCCAAGCTACCTTTCACTAATCAAGCTCTCTCCACAACCTAGGAAGCCCCCAGAAAGCTCAGAAATCCCTTGCTCTAGCTAGATCGGGCTCTGTACTGAATGCATTGGGCTTACTTGGCTGCTGGGACAGGAGGCTTCCTGAAGATTTCTAGCCAAAAGATGACTTCAGTAAGTCTGCTGAGCTGCTTCTAGAAACTTCACTTATCACTTCTAACTCCAAATAACAGAGAACCTGCCACTAAGAAGACTTCCTCTGAAGAAATCAAATCAGGAGTACATAATTCTATTTCTCACCCCCAAGCCATGGTTATGTTCCCAGAGAGTTTAAGGTTTCTAAGAGCAAGAAATGAAAGATGGCATCTCTAAAAACACCCTCCCCATCCCAGTGTTTGGTTTGACTGGTGCTCTGTTGGGGACACATGAGAGCACGAGGGCAGGCAGAGAAGGGTGGCACATGGGAACTCACAGATGCCAGATTCGACCTCCAGGGAGCCAGCAGCTCCACTGTGGCAGGGCCAAGATGAGCCTGGGGTACAGTTGGAATGGCAGCTCAAAGCTGAGTGACACGGTATCTCCCCAATACTCACTGTCCACAAAGTCTTTGCACTCTTCCTTCAGCTCTATGGTCTGCTGGGTAACCTCTGGGTCCAACACCCGCAGCTTGTTCAGTTCATCAAAGTGCAGCCCTGCTTCACCCAGGATGTCCTTGGCCATGGCTGCAAAGAAACCAGCCCAATTCCTCATCACTTCCTAGCCACCCAATGAAATGCCTGCTGCCAAGCCAGCCCTGTTCCTGCCCTTGGACACCAATGCCAAAAACCCAGATGTTCCAAAGGCTCCCCATTCCCTCTGCCACCACCTCTCTGAGCCTCACCTGTTTCCCATCCAGACTTCCTAGAGGAGTTCTGCTCTGAAGGAGTGACAGTGGCAGTCAGGAGGAGGTGTGTCATAGGAGCAAGGGTCAGGAAAGAATAAAGTCCGCTTGCTTGTCATAGGCATCGTTCATTCAACACACATTTCTTGAGTGCCTACTACATGCCAACACTGCTAGATGCTGGGGGTACAAAGATGAATGCAACACGGTGCCCGCCCTGAAGACACATAGTTCAGCTGGAGGAAGACAGACACGGAAACTGAAAAATCACACTGTGTTAAATGCTTGTTTAGAAATATCAGTAAAGAGCCAGAGGAGGACAGAGCCGTTAAAGAAGGAGTGACATCTGAACTAAGTTGTGAGCCATAAGTCTATTTACTTTATATATCACCAGTTATGTACCCAAAAGCACATGAGAAGGCTTCTCAAATACACATACTGGAACAACACAAAAACCAAATAAAAGAAATCTGGGTGAATTAAAAATTATGGTTAAAAAATACAAAGTCAGGAGTAAGAATATTACTCAAAATGTATGCTTGCCTGAATTGGGAATCAAAGTTGGGTTATTCTCTTTCTAGCAGAAAACACAAAAAGGAATGAAGTATCAGCAAGAACATATCAAGGCAGCAGGCCAGGGATAGGTATTCCAAGCAGAGTAAACAGCATGGACAAAGGCCTGAAGTCACTGAAAGGACCTACCCCGCCTAACGATGAAAGGAAAAAGGATGGTGCTGAAAAGGTGAGCTGGAGCCAGACCAGGAAGACCCGTATGCCAAGCTAAGGAGTTACGATTTTTTCTGTAGGCAACAGAGAACTAACAAAGATTTCTTCTCCCTTTCCAAGCCACCTTGCATTTCTGTTCCAAAGGATGCCTCAATTCTGGGAAGGAAATACTGAAAACTCACCCTCGTTCTGGCTCAAACACACACACACGCGCGCGCACACACACACACACACACACACAAAATTAAAAATAGACATCATATGACCTGTTTAAAAAGGGAGGCAATGCTAGTTACATCTAGCAATTAGCTGCTATGCCAATTCTAAAACCCAGGTGCTCCAAAGTCTACCATCACTTGGACCTGCACCAGCCCCTTCCCTCTACCCCCACTGCCCCCAGCCTCAGCTGTTTCCCTCGTGGCTTCCTTAGAGAAGTCCTGTTCTCAATGGGGTGATTCTGGGGGTGGCTGTCTAGGGCAGGTGTGCCACAAGAGGAGCAATGGTTCGAAAATAATCAAGTCTCACTGTTTCCAGAACTTCTGGGTCTTTTGTTGTGGTTGTTGTTGTTGTCGTTGTTGTTTTGAGAAGGAGTCTTACTCCACTGTCCAGGCTAGAGTGTAGTGGCATGATCTCTGCTCACTACAACCTCCACCTCCTGGGTTCAAGCAATTCTCCTGCCTCAGCCTCCTGAGTAGCTGGGATTATAGGCGCCTGACACCTTGCCCAGCTAATTTTTGTATTTTTAGTAGAGACGGGGTTTCACCATGTTGGCCATGGCTGGTCTTAAACTCCTGACCTCGTGATCCACCCACCTCAGCCTCCCAAAGTGCTGGGATTACAGGCATGAGCCACCGCACCCGGCCAGAACTTCTGGTTTTTAAGAGGACCAGAAATCCAATATCTCAATGTTGGTATGTAATTCAAAACTTTTAAGTAAGGGGGAAAACCCACATCCAACACTGCATGGGCCAACTAATACGTGTCTATGAGCTGTCTGTAGATGACTTTAGCCTTTGGCCTCACTGGAATCCACTGATGTAAGTGAGCTAGCATCATCCTTTTGAAGCACTGTGTTCATCTGTAGCTTCCTTAAAATAGGGCTTTTTAAAAAGATCTGGCCAGTGCAGTAGCTCATGCCTATAATCCCAGCACTTTGGGAGGCTGAGGTGGGAGGATCACTTGGGCATAGGAGTTCGAAACCTATGGCAATGTGGCAAAATACTGTCTCTACAAAAAATTTTTAAGATAGCCAGGGCTGGTGACATGCGCCTGTAATCCCAGCTACCTGGGAAGGTGAGCTGGGAAGATCGCTTGAGCCCAGGAGGTGGAGGCTGCAGTAAGCTGTGTTCACACCACTGTACTCCAGCCTGGGCAACAGAGTGAGACCCTGTCTCAAAAAAAAAAAAAAAAAAAAAAAAGTCTTTCGCAGCTACAGGTCATTAATCTGACCAGCTGCTCCAGAAAGATTCGAGCAACATGAGGGAGCAAATATCTGCTTCAACTTCCACTCCCTTCCCTGAGAGCACGCATTTATTCAGAAACATCCACTGAGTCCCTGCTCTGGGGACAGACTAGTGAAAACAATGCCTCTGGACAGATGGTAAACAAATAATCACAAATCGTGGTATTAGTATAAGGAAAAGTACATGGTGCTATGTGAAGTGCGGCAGGACACAGTTCATGGCTGGCGGAATGGAGGGGAGTGCCTACAGAGGCCTTCTGAAAAAATGACACTTAAACAGACCTAAAGACTGTCCAAAAGTTTGTCAAGTGAAAGGGAAGCAAGGCATTGCAGGCAGAAGGAAACACATACGTGAAGATCCTGAGGCAACAGGAAATTTGATGCATTCCGAGAACTGAGACTGAGCAAGAGAAGGGAACAGAATGAGGCTAGACAGGGAGGCAACAGCTGGATCACGGAAGGCTCTCAAAGACACAGTAGTGAGCTTGGATTTTATCAGAAAGGTAATGGGCAGCCAGAGAGTTCTCAGCAAACCAACAAAATCAGACTTAGATCATTCTTGCTTAGCCTGGAGAACGGATTGGAGGGAACAAGAAAGGGCAAGGCCCCAACTACCTTCTTGTTCACCACTCTAACCCTAGCACCTAGCATGGTGCCCACACATAACTGGCACTCAGTAAATGTTTGCGGAATGAATGACCGTGGAAACAGGAGACCATTACAGTAACCAAGGCTGGCAGCTGAAGACAAGTGTTCCGAGTTGAGATGTTTTGTAAGTCGAGGTGATTGGGGCTTAGTAATGGACTGACTGAATGTGGGGGTTTTGGGATAAGAGAAAAACAAGTCAGGCATGACTCCCATGAATCTGGCTTGGCCCACCTATCTGATTGGAGAGGCTGGCTTAAAGAGATAGGTAAGATGGAAGAAGGGGTGCAGGGAAAGAGTTCACAGATTCTCTACCAACTCCCATCACACGCGTGTCTGAGCATCTGAGCAACACCTGGCCCAAGAGCTGGGACTAAGCTCCCTGAGCATGACGCGGTGGCATAATTTGTGTGCCCAGGCTCTCCCAGATGCATGCGAGGCACTGCGAGCCGACTCTTTACTATGTAAATTCCCCGAATTTATCCGAGCCCCAGTTTCCTCGTAAGATCGTGGCAAGCATCAACGCGTCAAACTCCAGGCCTAACCTGGGTGTGAAAGCGCCCCCTGAGAGTGGGGCGGAATTCCCACGTCTCTCTCCGCCCGGGCTCTTTCCTCAGGACGCGGGCCTGTCAGGCTCCTCTCGCCCCTGGTCCGCCCGCATCCCCCGACCCGAGGTCAGCCTACCTGCCGGCCCCGCGGCGGCAGCGCGCTGCAGCCTAGGCTGATGTAGACAGGCAGCTTCTCCCGGGTCAGCAGCAGCCGGTACCCAGTCAGCCTGCCACGGCCGCTGCCACGGCTACAGAACCTGTTTACCCATGACGTCACTACCTTCCTGACCCCGGAAGCACTTACAGCCCCGAATCCACAGAGGTTGCTGGGAAACAGAGGCCCGAGGGGAGGTCGGGCCTACAAGACCCAGAAGCCTTAGCACCGGCAAGGCGGCCGGAAGTGGCTTTCCTCTCTCCGCGAAGACCCTCGGGGGATTCCTCCTCCACCCTTTCCCGAATAGAGCGCTATGCATGCAGGGACTTGTAGTCTCAGGCTCCCCGACCGGCGGGGCTGGGCCGCACTCCGGGCGGAGTCGGTGAGCGCAGGATGTGAGCTCACAGCCCGGGACTGCTGGTGGGCAGGCGGCTGCAGGCTAGGGGCGGCTCGGAGTCCGCTGGCCACCCAGCTGAGAGGAGAGGCGCCCCCGGGGACGGTGAGAGCCGGGCCCGCAGATGCCCTCGGGGAAGGGATGGACGGCCCCTGCTGGAGTATAGCGAGCCCGGCCGGGTCCTGGGGAAAAGGCGCGGGCGGCGTTGGGGAAAAGGAGAGCTCTGATCTCCCACGGAGGGTGGGCGTGAGAATCGGTGTGGGTTTCTCGGTAGTGAGGAGTGGCCCGGGCTAGAGAAGAGCCCACACCGGCCACATTTCCCAGGATTTTTTGGGTGACGCTTAACCTTTACACCTAGGGTTTCTGCTAGATCCGCCCACTCTAGACCTCAGCTTTCCCCGCGCCGTCCTCCCTGTCTGACGGATTTCTGGGTCCTTCTTCCTTTTAGACCTCTCCTCTTTCTACAGCCGCGGCTGTTTGCCCTTTGTTCTGCTTGGGTTCCCATTAGCTTCGTTGCGTGAGCCATGGATCCGCCCCTAGCCCCAGGCATCCCCAAATATCCACACACAAAGTGCGGAAGGAAGAGCAGTGTGGCTATCAGTGGAAACTTCATTCTCACTGGAATTACTTTCTGGGGCGTCACCTGCCACAGGATTCCTGGAACCCATTGGTCTGGGCGGAATCTGATTGACGTCATCCAGGGGCTCAAAGCAATTGCTTTGTAGGAAAGGAATAGATTAACTCTGGATCCGCCGACCTCTCTTGGCAGGCCTATCCTTTGAGCTCCTTTGCATTGACAGAACATGTATGTATGCTTTCTTTGATCCTGGGAAAACTAGGGCTAGACACAAAATACATAGGGAACTTGCTAATGCCTGTTAGGGAGGTGGATTTATTCCTTTGAGGTGGGCGGAAGAAGGGAAGGTGATCTCATACCATTCTAGTGTTTCTTAGTCATTGGCAGCCTCCTGGTGAGGGTTCACCTCCCATACCCAACCTCTGTGGCAAAGGAGAGAGTCTCCCAGACAAGCCGCCAAAGGAATTCACTGCTTCACACAGCACCCACGCTGGCCGTCCACTTCCTTGGACATTCTTCCCAGGGACTTACCTAAATCTTTTCAGGGACAATTTCAATCTAACAAACTGACATATGTTAAATACTTAAAATGTGCATGGCATTGTGCTAAGCACCATTAGGGGAACACAGCAGTAAACTTAGGAAACCAGTGCCCTGCTTCTGGGTTGCACTTACAAGAGAGGAGCAACTGTAAACTCCTGCATGTAATGAGCATTCGGTGAAATCATTCCACTTTTTTTCTGTCTCCGTTATTACCAACGTGGTCCAGGCCCGCCGTCATCTCTTCTTGCCTAGACTACAGTTTCCTCTGGTCTTCCCACTTCCTCTCTTGCACCTTTACAATTCATTCTCTACCCAGCAGCAGTTATCTTTTCAAAATACACTACAAGCAAGTCAGATCATATCACTCCTCTGCTTGCAACTCTCCAATTGATTCATATATTATATAGCAATAGGCCGGGCGCGGTAGCTCACGCCTATAATCCCAGCACTTTGGGAGGCCAAGGCGGGCGGATCATCCGAGGTCGGGAGTTCAAGACCAGTCTGACTAACATGGAGAAACCCCATGTCTACTAAAAATACAAAATTAGCTGGGCATGGTGGTGCATGCGTGTAATCCCAGCTACTCAGGAAGGCTGAGGCAGGAGAATAGCTTGAACCTGGGAGGCGGAGGTTGCAGTGAGCCGAGATCGTGCCACTGCACTCCAGCCTGGGCAACAAGAGTGAAACTCTGTTTCAAAAAAAAAAAAAAAAAAAAAAAAATATATATATATATATATATAGCAATTAGTATGAAATCCACACTTTGTTATCATCTAACACCTGCCTTCCCTGACTTGACATCAAACCAACTTCCCCCTACTGTCTGTGCACCAGCCATTATGACCTTATTTCTGATCCTAAAATTTGTTTTTATTTGTTGTTGTTGAGACGAGATTTCCCTGTCACCCAGGCTGACCTGCCCAGGCTCAAGCAATCGTCCCACCTCAGCCTCCCAAGCAGCTGGGACCACAGGCATGAGCCACCATATCTGGCTAATTTTTTTTCATTTGTACAGACAAACTCTCACTGTTGCCCAGACTGGTCTTGAACTCCTGGGCTCAAGCAATCCACCCACTTCAGCCTCCTAAAGTGCTGGGATTACAGGTGTGAGCCATCACACCCGGCCCCTAAAACTTGTTTCTAACAGGAACTTTGCACTTACTCTTCCATCTGTGTAGAATGCTCTCTTCAAACCTTAGCTGAAATGTCACCTTCCCAAAGATGCTTACCCTGTCCCTCTGTCTAAATTAGTGCCTCTCCCTAATCACTCTCATATCACTGTTTTATTATCTTTATTGCATTTATCAGGTTCTGGAATTATCTGTTTGTTTATTTAAGTCCTTGTTTATAGTCTATTTCCTTCCACTAGAATGTAAGCTCCGTGTGGACATGACTTTCTATATTTGTTCTCTTCTGAGTACCCAGTGCCTGGCACATAGGGGTACAATAAATGCTAGCTCTCTCTCTTTTTAAAAATTCCTGTTATGATGCTCCTTTGAACTGTTTGAAGGCAAAGACAATGTTTTTTCATTGTTCCCTATTGCTTAACATAGTAGGCACTCAGTAGTTTAATTGCTGAATTAGTTAAATGAGCTAATATATATTAAATGCCAAGAGATGGGGTCTTGCTATGTTGCCCAGGCTGGTCTTGACTACCAGGCTCAAGAGATCCTCCCACCTCAGCCTACTGAGTAGCCAGGAGTACAGGCAGGTGGCAGCACACAGCTTACCTCATTGTTTTTAGATTTATCCTCTGATCTTTTCTAGTCCTTTCTTCTCCCATTCTTATTGGGAGAGAAGAGGAGAGTAGGGCTGGGCTCCCTCTCAGGAAAAAGAAAGGAAAACAGCCACCCTATAGCTGTTCTTCCCTGAAAAATGGTGACAATTTCAGGAACTTGGGACAAGCCTGGTGCCAAGAAAGGGGAAGGTCAGGAAGCCCCAGCCGAAGCCCAGGTAACCTGCGCCAAGAACACTGGCCAGCACCCCCCACCCTGGCTTACTCAATTCTCTCCTGAAGCTTTTACTTTCCTTCCTGAAGCCAGACTCTCGGTGGTGCTCAAAATAAACACTGGCACAGGCTGCTCTTGAGGCTGGAATCTTTAGAAAGGAAGTGCATCCTGTCCCTCTGGCTCCTGGGAAACTCCTAGGCTAGCTGGATTCCCAGTAGGCTTGGCTGGAAGTCTGGGATCCTGGGAACCTTGACAAGAAAGTAACTGGAATCTGACTGGTAGATCTCTAGGGTGATCTGTTCCTCTGTCCCTCTCTGACTGGTTCCATGGGTTTGCTTGTCTTCCTTGAGGCCCTGAATAGAGCTGAGTCTCAGGGAGGCTGATGAGGGGACCAGGGCAGGAGTCTGGGAGACTGCCTCCAGCCCTGTTTCCTGCTATAGTAAAAATGGCAGGGAGGCCAGACACGGTGATTCACGCTTATGATCCCAGCACTTTGGGAGACTGAGGTGGGCGGATCGCCTGCACTGAGGAGTTCGAGACCAGCCTGGGCAACATGGTAAAATCCTGTCTCTACCAAAAAAAGAAAGAAAAAAAAATTAGCTGGGTGTGGTGGTGCGCATCTGTGGTCCCAGCTACTCAGGAGGCTGAGGTGGGAGGATCACTTGAGCCTGGTAGGCAAAGGTTGCAGTGAGCCAAGATAGCGCCACTGCACTCCAGCCTGGGTGACAGAGTGAGACCCTGTCTCTAAGAAAAAAAGAAAAAGAAAGCAAAATGGCAGGGACTTAGCCTCTGCCAGGGAGCAGTGCTTGGGCTTGTCAAGGAGAGAATGAGTACGGTCATGTTTCCGCTATTGTCTCCTTTTGGTCTAAGGGCTCTCTCAGCTGACTCTTGTCTTCTCTCCCGTTTCCCATGTCCAGCACTGAGAGTATGAGGCTCTGGCCTCCACTGGCCACTCACTCGTGACCCTTTCCACCACGGCGGAGCCTTCCAAGCCTACCTCCTGCCGTGTGGTGATCTACCTGCAGCGGGAGATGTCGGGGGACACCTGCCTGTGCCCGGCCTCAGGGGCCAAGCCCAAGCTCAGTGGATTCAAGGGAGGAGGGCTGGGCAACAAGTACGTCCAGCTCAACGTGGGCGGCTCTCTGTACTATACCACCGTGCGGGCCCTGACCCGCCACGACACCATGCTCAAGGCCATGTTCAGCGGGCGCATGGAGGTGCTGACAGACAAAGAAGGTGAGGCATTGGGGCTTGCTGCTCGGGGTGGGGAGGGCAGGAGAGGTTCCCAAGGAAATGACCAGATCTAGAATTCAGTCACTTTTCCTCTTCACCTTATGTAAGGTGTCATCACCTGGAGTCCCTAGTAGAGCTTCAGAATTCTGTGAAATTGTACATGGAATGCTATGTTTATGCATTTTCCAGGAAGAAGAGCCATACTTTTAAAATATTTGAATAGGACAACATTCTCATAGGAGCCATCACTTTAAGACTGGGCAGTGGGCAGAAGGCCGGCAGCAGTTGGTTTCTGTGTTGGGCTGGGCCTGGTGCCCTGAGCCTAGGCCCCTGTGGCCTGTACAGCCTGGAGGGCTGTATCCCCTGTGGGATGTGCCAGTTCTGGGTTTCAGAGAGGAAGGGTGAAGAGCAGCCATGGGCCTGAGTGCCAGAACCTCCATCCCCGCCTCTGTCACCCTGCGCGAGGGCTTTGTGCTTGTGGACCCCCTTCCTTGCCACCTGCTGCCAGCTCATCAGGTGGTCTTTGCGTGCCTCGGAGGTACCTGGTGGCAAACTAACCCCGTAGGGTCATCTGCACCCCTAGGCTGGATCCTCATAGACCGTTGTGGAAAGCACTTTGGCACCATTTTGAATTACCTCCGAGATGACACCATCACCCTCCCTCAGAACCGGCAAGAAATCAAGGAATTGATGGCTGAAGCAAAGTATTACCTCATCCAGGGGCTGGTGAACATGTGCCAGAGTGCCCTGCAGGTACACGGGTGGGGCGGAGCAGGGTGGGCAGACGAGGTCAGGAGTTGCCCCTTCTTGTGGGATGGAGGACTCTGGTTCCTGGCAGGTTGTGTGGGAGGCGTGGTTGATGAGTGCAAACCTAATGAGACAAGTGAGACGCTACCCAGGCCCACCAACCTGGCAGCCGGGTGTTCACACTTGGCAGCGTGATTAGGCCCTGCTTCTGGTGTCTATGCTTTGATACCTGGATTTTAGGTTGTTGGGTTTTTTTTGTTTTTTTTTTTTTTGACTGTCACCCAGGCTGGAGTGCAGTGGTGTGATCTTGGCTCACTGCAACTTCTGCCTCCTGGGTTCAAGTGATTCTCGTGCCTTGGCCTTCAGAGTAGCTGGGAATACAGGCGTGCGCCATGGCACCTGGCTAATCTTTGTATTTTCTGTAGGACTGAGGTTTCACCATGTTTTCCAGGCTGATCTCAAACTCCTGGGCTCAAGCGATCTGCCTGCCGCAGCCTCCCAAAATGCTGGGATTACAGGTGTGAGCTACCGCACCTGGCCTGGATCTTGGGTTTTCTAAATGGGGGTCCACTTTCCAGCTGGCAGTTTCTATTGCCAGGGGCCTCATGATTTGTGTCTGACACTTCCTCACCAAGCAGCAGGTGGCCATGGCAGAGGGGCTCCAGAGGTACCTGGCTAAGCCTGGAAAGCAGAAGATCCTAAAGAGGGTTCTCTGTTCTGTGTCGCACAGGACAAGAAGGACTCCTACCAGCCTGTGTGCAACATCCCCATCATCACATCCCTGAAGGAGGAGGAGCGGCTCATCGAATCCTCCACCAAGGTACCGGGACCTCTGAGGGCTGCGGGCTGCGGGCTGGGGATGCCAGGCCCCTGGCCTGGCCCTCACTCTGAACTCCTTCACAGCCCGTGGTGAAGCTGCTGTACAACAGAAGCAACAACAAGTATTCCTACACCAGGTAGGGTGCGTCACAGGGCTGAGCAGCCAGAGCAGACACTGGGCAGCAGACCCAATGCATGCTGCCTGCACTCCCAGCATGGTCGGCGTGGGTCTGGGCCTGGGTCTTGGAACTAGCTGTGCTAAGTGGGGGAAGAACAGAAAGTAGAAGGGAAATTGGGACAGAGGCCTTTGGAACTCGGCAGGGTGCCCTGGCTGGGATATAAATGATTGAAGGTGAAATGCGCCCTCAACGTGTATCACGAAGGCAGCATGTCAGGTGTTTTCACACATGTCATCCTACCAGGTGAAGGGGATGCTAGGAGGCCAGTGAGCTGGGAGTCCCCCGAGTCAGCCTGTGCGGTTCACACTGGGCTGATTCTCTCCCCACACCCTCCAGCCCATGTCCTATCCATAGGCCACAGTTAGGTAGACTCAGGTGGCTGCAGGTTCAGAGTCCCAAACCCTCCCTATGCTTCCCTGTGGACAGGCACATTGCCACTGTCACCCCCACAGTAAGGGAAGGAATGCCTCCCACTGAAATAGCAGCGTTGTCTCCTTCCTTCCCCGTTAGTGAGGGGAGACCTGCTCCCTCAGTTGTCCCTACTTTGACTTAAAACCAACTCAGTTCCTTTTCCTTACAGGCCCCCTAACCCAGAGGGTACCCTATGATCCTTTCTCTCCTGGCCCCCTGGCATCTTGCTTTCATTTCAGCAGGACAGGACAGGGGAAGGGAGGGAGGGGAGGGCTCCACTTGTCTAGCACACTCCCTTGGAATGGAACCTCATTCCCAGGCCTCTTGGCCCTCGTGGGTTTTTCAGCAACTCTGATGACCACCTGCTGAAAAACATCGAGCTATTTGACAAGCTCTCCCTGCGCTTCAACGGCCGCGTGCTCTTCATCAAGGATGTCATTGGCGACGAGATCTGCTGTTGGTCCTTCTATGGCCAGGGCCGTAAGCTGGCAGAGGTGTGCTGTACCTCCATCGTGTATGCCACAGAGAAGAAGCAGACCAAGGTGTGGGGGATTCCCCTTGCATGGGTCAGGGAGGACACACACCCACTGTAGGAGGGTGTGGTTGGGGTGTGACTAGCACGGAGCAAAAGGGGCGTGCACTTGGCTCTTTTTTCCAAACATGGTAATGGTGCTGGGCAAGGACAAAGCCAGAACAAGGGGGTGTGGGGAATGGAAGGGAACCGCTTTGTTCCTGACAGCTCAGGGCAGGGGCCGTTGACCAGCAGGAAGTGGCTTAGTACAGTGGGAAGGACTGGGTCTTTGAAGTTGGCCCAATTCAGGTTTGAACGCTGGCTCCACCACTTGCCAGTTTTCTGACTTTGGATAAGCCACTTAAGCCATCTGGGCCTCAGGTTCCTTATTTGCAGACATGGGGATGATGGTATGACAAGATACGAAAATGATACAACTTTTTGGAGTGGAAGTGTGGTGTAGAAATAGCTTGGGCTTTCATGTTAGAATGCTGTTCAGGTCTCCTGTCTGAGCCAGGGACAGAGGCGGGCACAACACTTGAGCCCAGGAGTTTAAGACCACCCTGGACAACATGGTGAAACCCCGTCTTTACAAAAAATAGAAAAATTAGCCAGGCATCGTGGCACACGCCTGTAGTCCCGGCTACTCAGGAGGCTGCAGTGGGAAGATCCGTTGAGCCCAGGAGTTTCCAAACACTCTTAATAATAATAAAATAAAATCTCCTCACTGGCCCCCACTAGCTGGGGGTTTCTGGCTAATCAACTTAGGGCCAGGTACACATCAGGCATTTGATAGGTGACAGTCATCACAAACTCAGCTGGCCCCTCTCCCCCAGCTGCAGTCAGTTACCCCAGAAAGGAGCTGCCTCCTGTGAGTGCAGGTCCTGGAGATGATCTGCTAGGGTGGATGGCAGGTCATCCAGGAAGGGCCATGTGGGTGTGAAGAGCTCAAAGCAGCCAGACTTGCCAAGCAACCTGTCGACCCCTAAACTACTCAAGTGCCTCCGGCTGGGAGATCTGCAGAGGGTTTGGGGAAGGCCAGCTTACAGGTGACCCTGCTTCCTCCTGCAGTTTTTGGTGTAGGGGTGGGAGGGAAGGTGACAGTGTGGGTGGCTCCTGACCCTATCGGTGGCGAAAGGGTTCAGGGGCAGGTCTCTAGTGGCTGGTGACGCTGCGGTGGAAGTGGCAGCAGCACCTGGCATCTTCCTAAGTGTGTTCTCTTTCATGAACTCTTGTGACCTCTCACAACACACCTGTGAGACACACAGGGCTAGAGCCACTCTCCCCATGTGACAGATGAGAGAACAGAAGCTCAGTCCAACAGAGCAGGTCAGGCTAGAATTCAGGTGCTTGACTGCATTCCCTTTCTCTCCTCTGGGCAGGTCATGCCGGTGACACACTGGGTCGGGCAGGCAGGGAAAGGCAGCGGAACCACTCAGCATAGCAGCTGCTCTTTGTATGTCTCTGCTTGGTGGTTTGCTATGTGCCAGGCTTCTGCTAAGCAATCACATCTTTCCTGTAATGTTGACAGCAACTCTCAGGGGTTGATCTAAACCATCCTTTTGTACATATGGGAGCTACCGCCCAGAAGGGTTCAGCCCAAGGCTCCACAGCTAGCAAGTGGTGGAGCTGTGTTTGGACCTAGACCTGGCCCACCCTCTATGCCCACTAGTCCCTTGGTCTCAGGCTGGGGCAGGGGTGCGGAGGGTGTTGGTCTTCCCTGTCCTCATGTCTACAGAGTACACTCCCTCACCCCGCCTTAGGAGGGAGGCTGGCTCTCCCTGGAGACGGACCGCCACCTGTCTTATGAGAGGTAGCAGAGGCCTTATGGAGCCTCAGGGCCAGCAGCTCTGACACACAGCTCCCTCTCCAAGATGAAACATTGCTCCGTCTTCATCCTCCCTCACCCCAGGTGGAATTCCCAGAGGCCCGAATCTATGAGGAGACACTCAACGTTTTACTCTATGAGACTCCCCGCGTTCCCGACAACTCCTTGTTGGAGGCTACAAGCCGTAGCCGCAGCCAGGCTTCCCCCAGTGAAGACGAGGAGACCTTTGAACTGCGGGACCGTGTCCGCCGCATCCACGTCAAGCGCTACAGCACTTACGATGACCGGCAGCTCGGCCACCAGTCTACTCATCGTGACTGACCAGACCCTCAGAAAGTCAGGGCACGGGAGGCCCTATCTCCCGTCCTGTGGAACCTGCCCTATTGGCCACCCCATGCTGCTGCTGGCTGGGTCTCTGCTCCAGCACCCAGAGGCATGACAGACCCTGCTCGGAGGTCAGAGGGTCTGGGCAGAGGAGGGACCACATTCCTCTGCCTTGCCCCCGAGCACTTATGGAGACTGAGTCCTGTCCTATCTGCTCACCATCACCCTTCCTGTCTGACAGGGAGCTGCTTCTGCTCCCTGGGGCAAATGGACTGACCCACCTCCTGCCGAAAACCTTCCCCTAGGCCCTCTGTGGAAGGGCTACTGCCCCTTAGGCCTCAGCTGAGGCCCATGGGGAATGGGTTCATTCTGGGGGAAAGGCCGCTCCTGGTGTTGTAGAGGCCCAGTTTTATAATGGAAGGTGGGATGTCTTTTTTCCTAAGGTGTTTAAGCACAAGGCTTGGTAAGTTTGGTTTTTAAAAAATAATCTAGGAAATGAATAGTTCTAAATCTAGTAACGAGGAAACTGGGCATTTCTTTTGCCCTCCGGGGTGCCAAGACCCTACATATGGCAGAACCCTTGGCCCTTCTCCATGCCTGTGGGATCTGTTTCTTTAAAGCACTTTGTACTGTTATTCAGGAGGTTGATATTCTCCCTGACCCATGTCTTTCTACCCTAATCCCCGCTTCCCTATAGAATAGAGGATAAAGAGGGGATAAAGAGGAAGCAATAAAAAAACATCCAACAAAGCAGCTCTGGCTTTGCCAGCCTGGCCAGCAGCTCAGAGTGCACCGAGGAGGGAAGGATGGCTAAGCTGGGACCTGCAGTCCTCACAGGGTGCCTGTGAGAAAGGCCATTTTACCTCCCCATCTTAGAGTCACATCACTGGCTCCTAGGTCTAGCATGACTGCTCTTTGTGGTTCTCTTGAGTACCCCTGGCTTCCAGCCATGCTGTCCTCACATACGGTAAAGCCAAAGAGCTGTCACAGGGGCCAGAAACATGAGCCACGGCAGGAAGACCGTGGAGCCTGTGGGTACTGCATGGTGTTGGCTGGCATGCCCATCACCTGAGGACAGCAAACTCAGAGCCCGGTGCTCCCAGCAGCCCCTGCACAGAGGTAGCCCATGCTTGGCCACACATCTACCCCCTGCCCACACCACCTGTGGTCTTGGTTTGTCCTGGCTGGGATAGTGGTTCTGCCCAGTGGTGTCTCTGAGTGCAGGATGACAGGAGCAACCGAAGCACCCTGAAGGCTTTCACTCCTTGTTGGGTAACTCAGCCACGGAGATGCCAAGAACTAGCCAGGAGGTAAGTTCCTCTTTAGGGCTTTGGTTTTCATTCCTTTTTGTTTGGCTTGGCCAAACCAGAATTCAGCTTATCTGAATTATTTTCCAAAGGAATGGTATCAGGGAGGGACTGTTCTGCCAGCCTAACAAAGCAACGTAGCCACATACTGTACCCACTTTCCGCTCTTTGGAGAGAACACAGGTTATCAAGTTTATCCCTCTTAACTACTTTTATGATAGCTGATGCCACAGAGCCTATGGGCAAATGCCAGACCCAGGGTTAGACACAAGGACCTGAAGTGACATGACGGCGGGACAGGGGAAATGTGACTTTCTAATTAGGCATTTTATGTTAGTCACAGTCTTGAATGTATAAATAGCACTAAGACTCTCAGGTCAGGTACCTTGGTGGTCAGCTACTAGTTCTTCCAGCCCTCATTGAGGTTAACAAGATAAAGACAAATCCATTTCTTTTTTTTTTTTTTTGAGACGGAGTCTCGCGCTGTGTCACCCAGGCTGGAGTGCAGTGGCGCGATCTCGGCTCACTGCAAGCTCCGCCTCCCAGGTTCAGGCCATTCTCCTGCCTCAGCCTCCGAGTAGCTGGGACTACAGGCGCCCGCCACCACGCCCGGCTAGTTTTTTGTATTTTTAGTAGAGACGGGGTTTCACCATGTTAGCCAGGATGGTCTCGATCTCCTGACCTCGTGATCCGCCTGCCTCGGCCTCCCAAAGTGCTGGGATTACAGGCTTGAGCCACCGCGCCCGGCCAACAAATCCATTTCTTTGGCCAAATTCGGGCTTTGGCTTTGTGACTTTCCCACAGAGACTGGAATGCGTCGGCCTGAGACCACTGGCCTGTTTTCTCAGCTGCCCTCTTGAGGTCCTTTAATACTCAAATTCCCAGCTCCCCACTGAGGTGTTTTGATGCTTGCCTTTTGACCTCCCCATCCCCTTTAGTCCCTGCTTACTGCTTTGACGTTCACATCCTCAGTGTCTCGGTCTTTCTTGCCGAGAAAGCACAGTAGTCTGGGACTGGGCATTTATCTTCTCTGACTGAAAATATCTCCTTGGTCTTAAGGAAAATACTAACATTGAACTCACTGACGTGATCTTAGCTTCTTAAATCAGACTTTGTGGCTTAAAAGTTTGGGGGTTTTCTTTGAAAGTTTCCAGCCCTATTCAGAAAGCAACTCTTGGCTGTGTGCATTTTTCAACTCCAAGCAGCCCAAGGGTAAGTAAACAAAAAAGTATGGATGAAGGTCAGACTTTCTTGTCAGTTTCTGAGAAACCTGGCAGCCTGCTGTTAACAACACAGACCAGTATTGGATTTTATTGAATTTGGTATGTGACCAAGGTTGGCCTAAAGGATGGTGCAGGTCCTGGGCAGGAGAGAATTTTTCCTTATCACATAACTGTAATATTTGGTTGCTCAGCATTAGTGATGGAAGCAAACACTAATTTCTAATAAAATTGTGCTAAACTCAATGGTACAGAGCCATGTTTACAGTGAGCAGGCCTTGGCCAGCTTGCGGCCATGGGCTGAGTTCCTGTGTTTCCATTATCACCTGACCTTGTGTTCTAGCTAGGTCATAAGCGCGACTGTACTGTTGCCCTGCAACCCCGGCTCCCCCTGGAGGACTAAGGACAACACTAACAAGGGCTGGAACTGTGATTTAATATTAATTCAAGAAAATGACCTCTAACAATCACTGCAGTGGCGGAGGAGAAGAAATCCTAAGAATTGGGGCAAGTTGCAGCACAATTCATCTCTGGCTCTTGGAAATCCGAGAGAAGCTCAGGAAGTAGCTTGGCTTAGTCGTCATCCATACCTAAAGCTGCTCCTCGGCCAAATTCCTGCATTTGTGGTCTGGATGCTTGGCAGAGTCATGCTCAGGGCTGGCGCACCCATTGTTCCAGGAAACCCGACTGGCTTGCCTCCCTCCTCTCCTGGGCCTAGCGAGGCCAGAAATGGCAATGGTTGGTCAGTGCTAAGAGCCAGGCCACTCTGACTCTGACACTGGTCTCCCTCTCTGCATTTGGCAAAAGGTAAAGTGAACAAGAGTCCAGCAACCCTGCCAACTAGCTGAGAGGCACATTGACCGTAGGAGATGTCCAGCCAGCCTCCAGGCTGAGAGGGAAACAGGCACATGCCCTACCGGGGGGCAGCTCCCTCAAAGGGCAGCAGAGAAAGCAATCAAGGGCACACACTGGGTCAGAAGGGAAGTCTGAGACTCTGGGAGCAGAAATGGCAAGGGTGGCCAAGCGTGCACTGGTTTACTGATCAAACCTCACGTGACAGGCCAGGAAACTCCTCCAGGCCTGTGGCAGCTGAACAGTTCCTAGGTGGAGAGGTTTACTGGAACATGGTATAGGCAGGGCTTATGAGGAGGCCAGCCTTGGAGGTGTCCCACATGGGTCTTCTGAAGAAAAGTTATACCACCCTCACCACAAAAAGAACCCCACAATCAAATTAAGAGACCCACTGTGGCCCATGATGGGGAGAGAAGAGTTCTGCAGCAATTGTGGGATGACAGTTGTTCTTCCTGGTGACCAAGGAAGCACTTGGGGCCTCAGCTGGCCTTACCAGTGAAGGCCTGAGGGTGGTGTCTTCTCATCTTTATTGCTTTCCAGGGAGAAGGGAGGGATCCGAACATCAAAGTGGGAGCCATCAGGTCTTTCAAAACGGAATGTACCCCTGCAGGTCAGAGAGAAGCTGGTTTAGAAGGAGCCAGGGCTGAGGTCTCCTAAGGATCTGGATGGCCTCATGCCCTCAGCTGCCAGCCACAGAGGACGTGTGAGCCTGAGCTCTCTTCTGTCTAGCTCATGACAGGATGACTCGTCCAGAGACCCAAGAGCCCCTCATGGTTATCCATGAAAAGAAAAACTGCTGCAGTGGTTCATGCCTATAATCCCAGCATTTTGGGAGGCTTATCCTGGCAGATCACCTGAGGTCACCTGAGGTCAGGAGTTCGAGACCAGTCTGACCAACATGGAGAAACCCCGTCTCTACTAAAAATACAAAATTAGCCGGACGTGGTGGCGCATGCCTGTAATCCCAGCTACTTGGGTGGCTAAGGCAGGAGAATGGCTTGAACCCGGGAGGTGGAGGTTGCAGTGGGCCGAGATTGCGCCGTTGCACTCCAGCCTGGGCAACAAGCGAAACTCTGTCTCCAAAAAAAAAAAAAAAGTGTCCAGATTCTGGCCTTTAGATACATACTGCATAAGCTACCCAACTGCATTTTCAGGCTAAGGAGTGAAACACAAAGGGAAAAAACCCAATTATATGAGAAACTCTGCAGCATCAAATCACCAGACCTCTTTGGCCTAAGACCTCAGTCCACAAATCATAGGGAACTGGGAAACAGGCAGTAAGAGAAAATTAGACAAGTCCCACACAACAATAAATAGCAGATAAGGCTCCCTCCAAGAATGTAACTTGGCCCAGAGTTAATGGCAAGCTCTAAGCTCTCACTGTTTTGACCTACAGCTTCTGTTTGTGGAGCTGGGTGGTCCCTACTGCTGTGCACACTCACTCACCACATGTGCCCACTGGAAGCCTGCAGCGAGACGTGGCTGCTATACTGGAACGCGGGCTGCTCCTTGGATAACACAGGTTCCTGTAAGGGTTTAGGCAAAATGGGTCAGGCCAAGCCCCAGGGACATGTTTCCTGTACCCCAGGGTTACATGCTGACTGCCAGTTCATCAAGACTGAATGTCCCCCGCCCAGCCACTGCCATAGCAGGCATCCCACAACATGACAACGCTGCCTGCTAGTACCTCCTCCCACAGCATGACCATTTGGCCTGGGCCTCTTATGCTGGCTCTGGGAAAGATATCTCAGACTGAATGTCCGAGGGCACTGGGCAAAGGACCTCCTCTGCAGCCTGGGGAACACAGTGACACCCCATCTCCACAAAAAAAAAAGTTTTTAATTAACCAGGCATAGTGGTGTGTGCCTGTAGTCTTGCTACTCAAGAAGCTGAAGCAGAGGATTGCTTGAGTCCAGGAAAGTAAACTATGGTCACACCGCTGCACTCCAGCCTGGGTGACACAGTGAGACCCTGTCTCTAAAAACGAAGGACCTACTGTGGAGATATCCCCTCCAGTGTCCATTCATGCGTGCTAAGTGCCAGGCACCACAGCAGGTACTCTGCAAACCTCTGCTGCTTTAATTCTCCTAGTGATCATGAGGTAATTGGTGTGATCCACATTTTAGCAGTAAGGAACTAAGATTTTGGTTAAATAACTTGCTCACAGTTATGCAGTGAATATATAACTCAGCTGGAATTTGAAGTCACTAGCTAAATCTAAAGCCCTGTTCTTATTCACTTTACCACCTGCCTCCCCAGTCCCCGCTGAATTTGATAAATGCTTGTTGAATGTCGCCCCTGACACCAGTACTGCTTGTGACTTTATTTCTCAGGAGACAGGGTTGGGTAGGCAAGGATTATAAAATCAGATCTCTTCAAGGACCAGCAGAGGATGTAAACACGTAAAGGGGCAAAGAGGCAAGATCACAGCGAGTGGTGGGGGTGCGTGCCCCACCTAACAACTTTCAAATTTCGGTTTTTAAAAGACACTACACCAGTTTTAAAAACTACACAAGTTTTGACTTCAGACTCACTTAGGTTTAAATCCAGGCCCTGCCACTACTAGTTATGGGACCATGGGCTAGTTATTTAACATCTCAGTCTCACTCTCTTCATCTATGAAATGGGTTTTTAAAAACCTATCTCATGGGGTTGTTTTAAGATTTCTAACGCAAAACAACACAATGTGTTCACAAAGTGAGCCTCTGTCTATAACCACAAAGGAGAAGGAAGCCTTGCACTAAGCCCCCAGGCTTGCTGCACAGGACCAGAATTACTAGACCAGGGATGCTCACCCTGCCCACTACCCCTCGGCCTCGCACTGTCTCCAAGGTGCCGGAGAGACTGAATATCCTCCAGTGCCGCTCCCGGAGCTGTACCACGTCACTGTCAAGGTTCTCCAAACGGATACAGTAGCGCCACTGAAGGGGATGTGGGAGAGGGAGTTTAAAAAAAATAAACTTTGGGTAACCCTCCTCAGAATTCTGTGCAAAGCAAAAGTCAACAAAGCTGACACATGCACTGCACAGGTTCCGCTCCCGCCAGAAGGTGAGCTCCCCTACCTCCACCCTGACCCCCAGGCACACCCCACAAGCTCCCCTTCTCCCAGACAGCGCCACTCACCCAGTACACGTGGGAATTCTGGGCTTCCTAGGGAGAAAATAAAAAGAATTTAAGTCTCACAGGGCAAGACCAAGTGTGTTCCAATCAACATCTCTCCAATGCAGTTGATGTATTCCAGGAAGGTTGCAGACAGACCAAATTGAGAGTATCTGTGAGATAAGGATGATAGCTGAACCATGGCCTACAAACCCACAGGGAGGCAACATCCCTGTATCCACTCCTGGCCTCCCCACTCTTCATCCCTTCAAGATCGCCAACAGAGCTGGATGCCAACAGAAATCAGCTACAGGACTCTTACCTTTTTCACTGTCCTCCTGGCCAGCCCTGCCCCCTATCCTTGCTGCCCTGGGCCCCTGTCCTCCTCCTGTCTCCCATTACTGTCCCTTACTATAATACTTTAAGTTGGCCTCCTCCACTACTATGAGGTCCTGAAAGACAGGGACGGTGTTTCATTTATATTTGTATCCAAACATGCAATGACTATCACACTTCTCTGACCTATAGCTTCTGTCTGTGGAGTTGGGCGGCCCCTACCACTGCACATGCTTACAGCCAGGCAATGTTTAAGTGTCTATAATGTGTAAAGTGTTATGCCTACACTGCTTTAAATAATTATGTGTATATTCTTCATAAACATGGCTCCCTTTGAGCAAGAGGGAAGAGACAGGATAAAGGATTCCTTCCTGGGACCTATGGGTTTCCCTGCCTGCTCTAGGTCTTGGTGTCAGCCACTGTCTAGAGGCTACTCAACCCCACCACTTGGGAGCAGAACCACAGGGACATGGTTTATATTTAGACTCCCCTCCCCCAGCAGTCACCTTAAGGACACCATATACCTTGAGGCCTACCCCTGCTAGAAGGGGTCCAGGCTGGCCACATACCCTCATGCCCATGTAGAAGGGGATGACAGTGACACGTATGTTCTCAGTTGTTTCCCGATGAACATCAGAGAGCTCCAGCCAGGGATGATTCTTCTCTTGCCAGGCCCTTAGTGTCTCCCGAGCCACAAAAGGAGGTGCTGGGGCAAGATACAACTGGTTAGTCCAAGCCAACAGTCCAATGCGATTGCCCCTCCTAGAAAACCCTTCCTAGTGGTGGCCCAGGCAAACAGGATGCTCATACATGAAGCAAAAGTACAGGCTGGAAGAAGGCACAGGACTGCTACCAAGAATAAGCCCCGAGGAGCTAGTGTACCTAGCTCCTGGGAGTTAAGAGCCCTGGTTTTCAGCCCTCACTCTGCTACTAACAACCTTGAGTCCCTTGTCATCATCCCTGATCCTCAGTTTCCATATCTGTAAGAAAATAACTGCCATCTGTCAGGTATGACACCTATGAGGCATGACAGGTCTAACAGGGGGTTGAAAAGGGTCGTGGAAATAGAGCTTTGGAATTACTTCTTTTCTTTTCTTTTTGAGATGGAGTCTTGCTCTGTCGCCAGGCTGGAGTGCAGTGGCGCGATCTTGGCTCACTGCAACCTCCACCTCCTGGGTTCAAGCAATTCTCCAGCCTCAGCCTTCCAAGTAGCTGAGACCACAGATGGCACGCCACCACACCCAGCTAATTTTTATATTTTTAGTAGAGACAGGGTTTCACCAAATTGGCCAGGATGGTCTCGATCTCTTGACCTACTGACCCGCCCACATCAGCCTCCCAAAGTGCTGAAATTACAGGCGTGAGCCACAGCACCCGGCCCATTTTTTTTTTTTTTTTTTTAATCTGAGATGGAGTCTCGCTCTGTCATCCAGGCTGGAATGCAATGGTGTGATCTTGGCTCACTGCAACCTCTGCCTCCTGAGTTCAAGTGATTCTCCTGCCTCAGCCTCCCAAGTAGCTGGGATTATAGGCGCCCACCACCACGCCCAGCTAATTTTTGTATTTTTAGTAGAGACAGGGTTTCACCAGGTTAGCCAGGCCAGTCTCGAACTCCTGACCTCAGATGATCTACCTGCCTGGGCCTCCCAAAGTGCTGAGATTACAGGCGTGAGCCACTGCGCCCAGCCCTGGAATTATTTCTATGATATTCTTTGATGAAAAGGCCCTCCCATTCCACCTCCCCTTCTTGAGAGAGATTACCTTTTGTCTGGTCATACAGAAGAAATCTTTCAAAGAGTTCATGTTGGATGGGAACCTGATCAGTGGAGGTGTAGGGGAGGATGTCTTCATGGCTGACATAGTCCAAGCCTGGCACAGAGATGCAGAACACAGTGAAACTCACACAGGAGAGGAGAGAAATGGGGTTGAGAAGAGACATTAACTGGCCTTGTCCCAGTATGGGATAACCCTGGTATCATACCCTGGCATCATAATCCCTCCCAGTGGATGACAGGACATCAGGATCCTCTCCCTGAGACACACCAGACTCCTTCTTGACAGGCACCATTCAAATGCTAACTACTCACCTGGGATGGCATAGAGGGCCCGGCTGTCATCATGGTTAGCCAAGAAGGTCACAGCTTCTGTCTGAGATCTCTGAGACTGAGGCAAGAAGTGAATCAGGGCTTTGTTTGCCACTGTGCAGTCCAAGGCCTTGGGGACTAGGACTGACCTGGGCTCTGTTTGACCCCTTTCCCTCCCTTTGTCCCCATTGGGATGCAGGACTTTCCATGGAGAGGACCCCCAGGCCCAGCCATTTTGCTTACTTACTATATGTGGGCAGTCACGGGCATCAATCAGCACCTGATAGTAAGTGTGAGTTTTGCCTTTCACCTCCTTGGAGCCATGGCCAGCAGGGTTCTCTGCTCTATGGGATGGGAGAAGGAGGCCAAGATCACCGCACGAGAAATGGAAGCTGCACCTGATTCAGCTCCCTACCCCTCCTGACCTAAACAGGCTGGTCCCTGATCTGAAGGGGCTTTTTAGCACCAGCTGGACACCCATTCTGCAGCACCTCAGCTCAGCTGCTCCTCAGTTGGGGCAAATAATACAGCATGGAAGACCATGGTATGGAGCCATCATCTGACTGTGTGGATACCTCTTAAAAGAAGGGGGCCATGTTGAGAAAATCAAATTGCCACCTCAGTCCCCAGGGCCCAGAGTACTCTTGTCTTCTTATATCCCAGGGACTGTCTGTGATCACTTAATGGAGCTGAACTTTTTCTGTTTTAATGTATTCTAGGGATGATGTGAGATTGAGGGAAAGACTCCAGCTGAACATCAACAAATTAAGAAGACTTGTCCCCCAAATGCCCTCTGTGGTACTCATAATGAAAATTAGGAGTGGCTTAGGAAAGCATTCTGGGGAGGCCTAAAGGGACTCTCTGACTGAGACTATCCCTGGCACTCAGCACTTTTGTCTCCATGGGTCTTAGTCCCAGATAAGTACTCTGGGGATGTTTCCAAGGCCCAGGAGGATGCTGTCGTCACCCCTGGTACCCCCATTACATATGTCTGCCATCTCCTCCTGAGGATACTGTGAGGCACAACCACAGGGAAACATACTTTTCTGGAGCTGCAGAAGCCACATCCCGGTCATACAGTCTGGCCTGCCAGGGAAACAGGACAACACCTCGGTAGCCAAAAATGCTATGAAGGAAAAGCTGGGAGGAAAGAGGGGCCTCAGTGAGTCTGTAGTCCAGCAAATCCATCCAGGTGGGCCCCAGACCACAAAGCAGCACAGGTGGAGGCAACTCCAGCACAAGGTCTTGCTACCTTTTCCCTTGAAGTCTGTGATCAACCAGACCAATGGCTGGAACACTCTTATTTCTTCTTTACCTGGCTGACTCTACTCATCCTTTAGGTAAAAGCTTAGGCCTCCAAGAAGCCTTCCCTGACCTCCCTCCCACTTAGCACAATGTACAGCTATTGGCCATTTGCAAATCATTCATTCTTTTCTAGACTAGAAACTCCACAATGGTAGGAATCATGTCTACTTTGCTTTCTGATTTAACCCTAATGCACAATGCCTGGTCTATTGTAGGCACACAGAAAAATAAAATGTTGAACAAACAAAAAGTCTTCCTTAACTTATGATATCCTAGAAGGGCCTAAATCTATCCCAGTGGACCCAGAACAAAGCTGATATAGAAAAAGAACCACACATCCAGAGTTTACCACACTAAAGTCAATTTTACTGCAGCAAAGCATCAAAGGTTTACTTTTCTGAAAGCTCCCTCCACTGGCTTCCCACCATCCACTATGTTAGAGAAATCTTCAGCAACTTGTCTAAACCTCACTATAGTCCACACCATCCCTGTCCACACTAACTTGGAAAGAGAACCCACTGACACATTAAGTGCATCCAAATCTAGGAGAACAGAAACCATATCTATAAAACTTTGATTCTGGGCTAGGTGCGGTGGCTCACGCCTGTAATCCCCAGGACTTTGGGAGGCCAACGCAGGAGGATCACCTGAGGTCGGGAGCTCGAGACCAGCCTGACCAACATAGAGTAAACCCATCTCCACTAAAAATACAAAATTAGCCGGGCGTGGTGGCGCATGCCTGTAATCCCAGCTACTTGGGAGGCTGAGGCAGGAGAATCACTTGAACCTGGGAGGTGAGGGTTGCGGTAAGCCAAGACCACGCCATTGCACTTCAGCCTGGGCAACAAGACCGAAACTCTGTCTCACAAAAAAAAAATAAAAAATAAAATAAAAAATAAATAAAAATTTGATTCTGGTCTGGCACCAAACATCAAGGAGGAATGAATGGAAAACCATACCATGCAGGCCTGTGACCTAATCTGACTTCTTTCAGAAGCAGAGCACTCTATGAAAATGAAAGATGACCCAGCCCAATACTCACCTGCCCGGTCTCATATTTTCCATTCTGTTTTGGCACCTCAAACACACCAACTGTCTCCAACACTTTGCCCTCTGGTCGATTTCTGAGTAGGAAGGAAAAGAACAAGTTGAGAAGAACAAAGCTGAGAAGGTAATGGTACTCATCCACCAGAAAAAGCTCCTAGGATACTGAGGGGCCACGGTGATGACAGCAGAGTAGGGTTTGGGGTAGTGGGGCCAGCTGGAGCAGGAAAGGCTTTACTCCTCCTTGGTGAAAACCTCCCCAGTCTCCCAGTGTTAGATGTGACCGCTCCCATATTACTGTCTTCTCTCTTCACGGGGCATTCGTCATATCATGCCCTCACACTCTGCTCAAACGTACCCCTGCCCTTGCTTCTTCCCTAACCCACGCTCCTGACCTCCCACAGCACTTTAACTGTCTTGCTCACTTTTTCAATTTTTTAAGAAGGGGTATATCGGCCGGGCGCGGTGGCTCAAGCCTGTAATCCCAGCACTTTGGGAGGCCGAGACGGGCGGATCACGAGGTCAGGAGATCGAGACCATCCTGGCTAACACGGTGAAACCCCGTCTCTACTAAAAATACAAAAAACTAGCCGGGCGAGGTGGCGGGCGCCTGTAGTCCCAGCTACTCGGGAGGCTGAGGCAGGAGAATGGCACAAACCCGGGAGGCGGAGCTTGCAGTGAGCTGAGATCCGGCCACTGCACTCCAGCCCGGGCTACAGAGCAAAGACTCCGTCTCAAAAAAAAAAAAAAAAAAAAAACAAGAAGGGGTATATCTTTTTTTCTTCTTTTCTTACATTTTCTAAATCACAAGTCATCAAGCAATATCCTGCCCACTTTACATTTCAGTTGTGTTCATTTCTTATCTTTATTAAATACTGTAAATTCCCTGGGAGCAATGCCTGAGTCTGATTAGCTGGTACTGCCCCCTCAGAGCCTAGTGTAGAAGAGGTGCTCAAAAAATATTTGTCCTGTATTGTAATTCCATGTCCATCTCCCCCTCTAACCTGTAGCCCTTATATTGCCCTTGAAAAGCTTAAACATCTCTAGATTTCCTACTGCATCAAGCGTCTCTCAATATCGTTTTTGTTCATACTCTCACAGGGGTCTTAAATTGCAAATAGCTATCATTTCTCCCCAGTGTCAGTGTCTAATATCAGCTACTAAAAGGTCAGCACCGTCAGTCACCACTCTGAACAGGGCTGCACTTTCTAGGGGCCCTTCAAATAAAGGCTGTTTTTACTGTTTTGAAGATGTGAACTTTATGCTTCCTTCCACTGATCCACCAGCCCGTTTGATCCCCCGATCCCATCCGCGGAGAGTTTCCACACCACCCCCTTGGCCTCAAACCCCCTTCCCCGAGTCACATATAGAAAATCGATCTCCCCAGAGTTACTTGGAAACCTGGGGCCTACGAGGGTCCACACCCAAGAGTCTCGTTTCCCACCTCTAGCATCTTTCTGAGGGAGAC
This sequence comes from Papio anubis, assembly GCF_008728515.1. Classification (NCBI taxonomy): domain Eukaryota; kingdom Metazoa; phylum Chordata; class Mammalia; order Primates; family Cercopithecidae; genus Papio; species Papio anubis. The sequence continues at coordinate 21,336,581 of NC_044992.1, forward strand.
TTTATCCGAATCCAAAGGCTGAGGGTTCAAGCCAAAGCCCTAGGGCTGAATTAAAAAGGTGCCCTCTGACAGCGGTGCTGGGGACCCCAGCCGGAGAAGTAGGATTCACTCGGGGAGGGTAAACTGTTCCCCCTCAGGTCCAGCCCTGTACAACCAGGGCTCTGGGCCGCGCTGGCTTCCCTGCTCCTGGCACATGTCCCAGACAGCGCAGGTCGGCTCCCTGCTTGGGACCCTCTCCCGGGTCAAACTCCAGTCACCCTCAGCAGGCCCGGGCCCCTGGCCTCCGCACTGGCCAGGAACACGCTCCTTGGGCTCCAGGCCCAGTCCTCGCGCCTCCTGGCTCCGTCCCTCACCGGGACGAGAGGTGCCTCCGCGTCGTCGTGGTCGCCGCTGGCGAGAAGGCCCCAGCTCCAGCCGCCGCACAGAGCGGCCTCGGCCACCGGGCCCCAGTCAGCGACCGGGACCACCAGCGGCTTCCCACGGCCAGGGCCCGCCGGGCTGCACAGGTTGCCATGTCCCGCCCGAGCGCCCGCCCGGCTGCTGACACAGACCCTGACCAGCCGCCGGGCGGCGTTCCGCCCCCGTCCCACACTGCCCCGCGCGGCGTCCCGGCCCTCTTGGCCCGCCTGGTCCCACCCCGGAGCTCAGAGCTACTTCCGGCGCGCGGCGGGCGGAAGTCTGGGTTGGGGTCACCTGACCGGAGTGTCGGCTAGATATGGCGTCCTCTTTGCTTGCGGGCGAGCGATTGGTGCGTGCTTTGGGCCCCGGCGGGGAGCTGGAGCCAGAGCAGCTACCCCGAAAGCTGCGAGCCGAGCTTGAGGCCGCGCTGGGAAAGAAGCACACGGGCGGTGATAGCTCCAGTGGCCCCCAACGCTTGGTTTCTTTCCGTCTCATCCGGGATCTGCACCATCACCTAAGAGAAAGAGGTGAGCCCCAGTCTCCAGTCCGGGGTCGCCTCCTTGTTTCCAGATCGATTCCCTCCTGAGATATTTTCACATCATTCCCTTTCTTCTACGGAGCACTCATCTAGACAAGCGAAGAGTCACCCCATAAATCCCAGGGCCACCCACTTTCTTAACTCCCATGGGAATTTCTCGTGGATGACAAATTTGCTTGTGCAGTTTTTTGCTCTTTTGAGAGCCCCCTCTTCACTTCCAGGAACACGTAGGCCCAATTCACCCTTGAGAAAGTCTAGGTTTTTACTAAATACAAGTATCACAGGTTCTGTCTCTTCGTTTTTCTACACTTTAGGAATCAGCTTACACTTCTACACTTTAGGAATCCGGATTTCTTTCCACCTCAGAAGCAAGGGTGGTGAAATCTGATACTTTGTTTTGTTTTGTTTTTGATATAGGATGACAGAAGCTGTGTTGAAAGATCTGGCCTGGGAGTAGCATGCGAGTTCCGGTCCTAGCTCTATCACTAATCCTCTGAAGGAGTCATTTCTCCTCGCTGGGCCTCAGTTCCCTTATATGTAAAGGGAAGGAATAGGGCAAACTAGCACATAAGTTATTTTGCCAGAAGTAGCATAGACTAGCCAGAAGTGCAAAGGGTAGACTGCTCAATTATTAGAACTAGAAAGGACCTTAGAAAGAGATTGCCTAGTATTAGTGTCCTCTGAGCATTTAGCATCACTATGAGCTAAACCTATTTAGGGAAGAGCTATTGTGGCCACAGAAATGATCTAACCCAAAGGCACAAATAAATGGCTTACATGTTAGTTGTAACACTGGCAGGATAATTGAGAGCTGACAGCTAAAGTCAGCTGTGCAGCACTGGGAGATACCCATATGGAATTATCCAAAATTCTTTTCAATTGAAAATGATCCTGGAAATGGATTAATGTAGAGATGGCCCTGTTTTATTTTGGTAGAAAGAAGGGCTAGACCCCTCTTGATCTTAACCCTTCAATCTTAGCTCTGTGGATCATTGCGTTTGTGAAACCTTTTCTTCTCAGATTCCAAACTATACCTCCATGAGCTCCTAGAAGGCAGTGAAATCTATCTCCCAGAGGTTGTGAAGCCTCCACGGGTACGTAAGGGATACATTTGTGGGAGTGGTTATTGACTGAGTTGGGCTTATCCATGATACACTGAACTTATAAATCAACTTTTAGGCTTGAAAATTTGTTTTTGAAATCTTTGGGATCTGGGGGAACCAGATATTGTCCTCCCTATCAACTGTTTGGAAAATTGAGATTAAAAAAGAAGTTTCAAAACATTGGAGTTAGAACTAACTAGTATGTGGGTCTCCTGATACCTTTAGCAGTGCTTTTCCCCTGGAACCAATGATGGTGATGTGCTTTCTAACAAGCTGGGAATATCATTCTTCTTATTTGATTTTTCTGCTTCAGAACCCAGAACTAGTTGCCCGGCTGGAGAAGATTAAGATACAGCTGGCCAATGAGGAATATAAGCGGATCACCCGCAACGTCACTTGTCAGGTAAGGGCCTGCTCTTCAGTACATGGACTAGGTAGCCCCTCAGAGTAGGGCCCTGCACTGCAAGAAGGTATGGAGTTTAGAAGAAACATGGACACTTGGTTTCTATACTGTTCAGGGACCATAGGAACTCTGCATACAAACTTAACGCAATTCCCATCTCATTCACTGAGACTCTGGGCTGTGATGGTGACCAATTTTTAAACATCGTAGAAGTGGGAGTGAGTTAGCTGGGTGCGGTGGCTCACGCCTGTAATCCTAGCACTTTGGGAGGCTGAGGTGCTTGGATCACTTGAGGTCGGGATTTGTGACCAGCCTGGCCAACATGGTGAAACCCCGTCTTTACTAAAAATACAAAAATGAGCCTGGCGTGGTGGCGAACACCTGTAATCCCAGCTATTTGGGAGGCTGAGGCAAGAGAATCACTTGAACCCAAGAGGCGGAGGTTGCGGTGAGCCAACACTGCACCATTGCACTCTAGCCTGAGCAATAAGAGCAAGACTCCGTCTCAAAATAAAAGGCGGGGGGAGAATGAGTCTTGGAGGCTTTTTTTCTTTTTCTTTCTTTTTTTTTTTTTTTTGAGATGGAGTCTTGCTCTGTCCCCCAGGCTGGAGGGCAGTGGCAGGATCTCTGCTCACTGCAGCCTCCGCCTCCGAGGTTTAAGTGAGGTCTCTTTTAGTAGAGACCACGTTGGCCAGGCTGGTCTTGAACTCCCAAACTCAGGTGATCCTCCTGCCTTGGCCTCCCAAAGTGCTGGGATTACAAGGTGAGCCACTGTGCCCAGCCATTGGAGCCTGTCTTCTGACAGGGCTCCCTACTATTCTATGGCACGCTCCTACCCTGAAACAGAAGAGTGGATGGGCACTGGCAGCCTGTGTCCTCTCTCCAAAATGCTTGCTCTGTGGTCCAGAAAAGAGTCAAAATGGTTCCAGACAAAAAAATCCCTGGAGAAGGCAGTTAATGTGTTGGGGAATAGAGAGGGCTGAGCCCAGACTGACAATGGATGCTCTCTGAGCTGCTTCTATTCTGAATCATCTGCTTTGTCTTTTTCCCAGGATTCAAGGCATGGTGGGACTCTGAGCGACCTGGGAAAGCAAGGTGAGGTACTAGGAGATCAGGCTTCTAAAGCCTGTTCCTGAGATGAGTCATGACACTCAGGCTTGTTTGACTGGAACCCAGTTGGTGGGGGAGGCAGCCATGAGATAAGAGCGCCTCCTAGAGAATGTTGAACTAAAGGTTCCCTCTCTGGCTCCTCCCCAAAGTGAGATCATTGAAGGCTCTAGTCATCACCATCTTCAATTTCATTGTCACGGTGGTAGCTGCCTTCGTCTGCACTTACCTTGGAAGCCAATATATCTTCACAGAAATGGCCTCGGTGAGTAGGCACTTGGCAGGGCAGGGTGCCCCAGGTAGGGGTGTTAGTGGGTAAGGGAGGACGTATGTGAAAGTGCCTTGCACAGGTTAGGAATTGAACAGATATTTATGCCATGAACAAGGGGAGCATTAGAGCTTTCCAGCAGTCACAGGGGATTAGGTAATAAACCCAGGAGAAGCCACATTCTCTTTTCTTCCCCTCCCTCAACTTAGAAGGGGATTGGGGGCTCTCCATCCTCATTCAGGGTGCTTGGGTACAGAGCTGGGTGTTGGCCTGCATCCCTTAAGCCTGGTTCTCCCCATCTCCAGCGGGTGCTAGCTGCATTGATCGTCGCCTCAGTGGTGGGTCTGGCTGAGCTGTATGTCATGGTGCGGGCAATGGAAGGCGAGCTGGGAGAACTGTAACTGGTGCTTCATCTTCAAGTCTAGAGAAGACTTTGGGGGCTTCAGGGTCCAATTGCCAGTCACTGACTCAGTCAACCCGTCAGACTTTTTGTGTTCAGCTCCAGTTAGTCAGAAGACCAGCCCAGGCCAGCTGCTGTTTCTGTGGGGAGCCCTATGTTCTGTGAATTTCCAAAGGGAGCATTGGAGGAGATTGAGATAACACATCTTTAAAATGGAAAGAACTGGTCTTGGTCTATCAGTACCTCTTCCTGAATCCGGTACCCATCTGCCTTCTCCAGTCCATTCTAGACACTGCTGGGACTAGGGTTTTTCCTTCAGGAGCAAATGGAATCCAGGCCTTCCCAGAAGTAGACCATACTGCCTTGAACTTGTTCATATGTACAAACTGATCACCAGCTTTCTCCAGACATTTTTAATGCAGACCTGTAATTGAGTTCAGAAGCCTCCAAGAAAACAGAAAGGATCCCCTTTCTCCAGTTTGTGCTGGAAGAGGAGCTGATCAGAGACATCAAATAAGAGAAAGATGGGTTGCTGTAGGATGGTAGAACTGGAAGCAAGGCAGCTACCTTTTTCCTAAAGGAAATGGTATTAGGCCCCTTTTCCAGAAGATAAGACAGACTCATAGATATCAAATGACCAGCTATGGTCCTTCCTCTGTTAAATGGAGCCGAAGTCGCCTATGTTGTCCTGAAGTCTTGTAATGTTTAACTTCTGAGAACTTAGATTAGTGGTGTGATGATAGGGTCCATATAACGCACTGAAAAGGGTATCAGGCTTAGTTATTTATCCAGTAAATATTTATTGTATCCAGGGTATTTCTATTTTAACTCCTGTGACAACACAAAGCACAGTGATTTCCATAGTTCTAATAGTTCTAACTGTTCAGGGTCTGCTCCTCATGGTACACTCTTCTTGGTTCACTGTATGTACTCCTGTTCTCTCTTTTTTTTTTTTTCCAAAGCACTTTTCTGTTTTAATAAATTATATACTCATTTGCTCAGTGGACACTTCCTCTACAATGTTTGCCAGTTTCTTTTAGTTGGAAGAAGTGTCAGCTGTGAGAAGACAAACTAGGTGGCACTTTGCAGTGTTTCCAGTAACCTGAACTGTGTAAAATTTGTGTTAAAAAGCTACACTGGGCCGGGTGAGGTGGCTAACACCTGTAATCCTAGCATTTTGGGAGGCTGAGGCGGGTGGATCACTTGACGTTGGGAGTTCAAGACCAGCATGGCCAACATAGCAAAACCCCATCTTTACTAAAAATACAAAAAAATTAGCCAGGCGTAGTGGTACGTGCCTGTAATCCCAGCACTTTGGGAGACCAAGGTAGGAGGATTGCTTGAGCTCAGGAGTTCGAGACCAGCCTGGGCAATATGGCGAAAGCCCATCTCTACAAAAAAATTCAAACATTAGCTGACATGGTAGCACACGCCTGTAGTCCCAGCTACTTAGGAGGCTAAGGTGGGAGGATCCCTTGAGCCCGGGAGGCAGAGGTTGCAGTAAGCTGAGTAATCCAAGATCATGCTATTGCACTCTAGCCTGGATGACAGAGTGAGACCTTGTCTCAGTAAAAAAGCAAGGGGCAGGGGGAGGGGAGAACCAAATGCCCTGTCCTCCAGTTTCAGCATGTAGAAGGGAGCTCTCTCATCTCCTAGCCACTCCTGCCTCACTATGCCATGCTTTCTGTAATGCACTCTGGGTCCAGGGACTGCTTGGCAGGAGGTGGGAAGAACAAAAAGTTTGGGGCCTTCCCAGTTTCTTAGGGCCTGTCTGGAGAGGAAATTAGCATTTACTGAGTTTTTACAATGTGTCACACACCATGTAAAGCCCTTTACCTACATTATTTCTTATACCTCAAACAGAGAGCAAACAAGTATCCCCATTTTTTAGTCACATAGAGTTCCAGAGTTGCCACGGTTACATAGCAGAGTCAGGATTTGAATCCATTGCAGACCACAAACACCATGGTTTTCTCTCCGAAGCAGAGCAGCTCCGGAGGTGGAGGTAACTGGAATGTCTTAGACTCAGTGGGACCAGGAGCAGGGGCTGCCAGCAGAGGCTCTCATCTCCCCCAGGGTCTTGTCAGTCAGAGCCCCAACCCCTTCAATTAACTATTCCTCTAATCCCAGCAGAAGCCTAGGTAATACCTCCCACCAAGAATCTGTGTGGAACCTGGCCCTATTTAGGGATTAGGTGATGGAGATAAATTTCCATGGCAAATGGCCCTCGTCCCCGTTCATTTGCAGAGCACAACAATCCAGATTAAGGTACAGAGTTTGAGTTTTATTTGGAGATTAGTTGGTATTACAGATGACGGTGATACCAAAACCCAATGCTGCTGCACCCGCCTCATCCCAGATCTGTCAGGTTGTCTCTGCGGCCTCACGTCAGAGGGCAGCCAATCTGATCTTTGTGAAAATTAAATCAACATAAGCCCCAGCTTCCTGTCTTTGCTTTATTACTTTAATGCCACTCCCTCTTCACATCCATAGTTCTGATTAATTTGTCCAGGTGGTCGATGGTCAGGAGAGGTGGCCCTGAGCCATAAAGAAGGTGACTCCAGCAGTCTAGATGAGGAGCAGCATTCTCCTTTCCTACCTCACTTAGCAGTTAGCAAAGTAATGGCCTGGAGAGACCTCAGGAGACAGGAGCCTGCCCCTTCGGAGGGAGGAGGTCATCAGCTGGTGAGAACTGGGGACCAGGACTGGCAAGAGTGAAGGAAAACGTTGCCCTCATCTCATCCTTCTGAAGGTACCTCCTGCCACAACCATGAGCATATGCCCCAAAGGGGTCAGGTGTGGGGTGGCAGGAGCTAGGCCCCAGTCTGCACAGGACCTGCATCTAGGCTGGCCTGGAGGCCAGTGGAAGGGAGGGATGCCTGAGCTAAATTCCTTTCTGATAGGGAACTCCTTTGCATAAAAGGTGGGGCTGGGGGATCCACTTCTGATGTGTTCAGTCCCAGGAGGGGCAGGGTGGGCTACAGGAGTCAGAGGAGGGGTCTTGCAAGTTCTGGACCAAGACTAGGCGTGGTCCACATTGGTGACAGTGGCCAAGGCATAGATGAGGTCAGACAGGCTGCCTAGTGAAGTCTGGGGAGTAGCTCGCTCTAAGAAAGGGTGGACCTGTGAAGCCCCACCTGGTCCCCGTGGGGCTACAGCTTTAGCCCCTTCCCAGCCCTGCCCTGGACTTAAGCCAGGAGCTGGACAGGAGGTGTATTGACACACTGAGGTACACTGAGGTGTGCCGCTGGAGAGTGGAGGTTGGCCTGGTATTTGGGGATCCCAGGGCTGCTGGAAGGTGTCTGGAAGAGAACAGGAGCTCTGGTGGGACTCAGGCCGGGGGCTTAGACTTCTTGACTTCCTGTTCTTGATTCTTTTGGCCCGGCGGTTCTGGAACCATACCTGCTAGGGAAGAAGAAGGAGTCTTCTGGCCCCAGCATCCCCTCCACCCAGGGACATGGGAAACAACCTGAAGGCAGGCTACCCAGCGAAGGGGCTGTGGGCCAAGCCCAGATGTTGGCTGTGTGAGAAAGGGTCGCAGCTCACCTGTATCTTGGCCTCAGGAAGGCGAGTGACCTGGGCCAGGTGCTCACGGGTGCTGATATCGGGGTAGGGCCATGCTGCAAACGCCCTTTCCAGCTCCAGCAGCTGCCCTTTGCTGAAGGTGGTCCGCTTTCTCTGGTGGGAACCCAACCCACTGCCACCGTCTGCGGGCCACAGTGGGGGTCAAGCCGGGACTTGCTGAAAGAGCCTCCACCCAGCCTTAAAGCCCTCAATCAACCCTGAAGTCCCTACTCCCATCCCTCTTCAACCTTCCCTCATCCCACCGTGCCCTGCGTCCTCACCCTGCCCACATTTCCCCATCAGATCACCTGCTGAGGATGCATCCACAGGGCTGCCCATGGAGCTGGCAAAGGGTAAGGTGCCAGAGGGCCATGCCAGGGCTGTGCCCACACCAGACCCCTCCATTTGGATTTTATCCTGCTCAGGGTAGCTGGCCCCGCCTCCAGGAGGGGAGAGGTTTAGAGTCCAGCTCAAGCAAAGCAGAGAAGTCTCGGTGGGGAAGACTGGAGGCTGGGTTGGGCTTATGAGGGTATGGGTGGGGTAAATTGTGTACCCCCTGCCCCTCCAGGGCCTCACAAAGGAAGCTGGACCCAGCATCCCTCCTCAAACCACAAACTCTGGCAGTCTGTACCTGAAATCCTATACTTCATGAAAATCCTCCCAGGGGTCCTTCCAGGAAGCCAAAGAAAACCATCTCTCCAGTGCTCCCAGGCACTGGCTGCCCTTTCTGGAGCCCTTAGTGCTCTGAACCTGGCTGCCTTCAGGGGAGAGGGGGTGGAGACCTCTCCTACAACTGGGGACTGGGCTGGTGAAGTGGGACAGGATGAGAAGGATGGTAAGGTGACAACAGGATGAATGGGAGCCAGCTGCTGTCAGCGGGACTGGGGAACAGATATCGTCACCAGGTTACCCTCAGGTCTGCTTTAGAACTTTGCCTGCATCTAACCCTTTATCTCTCTGGCCCTTCAAGAGCCAGATGGACTTCCTGGGGTTCGGAACCTGGAACCAGAGGAGGTTCCACAGGTGCAGTTGAGGGGTTCTAAGAAAGATGATAAATACTATACACAATACTATGTGTATAGTATTCTCTTCCTTGGACACATTCTGAACCACTTTTCCTTAAATTTTTAAAAGTTTGTTTCTTTTTTTTTTTTTTTTTTCAAGATGGAGTCTTGCTTTGTCACCCAGCCTGGAGTGCAGTGGCACGATCTTGGCTCACTGCAACCTCCACCTCCTGGGTTCAAGCAATTCTCCTGCCTCTTCCTCCAGAGTAGCTGGGATTACAGGTGCCCACCACCACACCTGGCTAATTTTTTTGTATTTTTAGTAGAGACAGGGTTTCACCATGTTGGCCAGGCTGGTCTTGAACTCCTAACCGCATGATCCACCCACCTTGGCTTTCCAAAGTGCTGGGATTACAGGCGTGAGCCACCGTGCCTGGCCTAAATTTTGTTTTTCTCACTCTGTTGCCCAGGCTGGAGTACAGTGGTGTGATTTCTGCTCACTGCAGCCTCAACCTCCCAGGCTTAAGCAATCCTCCCACCTCAGCCTCCTAAGTAGCTGGGACTACAGGCACACACCACCCATAAGTTGCCCAGCTAACTTATTTATTTTTTGTAGAGGTGGTGTCTTGTTATATTGCCTAGGCTGGTCTCCAACTTCTGGGTTCCAGCAATCCTCCCACCTTGGCTTCCCAAAGTGCTCGAATTACAGGCATGAGCCACCATGTCCAGCCAAAAATTCCCTCCTTTTTTTGTTTTGTTCTGTTTTTAGAGACAGAGTCTCACTCTATTGCCCAGGTTGGAGTGCAGTGGTACGATAATAGCTCACTGCAGCCTCAAACTCCTGGACTCCTGGGCCACTTTTCCATGAGAAGTGTGTGCTTTTGAATTTCCTTTCAGTTTCTCCCCTTCACTATCTCTCCTGGTCTTGCTGCTCCCCATCCTAGACCCTAGACAGAGACCTCAAGAAAGGCTCACTCTAGGGGTGGGTTTGGGGAAGCACAGTGACTTCAGGAGCCGGAGCTACTATGATTTCAGATCAGGATGGACAAAAAAGCTGAGCCAGAACCTCACCACCTCTTGCCCCTTCTCTCTCCTCCAAGACCCTAGTCAACTCCAAGGGGCAAAGCAAGCCTCACCCAAGGAGGCTGGCCTGGTAACTCTGTCACCATCAGAGGGGTTCAAGTGCCTGCTTAGCTGCTGGTGGGTTGCTGGGGGTTGCTTAGCTCAAGAGGAAGGGTAGCTCTCAGGAGGCCTTCCCCAGTCCCAAACTTCGGTTCACAGAGAAGTCCTGAGCCCAACATGGGTTGAACACAGCGAGGCCCTTCTCTGCCCGCTTCACCAACCCATTCTGACAGCCCAGCTTCCTCTCCTTTACTCAGGCAGGGATGTATCCACCCCAGTCAGGACAGTAGTCTTAAACTCAGGGACCTTTATTGGGCTGGGGGAAGGAGATTGGAGGAGGGAGCTACAGCGGGCCCAGCCTTGTGGGCTCTGCCTCCTACAGATGGCCAGGAGCTGGGCAGCCCAGCCAGTACTGGGCGATGGAGCGTGGGTAGGGAGGGTCCACAGCGTCCACTCGCCGTGTGCGAAGGTTGACTCGGTAGTACTTGTCTGGAAGAGAGGAAAGCAGAGGGTGCGTGAGGCCCAGCCTGGCCCTGCCCACTCTTCCCTTAAGAAAGTCTCAGAAGGGAAAGTGAACATCCACGATGCAGCTAAGGACTTCTGGCCCGGCTTTCTGTGGTCACTACCTGCGAGCTGTATTCAGCCCTTATGGACCAGGGACAGCAAGGAAAACCCAAGCTAGAGCAGCTTCAGGGGTGGCAAGGGCTCCTACCTCCAGAGAAGAAGAAGACACTCTGGATGGGTTCACAGGTGGCAGGCACAAGCCAGTCCATCCTGTAGTCATCATAGTTGTCGGCTCCCAAGTTACTCTCCTCACTGGAGAACAAGGACAGCCGCCACATGGCGCGGGATGGCCGGCGGGAGTTCTGGTTGCGGCCACGGCTGTGGCCTCGGTCTGAACGGTAGCCTTTGCGGTTGCGACGCCTAAACTTTTGCTTCTTGGCCAAGGAGGGGTGGGGTGCCATGCCTGAGACGTAGATGCGGCCAGCCATGGCTGCGTCCACTTGCCCTGGCACACCATGCCAGTCCCGGCTAATGAACTGGGGCTGTCTCATACCAGCTGTGGCAGGGAAGGGGTGAATGAGAGGTCTTAGGGGTCTGAATCTTGCCCCCTCCAGCAAGGTCATTAGAGTTCATCTGCTGCATCTTGCCCAAAGACACACAGCAGCGAATGGCAGAGCCAGGCCTTTGATTCTCAGTCCAATGCCCTTCACTGTGTGCTCCCTCCACCATATCACTGGTGTCTAGACCCCACCCCCCCAGGCCCCCTAAACTCCTCAGCCATAGCCCCTCCCTCTGCTGGCTGTGCCCTCGGCTGTGCTAGGCAAAGTCCAAGGTGTGGGGTCCAGGTAGAGCCGAGCTTCCCCCAAAAAGGTCAACAGAAGCAAAGTCTGGCCTGAGCAAATAGACTTTGATCGATAGCTCCACAACCACAGCCCCCTCCAGCCAACCTGGCTCTACCACTAGCCAGGGGTTTCAGCCCTTTTGAAGGAGAAGAAAGACTTGCCGTCTCTCCATACCAGAGGTTCTGCCCCAGAAAAGAAGCTCGAAGATGTCCTCCCAGCTGTCCCGCTGCATCACGGCAAAGTGCTCAAACACAGCCGACCGGGAGCTGCCTTCACACTCCTCCTGACTGGGCTGGTGCTGGAACTGGTACTCCCAGTACTGTTTCCCTGGGGAGCGGGGTGGTGGGCATTAGGAGGGCTGGGCCAGAGCCAGACTGGAGATCCCAGAGGTTGTTGAAGTTAGGATCTCCCAGCATGAGGTGGGGGTATGGGGTGGGCACATGCTGAGGCCTGTCCCCAGTGAAGTGTGAAAGGAATCCAAGACTGCTCCACTGCCTGCTCAGTCTCCCACCCAGCCCCTGAGTACCCTTGAAGAAGTAGACCCGCTCCCTGCCACTGTAGCTATGGGCAGGGAGGGCCAAGGCTGCGTCCACGTTGTCTGGGATGCCATCGAAGCCATCAGAGATATTTCGGGGGTAATCAGGGTCCAGGACACCATCCTCAAAGCGCCAGTACTGACTACCCTAAGAGATGGGGAAAGTGAAAAGGGGTATGGAGGCTGCTGGCTAGGCACAGAGGCAGAGTCCCTTGCCCTAAGGCAGCCGTTCGCAGGTTCAGGTTCACTGCCCAGGACCTGGAGTCTTGGGGCTGCCCTGTGCTCACAGAGCGCCCACCAGGTCCTGCAGCGCCCTGGGTCCAGCCTCCCTGTCCACCCTGTCCCTGGGAGCAATAGCTCTCAAACCCTTCCTAGATGCTTTCTACCCTGGTCCACAGCTGCTGGCACCTTGAAGAGGTAGGTCTTCCCCTGACAGTTGATGCGGGTGAAGGCGGCATCAATGGGGCCCTCGATGCCCCAGACATCTCGGATGAGCTTGGGGTACCCAGGCCTCACTGCCTTTTCATCCAGTTCATAGCAGTACTGCCCTACAGTGGAGGAGGTGGTGTGAGAGCGGGGACGCTCCTGGGGCAGACCCCCATCCCCAATACCTGCCCTGGATTCACCTCGGAAGGCAAAGAGGGAACCGTTCTTGAGGTCGGTGAAGGCGTCGAAGGGTTTCCCACTGCATAGCTCCTCCTCTGCTGGGAGCTCAGGGGTCCCTGGACGAAGGGTCTCTGGCCTTGAGTCCGTCCCCTCAGGCTTAGAGATGCCCACCTCAGGTGCAGGGGATTCTTCCTCAGGGTTCAGAACAGTTGCCTGCTCAGGATGCCCTTCGGGCTGGGCCTGGAGGTCAGGGCTCGGGGAGGAGCCCTCCGGCTGTTCATGGATGGTGGCATTGTTTTTCTCCTCACCGTCGTCATAGATCACATACTCATCCTCCGGCATGGTGAACACATCCCCACGAGTCACTGCAGAGAGTGGATGGTAGTGAGTCTCCAGCTGCAAGGGGCACCCCAGCCCACCCACCTGGGCTCTGAACACACCTTGGGGCTTGCACTCAGCCGTATAGTCTGTGCAGCAGCTCTGGTAGTAAGAGCAGAGCTCATCACACTGGCACTTCTTGTCAGCATTGAAGCCCTCAGTGCAGCGGCCCTTGCATGACTCTTTGAGGAAGGGGTGTCAGTAGGTGCCACCAAGCCCGGGCCACCCTCGCCCTCCCTACATTGACCCAGATGGCCACCAACACCCCCCTGTACCTTGGTCAGCCACAGCAACCCATGCCAGCAGGGCCAGCATGAGAAGGGGTCTCAGGGGTGCCATGGCGGGACTTCTAGCTCAGTGCCTGGCAAGCTGGGCTCTGATCTCCCTGAAGTCTCTGCCCTGATGCCTGAGGAAGGGAGGGAGAGGCAGAGACAGGGAGGGAGGGGACTGAAGAAGAGGAACTGCCTTTTCTGCTGCTCTGTTTGCTCAACCTCCAGCCCATCCCCTCTGCCCCCTCCAGCGGCTGCTGCAGCAAAGGTCACATTCCTGGAACACTGGGCCTGGGAGAGCTGGGAGATAAGACCTTTGCCAAGCTCAGAATCATTAGGTCATCAGAAGGGGAATTAGCACCGCGGATCTGGAGGCCAGAAAGAAGGCTCATTGGGCAACAGCTTTATCTCTCTGAGTCTTAGTTCAGTTTCAGCAAAATGGGATTAACCCCCTTGCCTCATGGGGTGTTGGGAGATTACATGAACTGAAACAGACAAAATGCCCAGTAGCTGGAGCAGTCACAAATTCCTTCTCCAAACATGGCTATTGATCCATGATTGTTTGATCAGACACATCCCTGGCTGGGTGCTCATTCGCCATTGTTTATTTAGGGCAGGAAAAAGGGAGTGGGAGGAGAGTTTGTAAGCACTCTGGGGAATTTTCTTTTTTAGCATAAAAGAACAAAGTTTCATTTCTGGGTTCTTCTCTTGGGTGCATCAATCTCCCCAGGCTGGAAATTTGGGTAAATATCAACCCACTGAACTAGATTTGATTTCTGAGTCTTTTCTGAGCAGGCCACTCCCTGTCCCCAGCCTCAGTCTTCCCATCTGTAAAGAGTGGACTTGTTCACACTTTTAGACTCTCAAGAGAAATACGATCCCTCTACCTGGAAAATGCCCACTGGCATGAAACACCTGATTTTGTGCCCAATTTCAGGTGTCCACAGAGCTTCTGAAGTCCTGCCATCACCTGAAAAAAAAGTGATCCTGAGATTTTAGCTGATTTTTCTGTTCTGTAATCAGAGGGGACAGTGATTTTGGCCAATCTCTTCCTCATGGGCTTCAGTGGAGTCAGCTGTGGAATGGAACACCGATTCCCACCCCAGAGGCATCTTGTGAGGTCTAGCTGAGAAACAGGCATAAAAGGGCCTTAAGAGTTATGATGATTGTTTTAACCACTTAGTAGGGAGGGGGCACGCAGCGGTGTTGCTCCCACGTACTGGTGTCACGCGGGGCGGGGAAGAGGAGGTGGAGAACGGAGACTGTCATCTCATTTTCGACCCCCTTCCTCCAAGTCCAGCGCAGGAGGAGGCGGCTGCGACTGAGGGGCTGGGGAAGGCTGGCCAGGGGCGTGGGCGTGGCTGGGGACGACTTGGGGGTGGGGCTGCGCAGGAGGCTGGAGGAGCCCCGCTGGACCCAGAGGCGGGGCATCGGCCCCGGGTCCGGTGCGGTTCCGGGGCGTGGCTGCTGCCGAGCATCTCCCAGCTCAGCCGAGCCCCTGCTCGGGCAACGCTTTGTTCCAGCCGCCGCCTCCTCTACCCTCCGGCGTCCGGAGCCATCCCTCGCCTCCTCGCTCTCTCCTTTCTCCCACTCCCTGCATCTTGGCCTGCATCACCTTTGCCAACCGCTGCGCCCCCGATCCTGCCCTCACTCCTCCCTCAAACTTCTGACCGGCACCCTTGCCTGGTACCCTTCTCTCTATTCCTCCCCCTCCATCTTCTTCCCCCGACCCCTCTCGGGTCCCTCTTTTCCCAAAACCGGGGTCTCTCCGCGCGGCCCCCGCCTCCAGGCCGGGGATGTCCCCCGCGGCCCCGCGCCCATGGTCCTGACGCTGCTCCTCTCCGCCTACAAGCTGTGTCGCTTCTTCGCCATGTCGGGCCCACGGCCGGGCGCCGAGCGGCTGGCGGTGCCGGGGCCGGATGGGGGCGGTGGCACGGGCCCATGGTGGGCTGCGGGCGGCCGCGGGCCCCGCGAAGTATCGCCGGGGGCAGGCACCGAGGTGCAGGACGCCCTGGAGCGCGCGCTGCCGGAGCTGCAGCAGGCCTTGTCCGCGCTGAAGCAGGCGGGCGGCGCGCGGGCGGTGGGCGCCGGCCTGGCCGAGGTCTTCCAACTGGTGGAGGAGGCCTGGCTGCTGCCGGCCGTGGGCCGCGAGGTAGCCCAGGGTCTGTGCGACGCCATCCGCCTGGACGGCGGCCTCGACCTGCTGTTGCGGCTGCTGCAGGCGCCGGAGCTGGAGACGCGTGTGCAGGCCGCGCGCCTGCTGGAGCAGATCCTGGTGGCTGAGAACCGGTGAGCGCGCCAGGCCGGGGTTGGGAGAGCGCCGCGTGGTGTGGACGGTCAAGCGCCTGGGTTCCCGTGTGCCTCGCGCCGTGCCTTTGCCTCCCTCACCTCTCTGCCTGCCTGCACTACATCTCTGTTAGGATCAGCATGTCCGTTTCACAGATAAGGAAACTGAGGCTTAGGAAAGTTTAGTGACTTGCCCAGTGGGTCACAGTGAACTAAGATTTGCTCCCAGGGCTAGTGGAGTGAGGAGTGGAGTTAGAGGATAGGAGTCTGTCCCTGGCTCTATGGATGGAGATGGCATCCTATTGCCAATTCTTCCTCTTCCCCACCCCCCAAGCCCACAGCTCTCCTGCCCACCGGCTTGGGTTCCCTTCTAGGACACTTTTTCCCGTCATCCCATCCCCCTCCCAATGGGAGAAGAAGGGAAACACAATGCTCAGAAAAGAGGGCGGGAGAACTCTCCTTTCTCTCCTCTCCAGGCTGCAATGCGTGCTGGCCTGAGGCTGCTTACTCCCTTCTTGCCGCCCCAATCCAACTTCTGCTCCATCAGTCATTCTGGTTCTTGTAACAGGCCAGATATGATCTCATTCTGCGGCTCCTGATGGGAAACAGTTTTCTGCTGGGAGGCATGGGTAGGGGAAGAGGACACCGGGGTGTGGAGCCTGGCAGGGACCAGGCGGAGTGTGTGTTCTCTCCCTCCACCCCACTTAGCACCAAGACGCTGCAAGAGGGTCAAACAGAGGCCTTGTTGCCACTCTTGCATGTCTCTTGGGATCTCTCCTGGAGTATGAAGACCTCCAAGGACTCACTTTCCCTCCCTTCTGATGCTAGAGCAGACCAAGCTCTCACACTCCAGTCTCATGCTGAAGTCTCGAGCTTCTCAAGCTTAGAAGAGTTTTTGGAAGAGTCACTTTCAGCTCATGCAGCTCTCACAAGTGTGAAGGGAGTGGGTTGGGGGTGTTTTCCTTGCCATTTTCAAAAAGAAAAAAATTACCTTGTGATTGCTGGAAATGACACAACTGTCAAAAATGCATGAATTAAGCAATTTAGATTGGGAAACCAAGATAGGGTTCTGCTTATTTGGCAAGCCATTAACCTCCCATCTGACATCCGATGCCATGATGGGGATAGGCCATGAATTTGGAGGGGGTAGCAAATAAAATATGTGTGTGCTCACTGGGTGTAGTGGGGTCGAGACTGGTAGGTGTGCCCTGCAGGCTTGCGATGTGGAGTCAGGTAGCTATAACTACAATCCCTGGAGAGTGAGTACAGCCAGCACCCCGAGGAGAGGAGGGCTGCAAGATGCAAACAGTACTGCTATATTTCAAGGTTAAAAATGACAATTCTCACCTGGTTCAGAGTTACTGAGAGAACAGTCACTAACCAGTGTCCCTGGTACCAAGAAACATCACGCTGGTATCTTCAGGACCAAGGACAGAGCACAACGTGGCTGGTTGCTATCACAATACCTCCAAAGAAAAGCAGGGTCCCCGCCAGGCGCCTTGGCTCACGCCTGTAATCCTAGCACTTTGGGAGGCCCAGACGGGTGGATCACCTAAGGTCAGGAGTTCGAGACCAGCCTGACCAACATGGTGAAACCCCGTCTCTACTAAAAAAATACAAAAATTAGCTGGGCATGGTGGTGGGCATCTGTAATCCCAACTACTGGGGAGACTGAGGCAGAAGAATCACTTGAACCCGGGGGGTGGAGGTTGCAGGGAGCCGAGATCATGCCATTGCACTCCATCCCACCCTGGGTGACAGAGCAATGGGTGACAGAGCAAGACTCCGTCTCAAAAAAAAAAAAAAAAAAAAAAAGGCACTGTCCCAACCAGGTGCAGTGGTGCAGTGGCTCACGCCTATAATCCTAGCACTTTGGGAGGCCAAGGCAGGCAGATCACGTGAGGTCAGGTGAAACACAAAAATTAGCTAGGCATGGTGGTGCGTAGTGTGTGCCTGTAACCCCAGCTACTCTGAAGGCTGAGGCAGGAGAATTGCTGGAACTCAGGGGGCAGAGGCTGCAGTGAGCTGAGATTGCACCACTGCCCTCCAGCCTTGGCAACAGAGTGAGACTCCATCTCAAAAGAAAAAGAAAGGCAGTATCCCTGCACCCCCTGTAGGCTGCATGAGAATGGGGCTGGAAGGAAGAGAAGGGAAGTGACACACTGAGAATTTGTTTATGAAACTTTTTTCTCCTTCACCAACCAAGCCCCCACTTCCTCATCTCAAAGAAGGCTCTTCTGGGCAAGCATGGTGGCTCATGCCTTTGGGTGGGTGGATCACTTGAGACCAGGAGTTCAAGATCAGCCTGGGCAACATGGCAAAAACCCATCTCTACAAAAAATATACAAATTAGCCGGGCGTGATGGCATGCACTTGTAGTCCCAGCTACTCAGGAGGCTGAGGTGGGAGGATGGCTTGAGCCCAGGAGGCGGAGGTCACAATGAGCTGAGATCATGCCACTGCATTCCAGCCTCAGCGACAGAGCCAGACCTTGTCAAAAAAAAAAAAAAAAAACCTCTTCCATCAGCCTACCCCTTTTTGCCACTTCCCTCTTGCTTTCTTCTCAGGATGCTATTGCACCCATTGTCAAGGAGCCTAGGTCACAGTTTTCCTGACTTCCAACTACCAGAAGTCCAACAGAATATGGTTCTTCAAATCTGGCCCCACAACACCCAGTGAGGGCCCCATATGACTGCTAGCCCTCTATATTCACAGTCCACCCCCTTCAGGGGATCTTAATGAAGCTATCCTCAGAGTAGTTAAATGGCTTTCCCAGGAATATGCAATGAATAAATGGAGGAGACAGGTTTTTAAAATCACAGAAAGGCTGCCGGGAGCAGTGTCTCATGCCTGTAATCCCAGCACTTTGGGAGGCCCAGGTGGGTGGATTGCCTGAGGTCAGGAGTTCGAGACCAGTCTGGCCAACATGGTGAAACCCCATCTCTACTAAAAATACAAAAAAATTAGCCAGGTGTGATGACGTGCACCTGTAATCCTAGCTACTCAGGAGGTTGAGGCAGGGAGAATTGTTTGAACCAGGGAGGTGGAGATTGCAGTGAGCCGAGATCATGCCACTGCACTCCAGCCTGGGCAAGAGCGAGACTCCATCTAAAAAAAAAAAAAAAAATCATGAAAGCCATTGCATATAAATTCAAAAAAGTGGAAAAGCACAAAAAAGGTATACAGTTAAAATTTCTTCTTGGCCAGGCATGGTGGCTCATGCCTGTAATCTCAGAACTTTAGGAGGCTGAGGCAGGAGGATTGCTTGAGCCCAGGAGTTTGATCGAGACCAGCCTGGGCAACATAGTGAGAGCCCTGTCTCAATTTTTAAAAATTAAATTAAAATAGTTTAAAAAAAAGTTCTTCTCAACCAGACCCCTTCTCTGGAGATAAATCACTGTAAGAAGTTTCTTGTATATCCTTCCAGAGAGAGTCTTTGCATATACAGGCATTTGCATGTATATTATATAGAGATGTTTGCAATATATATATACAATCTTTCCCTCCTTTGGAGCTGGAATTTGAATCCAGACCTGTGTAATTCTAAAATATGTGCCCATTTCACCAGACCCACAGCCTCTCAGACCACAGAAGAACTGGGAGCTGGGTGAGTAGTTATCACAAGAGTGCAGCACAGTTCCACTCTGTAAAGGTGCCAGGTTCATAGGGAAAGGTGAGGGCCGGGGCATCAGGAGACTCAAAATAAAGTCCTGGCTCTGAATTGATATGTTCCTGAGCAAGTCCTTCCCTTCACTGGGCCTTAGGTAAGTCCTCTGAATATGAGGATGTTGGCTGGCCGGGTGCGGTGGCTCACGCCTATAATCTCAGCACTTTGGGAGGCCAAGGCGGGCGAATCGTTTGAGGTCAGGAGTTCGAGATTGCCCGGCCAACGTGGTAAAATTCTGTCTCTACTAAAAATACAAAAAAAAAAAAAAAAAAAGAGCCAGGCGTCGTGGTACATTTCCATAATCCCAGCTACTTGGGAGGCTGAGACATGAGAATCAGTTGAACCCAGGAGGTGGAGGTTGCAGCGAGCTGAGATCACGCCACTGCACTCCAGCCTAGGTGACAGAGTGAGATCCTGTCAAAAAAAAAAAAAGAAAGAAAGAAAAAAGAAAAGAAAAGAAAGAAAGAAAAGAAAAGAAGGGTGTTGGATTAGACAATTTCTTTCTCATCTTTTTTGTTTTTTGTTTTTTGTAGAAACTGGGTCTTGCTATGTTGCCCAGGCTGGTCTCAAACTCTGGGACTCAAGCAATCCTACTGCCTTGGGCTCCCAAAGTACTGAAATTACAGACATGAGCCACTGCATTCAGCCAGATTAAATAATTTTCTTATTTTGTTTTTTATTTTTTTATTTATTTTATTTATTTATTTTTTTTTGAGACGGAGTCTCGCTCTGTCGCCCAGGCTGGAGTGCAGTGGTGCGATCTCGGCTCACTGCAAGCTCCGCCTCCCGGGTTCACGCCATTCTCCTGCCTCAGCCTCCCGAGTAGCTGGGACTACAGGCGCCCACCACCTCGCCCGGCTAGTTTTAGTATTTTTAGTAGAGAGGGGGTTTCACTGTGTGAGCCGGGATGGGATGGTCTCGATCTCCTGACCTTGTGATCCACCCGCCTCGGCCTCCCAAAGTGCTGGGATTACAGGCGTGAGCCACCGCGCCCGACCTGTTTTTTATTTTTTGAGATGGAGTCTCCCTCTGTCACCCAGGCTGGATTGCAGTGGCACGATCTTGGCTCACTGCAACCTCTGCCTCCCAGGCTCAAGTGATTCTCATGCCTCAGCCTCCCGAGTAGCTGGGATTACAGGCGCCTGCTACCACACCCAGTTAGTTTTTGTATTTTTAATAGAGATAGAGTTTCACCATGTTGGCCAGGCTGGTCTCGAACTCCTGACGTCAAGTGATCTGCCCACATCGGCCTCCCAAAGTGTTGGGATTACAGGCGTGAGCCACCATGCCTGGCCACATTATATATTTCTTAAGCACATCCTGGCTCTTATATTCTAGACATTTATGTAGTCAGATGTGTGGAAATGCAAAGTGAAGGTGAAGGATCTTGAACTCTGGAGACAGGCAGATCTGGTTTCAAATCTCAGCTGTGCCTCTCAGAAGCTGTGTGACTCTGGGCATGTCATGTAACCTCTCTGAGTTTTGGTTTTCTCACTGGTAAAAGGAATAATTGGGCCAGGCGAGGTGGCTCACGCCTGTATTCCCAGCTCTTTGGGAGGCCAAAGTGGGAGGATTGCTTGAGCCCAGCAATCCTGGGAGTTTGAGACCAGCCTGGGCAACATAATGGGATCCTGTCAAACAATCCTACAAAGTAAAATAAAACAAAACAAAATAAAAATCAGCCAGACATGGTGGTACATGTCTGTAGTCCCAGCTACTCAGGTAACTGAGTTGGGAGGATCAATTGAACCTAGATGGCCAAGGCTGCAGTGAGCTGTGATCATGCCACTGCACTCCAGCCCGGGTGACAAAGTGAGACCCCATCTCAAATTGAAAAAAAAAAAAAAAATACAAGAGGAAGAAATAACTGTAGTTCCAGCAGCCTCTATGAATGATTAGGACCCATCTGTTTCTTTGAAGATAGGCTGCCGAGAAGCTGTGGGGTCAACTCAGCAAATCTGCGCCGGCCTTATGGCATGTTCCAGACTCAGCTAGGTTCTGCAGTGGACACAAAATCACATGCACTATGGTCACTGTGGTGCCCTCTGGGCAAGGACTCCGTTGCTGGCTGGGCCTCTATCTCTTTGGCAGTAATGTCACCTGTGGAGGACATCACCTTTTTTTTTTTTTTTTAGATGGAGTCTCACTATGTCACCCAGGCTGTAGAGCACTGGTGCAGCCTCAGCTCACTGCAACCTCTGCCTCCCGGGGTCAAGTGATTCTCCTGCCTCAGCCTCCTGAGTAGCTGGGATTACAAGCGCACACCACTACACCTGGCTAATTTTTGTAATTTTAGTAGAGATGGGGTTTCACCATGTTGGCAAAGCTGGTCTCAAACTCCTGACCTCAAGTGATCCTCCTGCCTCGGCCTCCCAAAGTGCTGGGATTACAGGCATGAGCCACTGTGCCCAGCCATCTGTGGAGGACATCATTTGTGGAGGTCAGTAAGGCAGGAAGCCTGAAGCTCTACCAGGATGTGGCAACTCTCCCACCTGCTCAGCGGGCCTCCAAGTTCTCTCTATTGGATCTGTCCTCTCCACCATAGCCAGACTGAATTTTCTAAAACCCAAACATGACCAGGCCACTCTCCTCCCTGCAGTGGCTTCTCTTTGACATCAAAATAGAGTACAAATGCCTTGAGGTGCCTCAAAAAGCCCCCAGGTCCAATCTCTTTTCACTCTCCCCCTGAATTTTCTGCCTCAGCCATGAAAGTGTGGGCAGCTCCCCAAGTGCACCGGCTCTCCAACACCTCCAACTCTTTGCGTATACCTGTGCCTGAAATGCAATCTCTCCTTCTCCTCCTGACTAGTGCCCCCACTATTCTCTTGCCCTTACTCCATAGGGAACCATTCAGTATATCTAATGTGTATCTTTCTGTCTGTGTTCTGCTAAAATCTTTAAATCTTTATTCTTGGTTTTGTGTACATGTATTTTTAATGTATATAAATGGTGCTGTCATATAGCACATTCTATTTCTTACTTTTTCCCACTCAGTATTGGGTTTTGTTGGGGGTTTTCTTTTGTTTTTTTTTTTTTTGTTTGGTTGGTTGGTTTGTTGAGACAGGGTCTCGCTCTGATGCCCAGGCTGGAGTGCAGTGGCCCAATCATGACTCACTGTAGCCTCAACCTACTGGGCTCAAACTATCATCCTGCCTCAGCCTCTCAGGTAGCTGGGACTACAGGCCTCTGCCACCATACCTGGCTAATTTTTTGATTTCGTAGAGATAGGGGTTTGCTACATTGCCCAGGCTATGTTGTCCTGGTTCATGTTGCTGTGTTATCACCCGCTCAGTCACTTGGACCTCCCCCCAAATCCTACAGAGTGGGCACCTGCCTATGTTACCTGACTCTCCCCAGGCTTGCTACTGATTGCCTCCAACTTCCTCACACTACAAATGACACTGCAGTGAACATCCTTGTCTAAGTGCTGTTGTCTGTCTATATGATAATCTCTTTGGGAAAGGTTGCCTGTATTGTTCAGCTTCTGAGTTTGCCCATCTAACAGGTGTAAAGTGGTAGCTGGTTTTCTGTTTGTTTTCTGCCAGTGAACATTTTATTCAAGGTATGTGTGTGGAGCGTGGTCAGGGACGAAGGAAAGTGGAAATGACCTTTGAAATAAAATAAAATGATTTAGGTGAAGAAACTCTAGGAAAGGGTAATTTTCTCCATTTAGATCATTTTAAGAAAGAAAATGGGCTGGGCGCGGTGGCTCAAGCCTGTAATCCCAGCACTTTGGGAGGCCGAGACGGGCGGATCACGAGGTCAGGAGATCAAGACCATCCTGGCTAACACGGTGAAACCCCGTCTCTACTAAAAAATACAAAAAACTAGCCGGGCAAGGTGGCGGGCGCCTGTAGTCCCAGCTACTCAGGAGGCTGAGGCAGGAGAATGGCGTGAACCCGGGAGGCGGAGCTTGCAGTGAGCCGAGATCTGGCCATTGCACTCCAGCCCCGGCGACAGAGCGAGACTCCATCTCAAAAAAGAAAGAAAGAAAGAGAGAAAGAGAGAAAGAAAGAGAGAGAGAGAGAGAGAGAGAGAGAAAGGAAGAAAGGAAGGAAGGAAGGAAGGAAGGAAGGTAGGAAGGAAGGAAGGAAGGAAGGAAGAAAGAAAATGACAGATAAGGTTTCTGCTCTATGGAACTAACAAACAAGTAGACTATTAATATAATATCAGGTATTAAATGCCCTGAAGACAATAAAATAGGGTAATGAATTAGAAAGTGATGGGGAAAAGCCTTTAGATTGGATGATTGGAAGGAAGTAACATTTGAGCAGACATTGGAATGATGAACCATGAAGAGGATTTTGTTGAAGAACATTTCAGGTAGTGATAGCTATTGTTTTAATTTTCATTTCTCTGATTACTAATGAGTTAGAGCATCTGTTTATCTGCTTGTTCAAATTTTGGATTTCCTCTTGTCAATTGCCTGTTTATGTCCTTTGCCCATTTTCTTTTGAATGTATTGCCTTTTTCTTCTTGATTTGAATATTTGCTGATATATTCTACATATAAACCCCTCATTGATTTTTTTTTCTTTTCTTTTTGTTTTCTTTCTGTCTCTCTTTTTTTTTTTTTTTCTTTTGACACAGGGTCTCACTTTATTGTCCAGGCTGGTCTCAAGTGAACCTCCCACCTTGGACTCCATGTGCCAGGCATTGTGCCAAGCACTCTACAGGCATGAGCCACCTTGCCCAGCCTGGTTTTATATTTTCCCTTGTTGGTTTTAGACATTGCAATACCTCTGGCATTCTTTCTATTCCTCAAACACATCAGCTCCTCTGCCCTCGGGCCTTCATCCTTGCTCCTCTCTCTACCTGTTATGCTCCTCCCAGATATTTGCATGCAGGGATTTCTCCACATTAAGCTCTCAGATGTCACCTCTTCACACATACCCCTCCTCTAGGCACACTCTATTACATCATCCTGTTTTGCTAGCGCCAAGGCCCTATCACTACGGTCTGGTTCACTCATTGTTTTCTTGTCTATGTCCTCCTCCATTGCTCTGAGGATAAGCTCCAGCCAGTCTCAGTTAAACCTCAGCCCATAGTGCAGTGCCTGGCCCAGGGGAGGTCCTCAGGAAACATCTGTTGTATGAATGAATACATATGCCCCAGTCATGGGCCATGGAGTGAGGAAAAGGCAAGGCTAAGAGTGGTGTGCTTCAAGTGACACTTCAAATTAGGACAAGTTAATATTTGTTGAGTTTTTACCATGTGCCAGGCATTGTGCCAAGCACTCTATATGGCTTATCTCATTAGTCCTGATAATAATCCTATGAGGCAGGTATTTGTATTTTCTATTTATGAGATAAGGAAAGCAAGGTAGAGAGATAAAGGAAGCTGCCCAAAGGTCTCCTTTATCCTAGTTAGAAAACGGGCTGAGAAGAAACCAGGACCCAGGGGATCTGCTCCTGAGCTGAGGCTCTTAGCCACCACACATACTGCCTCTCAAGGGGAGGAATGAGGGGGAGAATGGCTGTGGCCAGGATAGAGCACCCTTAGAATCCGAGAAGTGGGGTCCTCCCAGGGGAGGAGGTGAGGGTGGGGAGCAGGGAGGGGAATCCTATCCCCTGTATGAGGCCAGTGAGGCCCAGAGAGGGTTAGTGACCAGGCCCCAAACGGGCAAGCCAAGCTCCACAAGCTGCGGCAATTCCACCGTCCCCTTCCACTTTCACTGGACAGGGACCGCGTGGCGCGCATCGGACTGGGCGTGATCCTGAACCTGGCGAAGGAGCGCGAACCCGTAGAGCTGGCGCGGAGCGTGGCAGGCATCTTGGAGCACATGTTCAAGCACTCGGAGGAGACATGCCAGAAGCTGGTGGCGGCCGGCGGCCTGGACGCGGTGCTGTATTGGTGCCGCCGCACGGACCCCGCGCTACTGCGCCACTGCGCGCTGGCGCTGGGCAACTGCGCGCTGCATGGGGGCCAGGCGGTGCAGCGGCGCATGGTGGAGAAGCGCGCAGCCGAGTGGCTCTTCCCGCTCGCCTTCTCCAAGGAGGACGAGCTGCTTCGGCTGCACGCCTGCCTCGCAGTAGCGGTGTTGGCGACTAACAAGGAGGTGGAGCGCGAGGTGGAACGCTCGGGCACGCTGGCGCTAGTGGAGCCGCTTGTGGCCTCGCTGGACCCTGGCCGCTTCGCCCGCTGTCTGGTGGACGCCAGCGACACAAGCCAGGGCCGCGGGCCCGATGACCTGCAGCGCCTTGTGCCGTTGCTCGACTCTAACCGCTTGGAGGCGCAGTGCATCGGGGCTTTCTATCTCTGCGCGGAGGCTGCCATCAAGAGCCTGCAAGGCAAGACCAAGGTGGGTGCAGATGTGGAGTTGGGTGGATCAGGGGTTAGAGAGACTTTGGGAAGGCTTCCCAGAGGAAGTCACATTCAACCGGGTCTTGAAATACACATCAGAATTAGGGGAAGCAAGACAAAGAGGCGGGGGTGGGGAGCCAGTCATTTTGACCTTGAAGGCAAGTCCCAAAGTTTGAACTTGGGTTTGGGGGCAAGAGGAAGACACTAAGAAGTTTTTAAGCAAGGGAGCACTTGTGTTTTACAAAGATCATTCTAGCTGCTGTGTGGAAAGGGGCTTGGCAAGGGTGAGGGTGGAGGCAAGGCAACCTAATAAAAGACTATGTATGACTTGAAGGGGTGGGCGTTGGGAGAAGGGGGAGATAGCGATGCCAGTGGCAGAGAGCAGATTCAAGAGTTGTTTAAGAGATGCAGTTAGCACTTGGTGACTGGGAGAAGGAGAGAGAGGAGCTGAGGATGACTCCTGGCCCTGAACATAGGCAATGAATAAGGTGAACTGGGTGACAGACAAGTGGAAGTGGGGAAGGGGAAGAAAGTGACTTCTGCAGGACATATGGAGTTTGAGATGCTTGAGAGATGCCCAGCTGGGGAGCTTCAGTGGGTAGTTTAGCCTTTTGAGTCTGGAGTCTGGGAAGATGGCTGCTAGAGACAGAGGCTTGGGGCTTGGGACAGGACATCAGTGTGTCAGCCAGATAACCCCCACCAGAGTCCCAAGGGGTCCTCATGTCCAGGATCTAATCTACCAGTGACCTTTGCCCACTGCTTTAATTTGCTGTGTGACCTTGAGCACCTGGCTTCCCCTCTCTGGGCCTCTATCTGGGCCTCATTTTTATCTTGTGGAAAATTCAATAAATTGAACCACAGCAGCAGTTCTTACCCTGGATGTGGGATAATGATAGTTTTAGCACCGAAAGTTTGTGGATTGTACTTTTTGGAAACAGAGTTCTACTATATTGCCTAGGCTGGCATCAAACTCTCAGGCTCCAAGTGATCCTCTCTGCCTCAGCCTCCCAAGTAGCTGGGACTACAAACACGCACCACATCCCCAGCTGGGCTTTGTTTTTAAAATATTACAGGTTGAAGATTCTCCCTACAATGTCACTCTTCTTTGCATTTTTCTGTGGAGCCTTGGAGGTTGGTGATAGCTGGTGCACAGGGATGTCGTGCATACCCCATGGCCCACCTTGTCTGTACCCCAGCTGTCATCGGGGGGTGCTCAAAGGTGTGTATCTTACAGATGATTGTCACCCATCATGTGTTTGCCTACAGATAAAAAGGAGACTGCTGGTTGGATGAGGTGGTTCACGCCTGTAATCCCAGCACTTTGGGAGGCCGAGGCAGGTGGATCACTTGAGGTCAGGAGTTCGAGACCAGCCTGGACAACATGGTGAAACTCTGTCTCTACTAAAAATACAAAAATTAGCTGGGCGTGGTGGCAGGTACCTGTAATCCCAGCTACTCGGGAGGCTGAGGCAAAAGCATCACATGAACCTGTGAGGCAGAGGTTGCAGTGAGCCGGAATCGCACCACTGCACTCTAGCCTGGGCTACAGAGCAAGGCTCCGTCTCAAAAAACAAAAAAAAAAGGAGACTGCTATGTTAGGGGGGTGTCTGGGACCTCTTTCAACATCCAGTGTTCTAGGAACTTCTGATTCTTCTCTCTGCTCTCCAGAGCTGGATCAGGGACGACTTGCTCTATAAGGCAGGTCATTCTGCTTAGGGAGAAGGGTCTTAAAGGAAGTAGGGAGTGAGGACCTCAAGGATTGGATCTGGGAGCAATCAGGATCACCAGCCTGTCACCCCTTTCCCATCGAGGCCAAGTGAGTCCAGTTCAACAAAGACATCTTGAGTCCCACTCTGTGTCCTTCATTGTGTCAGATACAGGGTTCCAGTAGTGACTAACACATGTCCTCAGCTTATACTCCAGTGGAAGTTGCATTGTCAACCAGTGACAGTGGCATATAAGAGTGTGGTATATAAGCCCTCATTGGAGTTGTGGGCCAGGATGTGGGGAAATCAAAGCAGGCTGCATGAAGGAGGTGCTAATCGATTTGGATTCTGGTGGATGAGTAGGATTTCCGTGGATTGGGAGGATTCCCACAAGCAGGCTGGAAGAACTAAGGATTTGGAAACATAGTGGGCCAAGACCCAGAGGTGTGAAAGCCTTGGAATGTGAGTGCATGTGTGTGTGTGTGTGTGTGTGTGTGAAGTGGTAAGTTGGTGGAAGATGAGGTGAACTGGGAGTGATGGGCAGCTGCACTGTGCTCTGCCTAGGGCCATGCTGAGAGCTCAACTTTATTCCAGGGCCTGTAGATGCTATAAGAAGGATATGAAGGAGGGATCTGCCCCTCTGCCCCCAACCCATCCAGAGTCAGGACCTGGTCAAGAATTGAGAGAACTTCAGGAGGGGGAATCCGCAAGACCCCATGACTTAGTGGCTGAAGGCGGAGCCAGGGCAGATGGAGAGACTTTGGGTTGTAAGAAGAGACAAGGAGAGGGACTGGGAACATGTGGGGGCACCTGGAGAGCTGGTGGAACCTAGAGCCCTCTCCCCACTCCCTCCCTAGGTATTCAGCGACATCGGCGCCGTCCAGAGCCTGAAACGCCTGGTTTCCTACTCTACCAATGGCACTAAGTCGGCGCTGGCCAAGCGCGCGCTGCGCCTGCTGGGTGAGGAGGTGCCACGGCCCATCCTGCCCTCCGTGCCCAGCTGGAAGGAGGCCGAGGTCCAGACGTGGCTGCAGCAGATTGGCTTCTCCAAGTACTGCGAGAGCTTCCGGGTACAGTCGTAGGGGGTGCACCTCCCCCAAGTCAGAGCGGGCGCCCTGTGCACAGAGATTGTGTTCCCTCCCGGCCTCGCACTCCTGTGGCACTGGGGTGGCTTTTAGGGGTGGGGAGCCTGTACGCAGCCACCCTTGGGGTCACTCGGCTCTGACCTAGGTCCCATCCGCCTCCTTCACACCATCTCCAGTTCCTTCCCTTGCCTCTTGTGCTCGAGGTGCAAGGGCTAAGTAGCGGAGCCCTTCCTGACACCCGACTCCTCTCCCAGGAGCAGCAGGTGGATGGCGACCTGCTTCTGCGGCTCACGGAGGAGGAACTCCAGACCGACCTGGGCATGAAATCTGGCATCACCCGCAAGAGGTACGGAGCCTCCTGTCCGCCGGACCCCAGCTAGGTCTAAATAAGCGCCCCCTCGGTCCACAGCCCATCTGAGTCTGGACCTCAGCGTCTTCTCCTCCGTGGGGTGCAGGTTCTTTAGGGAGCTCACCGAGCTCAGGACCTTCGCCAACTATTCTACGTGCGACCGTAGCAACCTGGCTGACTGGCTGGGCAGCCTGGACCCGCGCTTCCGCCAGTACACCTACGGCCTGGTCAGCTGCGGCCTGGACCGCTCCCTGCTGCACCGCGTGTCTGAGCAGCAGCTGCTGGAGGATTGCGGCGTCCGCCTGGGCGTGCACCGCGCCCGCATCCTCACAGCAGCCAGAGGTCAGCCCGCCCACCCGGGACCCCGCCCCAGCCCCAGCCCCAGCCACGGCCCTAGAAGGGTGAGGGAAAACACAGGGTAGAGACTTCCAGCCTCACCGTGGATTGATTGAGCACAAACGTGGGTCACACTGGGCTCTGAGGATGTAAAGATGAATACGTTGCACTTTGCCTCAAGAAGCTCCCAATCTTAGGTGGGTAGGCGGTGGGAGGAAGGGAGGTATTAAACAGGCAGACGGCCCCTGCAGAAAGCTACCTAGGTCTCCAGTGGGAGCACAGAGGAAGCCCGGCCCACCCCATCCACCCAGGTCTAGATTTCAAAGAGGACAGGATGCCTCACCATGTCTTGAGAGAGGCACTGGCGGGGAGGGGTGGCAACAGGAAGGGCAGCCCAGGCAGAGGCAGCGGCTGATGGAGAATCCATGCAGTGGGGTATAGGTGGGAAGGGTGTGTGCGTATGTGTGTTATCCTATTGGCCAACAGCTTACAAAATTTGGGTCTAGGGCCGGGCGCGGTGGCTCAAGCCTGTAATCCCAGCACTTTGGGAGGCCGAGACGGGCGGATCACGAGGTCAGGAGTTCGAGACCATCCTGGCTAACACGGTGAAACCCTGTCTCTACTAAAAAATACAAAAAACTAGCCGGGCGAGGTGGTGGGCGCCTGTAGTCCCAGCTACTCGGGAGGCTGAGGCAGGAGAATGGCGTAAAAACCCAGGAGGCGGAGCTTGCAATGAGCTGAGATCCGGCCACTGCACTCCAGCCTGGGCCACACAGCCAGACTCCGTCTCAAAAAAAAAAAAAAAAAAATTTGGGTCTAGAGGTGGTTTAGAGTGAATTCTAGGCCTCTAGCCACCCTCATTATTGGCTAATTTATTTTAAACTTACTAATTTACCACTTAGTTAATCTTTATTGTCAATTACAAGGTACTCTGTTAGATTTTTAAGATATTATCTTATCAGTGTCTACATTGATTCTGTGCAGTGAGCGTTCAGTTTTTAAAATCAACCTTAAAGAACTCTTGAAAGAATAAAAAGAGGAATAAGTGTCCAGTTTGAGGGCCGGGCACTGTGGCTCATGCCTATAATTCTAGCACTTTGTGAGGCCAAGGCAGGCAGATCGCTCAAGTCCAGGAGTTTGAAACCAGCTTGGGCCCGTCTCTACTAAAAGCACAAAAAAATACAAAAAATTAACTGGGTGTTGTGGCGCATACATGTAGTCCCAGCTACTTGGGAGGCTGAGGTGGGAGGATCACCTGAGCCCAGGAAGTTAAGGCTGCAGTGAACTGTGATCAGGTCACTATACTCCAGCCAGCCTGGGCAGCAGGAGTGAGACCCTATCTCAAAAAAGAAAAAAAGTGTCAGTTTGAGGAGTTTTAAAAGACACCTGTGTAACCCCCCCGACCCCCACCATCATCATTAAAGATATAGAATATTTCCATCATGGGTGTTCACTTTAAAGATAATGACAATAACATTTAAAGAATTCAAATACATTTCCCACAGTCATAAAAGTCATTAGATGTCAAAACTGGGACTTGAGCCTGGCCTTTCTGCTTCATAAACAAACAAATGTTGTCTATGAGGGTTGTGTCTAAATATTATAAGAAGATAAATTCTTTTCATTTTATCCATTCATTCAGCAATTACAGACTAAGCACCCACAAGACACAAGGGACTGAGCTTTGACTGCATTCTTATGCTTCAACTAATGCAGGTTGGCTTTTATTATTTTTACATGGCAGCTCCCATTAAAACTTCAAGATTTCATTTTTATTTTAATCAATTAATTAATTAATTTGAGACAAGGTCTCATTCTGTCACCTAGGCTGGAGTGCAGTGGCGCAATCACAACCCACTGAAACCTCAACCTCCTGGGCACGAGCAATTCTCCCACCTCACCTCCCAAGTAGCTGGGACCACAGGCGCGCAACACCACACCCGGCTAATTTTTGTATTTTTTGTAGAGACAGGGTTCCACCATGTTGCCCAGGCTGTTCTCAAACTCCTGGTCTCAAGCAATCCTCCCAACTTAGCCTCCCAAAGTGTTGAGATTACGGGTGTGGGCCACCGCACCCAGCACAAGATTGCATTTTTAAACAACAGGAAAATCCTAGGGCAAAAATAGCTTTAAAAAAATAGTTCGTGTAGTGAGCCATGCATAGTTTTTAAGTGGGAGGAGTGACATGCTCAGATTTGGATTTTAGAAAGATCTTCTGGTAGCTGTGGCAAATGGACTACAATGGGCAATTCTTTTCTTTTCTTTTTTTAGACAGAGTCTCACTCTGTTGCCCAGGCTAAAGTGTGGTGGTGCGTTCTTGGCTCACTGCAACCTCTGCCTCCCAGGTTCAAGTGATTCTCGTGCCTCAGCCTCCCAAGTAGCTGGATTACAGACATGTGCCACCATGCCCGGCTAATTTTTTGTATCTTTTGTGAAGATGGGGGGTCTCACCATATTGGCCAGGCTGGTCTCGAACTCCTGGCCTCGAGTGATCTACCCACCTTGGCACCCCAAAGTGCTGGGATTACAGGTATGGGCCACTGCGCCTGGCCTAGACTGGAAAATTCTAGCTGGGCTTAGGGAGGCCATTGAGGAGGCTGGCACTGGAAACCTGAGCCAGGGAAGGGCCCGGAGGCTGGAGTCCTGGATGTTTAGTAGGTAGAATCCTCAGAATGTGGTGTCTGTGCTGAGCACGGAGCATTGCTCCAGAGGAGCAGAGTGCGGTCTGTTTTATTCACTGCCGAATCTCAAGCACTGAAGTTAGTTCTGGCACGCAGCGAGTGCTTAGGAAGTATTTGTTGAATAAATTAAATGGGAGGCAGGAGTTGAGGCTGATACCCAGGTGTCTGGCTTTGGTGGGAAATAGGGAAGAAGGAATGAGCGGGAGATTTGGAGTGTGTTGAATTTGGAGTGATTGTGGGCAGCTGGCTGTGCAGGTCTGGAGTTCCAGAGAGAGGGCAGGGCTGGAAGTGCATGCATATCAATGTCCCTAGAACGCAGTGCCTGCCTCCTAAGAGTAACCCAACAATAACATGACCCTCCTTCTGTAGGCCCCATTTCTCCTTTTTGGGAGAGGCCACCCTTCCCAGGCTGGGCTGAGAGGGCTGGGTAGAGGGATGATATACCTGATGGTGAGTGATGCGGAGGGGCCACCCTCACCATGCTGCCTGTTGCCCGCTTTAGAAATGCTACACTCCCCGCTGCCCTGTACTGGTGGCAAACCCAGTGGGGACACCCCAGATGTCTTCATCAGCTACCGCCGGAACTCAGGTTCCCAGCTGGCCAGGTGAGGAGGGGCAGGCAGGCAGTGGCAGGGCCTTGAGACAAGGCTGTGGCACTGACACAGGACCTACTTGCAGCCTCCTGAAGGTGCACCTGCAGCTGCACGGCTTCAGTGTCTTCATTGATGTGGAGAAGCTGGAAGCAGGCAAGTTCGAAGACAAACTCATCCAGAGTGTCATGGGTGCTCGCAACTTTGTGCTGGTGCTGTCACCTGGAGCACTGGACAAGTGCATGCAGGACCATGACTGCAAGGATTGGGTGCATAAGGTAGGTGCCCACCTATGCCTCTAAGGTCCCAGCATTGGCCCATGGTCCAGAAGATAGGGTTGTCTTCTAGTCCTTCTTGTCTGCACATCCCAGCACACTTAGCCCTGCAGCACCTCCCTGACCCAGCTGGAAGTCAGGAACCACAGCTCTGACTATAATAGGACTTTAGCAAGCTACAAGGGACAAGAGACTAGGCTTTGGCTCTCTGAGCCTCAGTTTTCTTATCTGCAAAATGGGGTATCTTACCTGTTCCACTCACCCTGTAGAACTGTTGTGAGGATCAGAGAGAGATAAAAATGCTTTGAAAAATAACTTCCAGGCCGGGCGCGGTGGCTCAAGCCTGTAATCCCAGCACTTTGGGAGGCCGAGGCGGGTGGATCACGAGGTCAGGAGATCGAGACTATCCTGGCTAGCATGGTGAAACCCCGTCTCTACTAAAAATACAAAAAACTAGCCGGGCGTGGTGGCGGGCGCCTGTAGTCTCAGCTACTTGGGAGGCTGAGGCGGGAGAATGGCGTGAACCCAGGAGGCGGAGCTTGCAGTGAGCCGAGATCACGCCACTGCACTCCAGCCTGGGAGCACAGCGAGACTCCGTCTCAAAAAAAAAAAAGAAAAATAACTTCCATGAGAGACACGAGAGCATAGCGACAGGCAGAAGGGAATAGTTGAGAGCTCAAAACAGAGTTTGAATCCTGGCTCTGGCCTTGGGCAAGTTACTTAACCCCAATAAGCTTTGTATTTATTACTGGAAAGAGGGTATTATAATAATAGTATCTAACTGTCTAGAACATTGTTATAAGGATTAAAAAAGCTAAAATTTGTGAAGTGCTTAGCAGAATGGCTGGCACATAGTAACTGCTCAATAGTGGTAGCTATTATTATTATTATTAATATAATTATTATAACTACTACCTCTGTTTAATTCATGATTGTATTTACAGTGCCTGACACATTGTAGGAACTTACTGAATACTTATAGAATGGATGGATGGATAGATTCACTTTGCATCTTCAGGTTATTAATCATTAATCTGTCAGTAGGAATTGGAGTTGGGGCTGAGGGATGCAGTAGTCATCTGAGAGACAGGATGAGACAAGCAGTCAGCTCAGAGACAAGAATATGCCCACAGGGCCAGGCACAGTGGTTCACACCTGTAATCCCAGCACTTTGGGAGGCTGAGGCGGGAGGATCACTTGAGGTCCGGGGTTTGAGACCAGCCTGGGAAACACAGTGAAAACTTGTCTCTACTAAAAAAATACAAAAATCAGCCAGGCATGGTGGCACACACCTGTAATCCCAGCTACTTGGGAAACTGAGGCAAGGGACTCACTTGGGCCCAGAAGGCGGAGGTGGCGCCACTGCACTGCAGCTTGGGCAACAGAGTGGGATGCTGTCTCAAAATGACTAGATCGCATACAAGTTGGTGTAAATGCTGAGCCAGGTAAGCAAACCTCTTGCTTGCCACAGGGGTTTGGAGAAGGGAGAGGGCAAAAATATGTCAACGAAAAGAGTCAAACTCTGTAAAATATTTGAAGAGATTTACTCTAAGCCAAATATGAGTGACCATGGCCCATGACATAGCCCTCAGGAGACCTTTAAAACATGTGCCCAAGGTGGTCAGGGCACAGTTTGGTTTTATACATTTTTGGGAGACACGAGACATTAATCAATACATTTAAGATGTACGTTGGTTTGGTTCAGAAAGGCAGGACAGCTCAAAGTGGGGGCTTCCAGGCTTTTGGTAAATTTAAAATTTTTCCGGTTGATAATTAGTTGAGTTTATCTGAAGACCTGGGATCAATAGAAAGGAAATGTTTAGGTTAAGATAAACATTGTGGAGACCAAGTTTTATTTGTGCAGAGGAAGTTCTCAGGGCAGACTTCAGAGGGAGTAGGTTATAAAATGTTTCTTATCGGACTTAAAAGGGTGCCTGGCTCTTTGTGATTATCTCCTGAGTCTGAAAAGAAAAAGAAAAAAATGGGGGGAAGGGGATTCTCTACAGAATGTGGCTTTTTCCCACAAGAGACAAACTTGTGGCGCAATTTCAAGATATGGCAGGGAAATATATTTGGGGTTAAAATATTTTTATTTCCTCCCTTATTATATGATGTTATAGTAGAGTCAGGTTAGAAAGCAGACCACACTATATAGGTTTAAAATTAAAACCCCTCTGGTAAGACTTTATGGTTTGTAGGGCATGACTCCCTAGGCCCCTTAGGTAGGAATTTGGGCAAGATAAAAAAAAAAAATCAGAGTTTAGTCCTCAGAGGACTGGAATAATCAGGGAGGACTTCATGGAGGAAACAGGTCTTGAGAAGAATCTTAAGAGTCTAGATAAGTGGAAGACAAGGCATCCCAGGCCAGGGTAACAGCATGGAATAAAGGTAGGAAGGAGAACAAAGGAAATAGGAATAAAGCAAAGGAATAAAGGTAGGAAGGAGAACAGTGCTGAAAGCCCATATGCATCTTGGGTACTGCTTTCTCCATATCACAGATGAAGAAACCGAGGCTCAGAAAAGTAGAATAATTTTCCCCTGGATGCACTGCTAGTGTAGAAATCAGAAAAGCTAGGCTTCAGATTCCATCTCTCTGACTCCAAAGCTCATAGCTTTCCCAAGATCCACACTGCATTCTATGGCACAGATCTGAGGGGGTGTGAGGGGAGGTGATGGGGTAGGGCTGGATTCAGTCGACATCAGAGATGATTATCTGTATCTCTTCCCAACTCCACATCCAGTGATGTCATGTTGGTAACTTGACATCAGCCATGGTGGCAGTATTTACACCAAGGAAATTGGGAACCACTACAAATCAGAGTTTTGTTTGTTTGGTTGATTGGCTGGTGGGTTTTCTCCCCCCATGAATAGCTAGTTATTATAAAGTTACCAGCACACCATTGGCTGGATAAGAACTATGGAAACCAGGTTAAGGAGTGTTTAAAGGCAGGAGAAGACCTGTGCTTAAAGCACTGGAAAACAAGGAGCCCATGAAGAAGAAGATGCCAGGGCAGTGGGTTTTAGAATGAAGGCTCTGACACTGAAATGCAGTCCACATGGAGTGTGGAGTCAAGCCCCAGAGGCCACATAGGAGGGGCTGAGTACTAGGCCTGGTTTGGGGAGGGGCACTGGGCCAGGTGAGCATCCAGTAAGAACATGGTTGATGACCCACAGCAGGTGGCAGGCAGCGTTTTGAGAGAAAGAGAAGAGTGTCTGTGAGCTCCATGAGACTTCAGACCTTGCCTCGTTCATGTGTGTCCCTGGTGCTTCAAACCATGCATGGTACAAAGGAGGCTCTATGCGATTGCACCAAAAAAAAAAAAAAAGAGAGAGAGAGAAAGAGAGAGAGGTTGTAGAGGAGTTTATAGAACAATTGAATCAATGATTAAGCAGACAAGTGATACTGATGAAGCTGAGATGCCATGCCTGAGAGAGCCATACTTATCTAGTAGATTTACCAGGTTAGAGAACTTGACTCCATTTTTTTTCTTTTTTTTTTTTTTTTCCAGTAGAGATAGGGTTTCACTATGTCACCCAGGCTAGTCTCAAACTCCTGAGCTCAAGTCTGGAGTTCAGTGCTTGCCTCGGCCTCCCAAAGTTCTGGGATTAGAGGCATGAGCCATCATGCCCAGCCAAAGGACTTGACTCTAATTGTTTTCGTTCTCAACCAGCTAGGTGATCCTGAACAAACCATTATCCCTTTCTTTTATTTATTCATTTTTTTTTGAGACAGACTCTCGCACTGTCACCAGGCTAGAGTGCTGTGGCACGATCTCGGCTCACTGCAACCTCCACCTCCCGGGTTCAAGCAATTCCCCTGCCTCAGCCTCCTGAGTAGCTGGGACTACAGGCACACGCCACCATGTCCAGCTAATTTAGATATATATATATTTTAGTAGAGACGGGGTTTCACCATGTTGGCCAGGATGGTCTCGATCTCCTGACCTTGTGATCTGCCTGCCTCGGCCTCCCCAAGTGCCAGGATTACAGGCATGAGCCACCATACCTGGCCGCTATTATCCCTTTCTTGGCCAGCCTCTGAATCTGTGCAATAAACAGTTTGTACTGTCTTTGGTTTTGTATAATTCTGGATGAAACAAATGTCTAAAGATTTCCAAATAAATTGCTGCAGGGTCAGGATTCATTCCAGTGCTCAGCAGAGAGGCAGCAGGGCTTGGTTGAAACAGCCTGGACTTGGACTCTCGAGGCTTGAGTCAGAGGACTGGTCCCTCGTGGGCTGGGCGTACGTGTGGCTTAGGAGGAAATCCCTTCCTCCCTGGGCTTTTTTCTCTCCATCTGTAAAATGGAGAGGCTCCCCAGGAAGCCAGTCAAGGGCAAAGTTACACATGTTCTTTCCCCAGGAAGGCTCCACTTCCCAAGAATGCTTGGCACCCCTTGTCGTCCCAGCAGATGGCAAAGAGGCGGGAAGAGCCTTTGCCTTGGACCAGCCCCAGAGGCGCCGTCATCCCTCTTTGGTTGTTTCTGGTGCTTAATTGCCTCTGGTTTTAAAACTCCTTTCCCTGAAGTCACATTAGTGGGTAATCAATATGGAAAACCACAAGTGAACTGCACTCAAGAAAGTAAAATCCCTTTGGTTCCCTATTGAGAGGAAGAAAAACATTCAATAAGCACTTACGAAACCCCATTAATAGCAAATAATTCCTTAAAACAATTCTTTGGGGTAGGTTTTATTATCCCCACTTTATAGAAGAGGAAATAATAACACCTATTACGTATTAAGCATACACTGTATGCTAAGTGCTGTTCTAATTACTTGCCATGGAATGTTGCGCTTATTCCATGGAAAAATCTATCATTAACTCTGCTTTATATATTAGAAAACAGAGGAACAGATGTGGCGGCCCACGCCTGTGATCCCAACACTTTGGGATGCTAAGGTGGGAGGATCACTTGAAGCCAGGAGTTTGAGACCAGCCTGGGCAACATGGTGAAACCCCATCTCTACTAAAAAATACAAAAAATTAGCCAGACATGGTAGCACACGCCTGTGGTCCCAGCTACTTGGGAGGCTGAGGTGGGAGGCTGGCTTGAGCCCAGGAGGTTGAGGCTGCAGTGAGCCTTGATGGCGCCACTGCCCTCCAGCCTGGGCAACAAAGTGAGATCCTGTTCCCCACTCTCCACCAAAAAAAAAAAAAAAAAAAGAGAGAAAACAGAAACTTTAAGTACCTATTATTTTTGCCTCAGGTCGTAGAGCCTGTGTCAGAGACTCAATGTGAACCCCGATTTGATGATTCCAGAGTGCAGCCCTAACTGCTGTGCTATGTTTTCTCATTCATTCATTCATCCATCCATTAAATATTTAGCAAGGGCTAACTGTAAGGGCTCTGTGAAAGATGCTAAGATATAAAGTCAGTGAAAAATAGATATGATCCCTCCTCATGTCTGGCAGAGAAGACAAATACTGAGTAATTTATCCATTAATTAATTAAAATTTGCAACTATAATATGTTCTGCAGAGCCTATAATAGGAGAACTGATTTGGTCAGGGCAGTGGGAGACAACTGCCCTGTGTAAGAGTTGATTGAGCTCAGATCAGAAAAATGAATGGGCATTATCAAG
Source organism: Papio anubis (assembly GCF_008728515.1). Lineage (NCBI taxonomy): Eukaryota > Metazoa > Chordata > Mammalia > Primates > Cercopithecidae > Papio > Papio anubis. Next base: position 21,374,480 of record NC_044992.1, read on the forward strand.
AGGGAAGGACAAGGAAGCTTATTTTGTGTGACTGGGAGGACAGAGCAGGGGTAGAGTTTGAGAAGTGGACTGTGGCCAACCACATAGGGCCTCACAGGCCACATGAAGGAGTTTGGACTTTATTCTAAGACCATGCAAAGTCTTGAAGAGTTTTAAGTAGGGAGTGACAGGATCTGATTTGTCAGATGTGCATTTTGCAAACATTAGCTACATGAAAGGGCAATGTGGAGAGTGAATTAGAGAAGACAAGGGTGGATGAGGAAAGACCTGGTGGGGGCTTAAAGATAATAGGGATTGGAAGAGGGTGGTAGTGGGGTGGAGGCAGGGAAAAATGGTGGATTTGAGAAATAAATAAGGAGTACAATTGTCAGGGCGCATGATGGATCAACCTGTATGCAGGATTGTGATGTTTTTCTTCTGACACCAAATTGTTTGGGGTTTTTCCCACACTAACCACTAATTCTCCAACTTTCCAACACCAGCTGGGTATCCCACAATTCAATTCAATTCTGAAATGTCAGTCACGAGGCCCAGGTCCCCAGGCTACCACATTTCTGTTTGATTTGGCTACAAATTCAGGGGTTCCATGACACCCCGAGGTTCAACTTGCTAGAATGACTCAGAACTGAGGAAAGCACTTTACTTACTATTAGTTGCTTATTATGTCAACCTTAAATAATGAGATTCAGAAAATAAGACTAAGTATAGAGTTTCTTTGAGTGTAAAGTTTTGAGAATAGCCACCCAGGAAGCATTGACTCCAAAGGAATGGGGTGAGTACTCCAAATTGGAGAAGTTAAGGTTTCACTTCCACAGGCAAAGACAGAGGAATTTTAGCAGGACTCCAACATTTTCCATATAAGACCAGTGCATATGTTACAATGCTTTGATTGGTTATAGATTGCTACATTCCAAGGAAGATGACTTTATTACCCCCTGAGGAGGGGTGGTGATCTGAGTGGGGATCTAAGGGGGTCTTATCTCTGGTGCCATTTGGTCTTCCAAAGTAATTATAGAAAAAAAAAAAAAAATAGGTAGAAGTAAAAAAAAAAAAAAAATAGGTGGAAGTTGCAGCTGCATGCCTCATGACTCAGGCTGCATAGACCAATTCCTGTCAAGGCTCAGAATAATTTAAAGTTCCAAGAGCTTTAGGTTTGATTTAACAAAGCTTGAAGAATAATAATAAATAATATTATTAATCTCAAAATCCTGGGCTCAAGTGATCCTCCTGCCTCAGGCTCCCAAAGTGTTGGGATTACAGGCGTGACCCACCATGCCCAGCTGAATTATTTAATTTCACACTTACAAAGGACACAGCTCAAGAATAGCCAAATGGAAGAGATACATAGGATCTCTATGTGTGGAGGGTAGAGGTGTGGATGCCATGCCTTCTGCCACCTTCCCAGCACCTACACCCATTTATCAACCTGGAGGCTCTTCAAAACCCCTTGTTTAGGGGTTTTTATGGAGGTTCCGTTATGTAGGCATGATTGATTAAATCACTGGCCATTGCTGATTGAACTCAATCTCCAGCACCCCTCTGGAGGCTGGAAGGTGGGGCTGAAAGTTCCAATCCTCTAATCATGCCTTGGTCTCCCTGGTGACCAGCCGCTTCCTGAAGCTATCTAGGCTACCCCCATAGCGCTCCCAGGCCCCCAGTGGGGAATCATCTCTTTAGCATACAAACACTCATCACTCAAGAGATTCCAAGGGTTTTAGGGGCTCTGTGCCAGGAACCCTGGGCAGAGACAAAATATTTATTTTTTATTATACTACGAGGGTTAAGGGAGACATCAAGGTGGACTTCAGGACTGGTATCCTGCCCTGGACCCAGCCTCGGGCTAGTGGCCCTCCCAGCACCTGCCTGGCTACAAGGGTCCCTAAATGGATACAGGAGTATCTTCCTCCTTTCCTTTCTTTCTCCAGGAGATTGTGACTGCTTTAAGCTGTGGCAAGAACATTGTGCCCGTCATTGATGGCTTCGAGTGGCCTGAGCCCCAGGTCCTGCCTGAGGACATGCAGGCTGTGCTTACCTTCAACGGCATTAAGTGAGCCCCGGGGCCCTGGGACCAGGGGGGTAGGGTACAGATCACCATGACAGGCAGTGTGTGGGCGAACAGCTGACTAGCAGCTCCCTCTGCCCAGCTGTCTGACCCACATGGCTCCTGTGCCCACAGGTGGTCCCATGAATACCAGGAGGCCACCATTGAGAAGATCATCCGCTTCCTACAGGGCCGCTCCTCCCGGGACTCATCTGCAGGCTCTGACACCAGTTTGGAGGGTGCTGCACCCATGGGTCCGACCTAACCAGTCGCCAGTTCCCAGCCCTGCTGTGACTTCCACTTCCGTCGTCCTTTCTGGAGGAACAGCTCCTCAAACTGGCCTCCCTGGGCTGAGACAACCTGGGCTCTTCTTAGCAAATGGTTCTCCCTCTCCCTGTCCCCCACCCTCATGGCCCACCTCCAACCCACTTTCCTCAGTATCTGGAGAGGGAAGGGAAGTCAGACTTGGGCTTGGGAGGTTAGAACTCCCCCATGCCCTGGCATTGGGTTGTCTGTCTCTGTCATAGGGAGGGTCCCTGCTCAGTTGTGGAGACATTGGAGTTGGGGTGGGGGTGGTTCTGCATTCCCTTCTGCTCTGATAGCAGCCAGTTTGAGGATGAAGGAAGGCAGCCTCAGACAGGAATTAAGGCAATGCCCAGGCAGGCCTGGGCACTGTATTCTGAGCAAGGGCCTGGGCCCAAGAGCCAGCCAGGGATGAGTGCCATCATGGCTCTTCACTCACACTGTGCCTGGCCCCTGCACTTACAACTTCCTGCCGCTCTGTGGCCTTGCCCTGTAATCACTCAGTGCCCTTAGCCAGCCTGACTAGGTCCCAGATCCCCTACAGCTTCCTTCAGTGTGGTATCTTTTGCCACATCCAGGGCGAGGGTTGAGGTAAATCGGTCCTCCCTCTGACTTCCTTGTCGCTGCAGCCAGCTTTGCTGCACTTGCTGGTGCACAGGAGCCTCCTGTTTGGGCCTGGGTCTGGGCATGGGGAAGCCGTGCCTCAAAGCCCACCTTACCCCATGCCTTGGTGCTGTGCCTCAGGCTCCTTCCTGGTCTGGCCCAGCTGGCTACCCCAGCCCCTCGGCTATCCAGGGCTACCCACCGCTTGCTCAGGGACCAGGCAGCCCCCATGGCAGTAAAAGCAGCCTGGACAGAACCTGCAGCTCTGTGGAAAGAGGCAAAGTCCTGAAAAGGCAAAAGGTTGTCACCTATGGCAGCTTCTCCAACTTTAACATGCATTCAAGTCACCTGGGAATGTTGTTAAAATCAGGAGATCTGGGGTGGGGCCTGAGACTCTGCGTTTCTTACAGATTCCCAGGTGAGCTGATGCTGGTGGTTAAGGGTAGCAAATCTCTAAAGCATGAAGCCCTCACGAATCTTTGCCATTTCCCACACACTCCGCTCCTTGGTCTCCAGTCGTCAGAGCAACTCTACCTGGTATTATCATCCCCATTTTACAGATAATGACCCTGAGGCTCAGAAAGGTTGAAGATAAGCCCAGTTTCCTGTCATTAGTGGCAGCCCCAGATCCAGACCTAGACCTCCTGGCACCCAGTCCACTGGCAGTGGAATTGCTCTCCTGAGAATCATTCTGAGGCTGGGCTATTGCTTCTCGCTTGCTTCAAAGAGTCTAGCAGCGGGGGATAGGATTTTGCAAAAAAAAAAAGCTGACCCAGAGGCCATACTGAAATAACTGAGCAGGAATGTCCCATTGCCCCCTCCTCCACTGGGTTCAGAGGGCAAGAAAGTACCCTCCAATAAACCCAGGCTGCAGGCCACAGGGACTGCTGAAGGCTCTTCCCCAACGAGGGCCGGATGTTGACACCTTAAGGCTGGCTGCGCCCCCAGCCCCACTCTTGGCTGTGCTGGCCAGGCGACTCCTAGCTCTCGGCCACATCATCAGAAAGTCAAAGTTCTCACTCCAGGTTTGGGGCTCCTTCCTTCCACTCCCCTCCCTGCCAGAGTCTGTCTTGGCCAGTCCCAGCCTCGATGCTTTGCTTTTGACCCCACCTGATCTTCCTTTCCTTGTGCAGCGCAAGTGCTCACTGGGGCCAGGGTGAGGGCATGGACATGACAAGCAGGGCAGCCTAGACACTGGCCTCACAGGACAGAGTCAACAACAATACAGTGTCTGAGTGTCTCCAGGGGATGATTTCTGGCTTCTTGTCTCCAATCAGTCCCACTCCCTCCTGAGGTCCCCATGGGCAGTCTTCAGAGAGGTTTCCTGCGTTTTCTTTCTGTTTGGTATACCCTCCACTGCTGTCCACAGCCCTGTGTGGCCTTCTGGTTGACCTCTGCCCGATCTTCTGTCTCTCTGGGGGAATCAGAGTCCAGCATCCAGCCCCAGACGGAACAGCTGAAGTCACAAGCCTCCCCTAAGCCAAGGCCAGTGTGCTCAGAGGTGACTGCCACCCGCACTAGGACAAACACAGCTCAGATCACCAGGTCAAGCACCTAGGCCTGGCTTCTCCTGAGATAGAGGACTCAGAAGTGGCCTTTCCTCCAAAGCCTGCTCAGACACAGGTCTGCAGGGCCAGGGTGTTCTGCCTGGCTGGGCTGCAGCTGCTACCCCTCGGTTGGGGCTGAGTCAGCCAGATCCTCCCCCCACTTCTCCCCAAGGGCCAAGAACTGCTCAGGGACATTAAAGGTCAAAAGTCCAGCCACACCCATTCATCCTTTCCCCAGGCCCATGAAGAGAGGCATCTTATTGTAGAATGTATGAGGAGGTGGGAAAGATCTCAGAGCATCACCTAAGTTTCCTAACTTGTCCATCCAAATGTGATTACCACGATTCAACAATTCGGGGCATCGCTGATCTAGCCCTTCCTAGTGGGGCTTGTTTAAGGTTGCACAGCGAGTCAGTAGAAGCCCTGGCTGGCCCCACTTGGTATCAGTCCACCAAGCAGCTCAGGGCTCCTGCCCAGCCCAGCAGCTTCTGTTGTCTGACATATGGCAGGCAGATTGGCAGCAGGAAAACAGAGGGCCCCAAAGCCCAACGCACCAGAAGGTTTGTTTCAGTTTGCTGAAGCTGATTTATAATGATTGGCACTCTTCAGCCCAGGGAGTGGGTAGGCCATAGCCAAGGATCAATTCCCCAACCACAGTGAAGGCAGCGCTCCTCCTCCGGAGATCACCAAGCCCCTCTCACCTCCCTCCCTCCCTCCTTCCCAAGGCTGGCACTAACCAGGTACCACATTCATTGTTAAGGAGTGGCTGGTGACTGCTACACGTGTCAGGAACCTGCCTGGGACTGTGCAGTTTGGGCTGGAAGGAGAGATGCCAGCCCTTGTGCTGCCTCTGGTCCCTGAAGTGTCACCTCCATCAGGACCTCTCCTCTGGTCTGGGGAGTTATAAGTGATGGATGGCACAAAGGAAGAACTGACTCCTGTCCTGAATAGCTCCCCTGCCACCTGTCCTGCAGTGGGCCTGTGTGGGTTATGATTCTAGATCCTAGTCAGAGGCTGGCTCAGCTATGGATGGGGTGGTGCCTTGGTCTGTCTTGACCACCTCGTCCAAAGAGAGCACTGCCCTTACAAAGGAGCTGCTGGTGCTGCTGTGGGCTGGGCTCCAGCTGTAGACCTTCAGTTGTTCGGTGTTCACTTTGCTCCTCTTGCCCTCTGTCTTCTGGTCCAGGCAGATCAGGGGCTCTGGGGAAACTGCTGGAACTCAGGGTGAGGAACAGCCTTTTCCAGCATCCTGTGAGAGACCAGAGAGAGGGTTTGGATTTCACATGGGGTACCTTCAAGGCCTGTCTGGAGAAGTGATGCAGGATTTACTTGGGTGGGCTGGTCCAGGTAGCTCTCCTGAACCTCCTTCCCCAAGCTGAGAAGCTAAGAGCTGGAGGACAATGTCCAGGGACATGGCTCTGGAAAATAACTTTTCTTTTTTTTTTAAGAGACAGGGTCTTGCTCTGTTGTCCAGGCTAGAGGGCAGTGACACAATCATAGCTGACTGTACCCTTGAACTCCTGGGCTCAAGTGATCCTCCTGCCTCAGCCTCCTTAGTAGCTGGGACTACCGGTGCATACCACCATGCCTGGCTGATTTTTAAAATTTTTTATACAGACAAGGTCTTGCTGTGTTGTCCAGGCTGATCTTGAATTCGTGGACTCAAGTGGTCCTCCTGCCTCAGCCTGCCACAGGATCAGGATTACAGGCAGGAGCCCCCACGCCCAGCCATGAAATATAATTCTTAATATCATACAGGAAAAAGTTCAACTAGCTGACAAAGCTCTCTGGCCTTCCCTTTAACACAGTTCTGTTGCCATAGTTCCATCTATAAAATGGGAATGGAGGGAAATAGGGGAACCGGGAGAGAGAACACAGCCTTGCCAAGTAGCAATGTTAGCCTGATCCTTCCTCCACCTAGCTTGCCACCTTGCCCTTGGAAAATGGCTCCTGGAGGATTAGGCAGCCATGTGCAAGGAGAGGGGCAACCTGGGACAAGACACCCAGAGGGGGAGGATTCCAGGAATGAAGCTACCATTTCTGGTTGGGAGGAGGGCACTTTTATGAGAAAGGGCTCCATTATGAGCATGGGTCAGGGACCTGCATTACCCAATCAGAACGGCCGGGATGAGCAGGAGGCCAGCTCCCAGGAGGAAGGGGAACCCCTTCATAAAGTTCAGAGTGGCTGGGTAGAGTGAGTTGAAGATGCCGGAGGCCGTCAGCATGGCCAGGTTATTCACACAGGCCACAGCAGAAAAGAGAGCACCTGTGAAGAAATAAATACCATACTCCGGAGTCCGAAAGGGCCATGTTCAAATTCTGGCACCACCACCTCAGAGCTGTGTGACCGTAAGCAGTCACTTAACCTGCGTCTCCCCTTCCTCACCAGTAAATCCTGCTACATCATGTACTGTGACGAGGATTCAATAAGGTTGTATGTGGACAGCAGCTGGCACAGAGGGGCTACTAAATAAATGGCTGCTGTTAAATCCACACTAAAAGTACATGTGATCTGACAGAACCCAGCACATGAAAAAAAAAAGTACATGTGATATTGTCTGATGAAAGCCTGATGGAAATGGCTTTTTTCTGGTTTATCCTCTTTGGAATCATCTGTTTGGGATTAACTGCAGGTCTGATCAGTTCCAATATTCATAGCTGTGTCACCACTGAATAGCTTTTTATCCTTTGGGCTCCTGTTCCTCCTTCTGCTAAATAAGGATAATACCTATTTCCTAGATTGTCAGCAACATTAAGTTCACATGGAAATCACCCATCACTGGGCCTGGCCCCCTGGAAGTAGCTAGTTAGTAAGGGCTGTTCTTTTCTCGTGTTTCCCTGACATCTCTGGGCACAAAGAAAGTGCTGGGAAAAAAAGTTTAGGTGAATGAATGAAGGCACATGGATTCTGGGGACACCAGAACCCACAGTGGGCTCTGTATGGCACCAGGGTCTCTGTCATCATCAGATCCTCATTCCAGGACAGATGGAGAAAGATGAATGTTTCCCGACTGGGGCATGAAGACCCAGAGGCTGGAGAAGCTGTTCTGTGTAGATACACCAGGAGAACCCACAGTTTACAAAATGTGCAACAACCCAACAGAGGTTGAGATTAAATTCTGTCACATGTAGAGGGGCCTGTGATGTCATCAAGAGCAAACCACTCACATCACAGATGAAGAAACAGGCCTATGGCAGGGCTCGGACTAAAACCCAGATCCTGAGACCAGCTGCTTTTAAACACAGACGTGAGTTTGCATCCTAGCTCCACCATTTACTGAGTAACCTTGGGTGAGCCGATGTAACCCCCTGGGCCTCTGTTTCTTCATCTGTCAACTGTGGAAAATGAAACCCATTTCACAAGGTTGTTCACTTCTGGGCTTGTACACGCTGACCCCAGAGAAACAGGGAACTCTGGCATCATCACACCCATCTTACAGACGGAAAAGCTGAGGTCTGCAGACAGTAAATCCTCTGCTCTGGTTATCCAGAAAGAACATCATTGTGCTCTGCTGACTGCAAATCCCAACTCTGAGGTTTGAAAATCCAAGGCGGCATGATCCTCTGCCCATCGTGGGCAATTTCACAGAAGTGTGTTTGTCTTGGCCACTTACTTCTCCAGGGTGAGAGGCGGGAAGGCAAGCTGTTCCCCCAGCCATGGCTGCCCATCAGCCCGTTTCGGGCAGCACTGGGCATGAGGAACCAGATACAGGTGGGTCCTGACACTCACCCTGCTCTGTCTCTCTCACCAGCTTGGAGAGTTTAGCCCGGATGACAGGTGTGATGACTAATGACAGGAAGAGCAACCCATATCCTGTGGAGAAATAAACACTCATCAGGGAAATAGGGCTGGGGAGAGGGGTGTCCAAGGGAAAGGCAGCAGATCTCCTATCCATACCCTATATGGGGCTTAGGTTAGACCCAGGAAGAACTTCCTTGATGGTGAGGGTGGGGAGACAGTAGTCAAGGAGGAAGGGAGACTGCCCTTGTCTGGGCATGGCCACCGTCTAGCTCTCATGAATGCTAATTCCCACTGATTGCTTTCTTGTCTGAACCTCTTGTGGTCACAGCAGACATCACCCATTCATTTGGCACTTAGTAGGGATATGGCAGGGCACAGAAAACAAGCATGAACTTTGGAGTCAGCCCTGAATTCAAAACCTGATGCCATTACATACTATCTGTGTGGCCTGGGGTACTTAACCTCTCTGAGCCTGACTCCGTGTATGAGGAAGATAATAAGGCCTTCATCACAGGATGGTTCTGAGTCATAGGAGGCTGAATAATGGTGCCCAGTGGCATCAGGTTCATAGCCCTGGAACCTGTAAATACTACCGTATTTGGAAAATGGGTCTATGCAGGTGTGATGAAGTTAAGCCTCCTGAGAGAGTGGGGTTATCCTGGATTAGCAGGTTGGGCCCTAAATGCCATCACACATCTTTATAAGAGGAAAGCAGATGGAGATTTGGCACCAACAGAATGGAGAAGGCACAAAGAGGAGGAGAGGCCATGTGAGCACAGAGGCAGAGACTGGTGATGGCCACCCCAAGCCAAGGAATGCCAGCAGCCCCAGAAGCTGAAAGAAAAGAGAAACACGTTCTCTCCTGGCGCCTTGCAAGGGAGCACTGCCTGCTGACTCCTTCCGTTCAGCCCAGTGGTACTGACTTTGGACTTCTGGCCTCCAGAACTGTGAGAGAATATATTTCTGTTGTGTTAAGCCCCCAAGTTTGTGGTATTTCATTACAGCAATCTCAGGGAACCAATACATAAGGTAAAAAGGTAACATCTATGAAGAGTACGGCATAGGGACACAGCAAATGTGAGTTCCTTTTCCCTTTGCATTCAGTTACTTACAGGCTTCCTGTTTTCTTTATAACCATTTCTCTCCCTGTGTGATTGTTGACTCCTCAGCAAAACTGCAAACTCCTACAGGACAGTGGATCCTCCAAAGAAGGTATACGATGAGGCACCCAAGGCCCCTACCAGTGTCAAGCCCCTCAAATCCCACTCTGTTGAGACCTCCCCCTGACCCAGAGCAATGACAGCATCTTCATCATCTTTGCCTCCCCCAGGGCCATCAGCAGGAGGGAAAGGCTGCCTTCTGCTTAATTGTCAGACAGGCAGTTGAGTTAAGAAATCTGTGATTATTGTATTGTTGACTATACACAGCACGTTTTAGGGCTCTATCAAAATAAATCTGTCCCTTTAAAAAAAGTTAACTAAAGCTGGGCACGGTGGCTTATGCCTGTAATCCCAACACTTTGGGAGGCTAAGACAGGCAGATCCTTGAGCTCAGGAGTTAGAGACCAGGACTGGGCAACATGATGAGGATCTCATCTCTATAAAAAAATACAAAAATTAGCAAGGTGTGGTAATGTGCGCCAGTGGTACCAGCTACTAGAGAGGCCAGGTTGGGAGAATCACTTGGGCCCAGGGGATGAGGTTGCAGTGAGCCATGATCATGCCACTGCACTCTAGCCTGGGTGACAAAGTGAGACCCTGTCTCTAAATAAATCAATCAAATAAAAATTTTAAAAAGTTAACTTCCCCATTGACTGGCCTGTTGACCCTCTCCTACCAAAAAAAGAAAGGGAGGAAGTAAGGAGGGAAAGGACAAGGAGGAAGAGGAGAAGAGGAACTGAAACAGGAATTTCTTATCTGTGGTCTGAGAAGACAGGTTTTTTAAAAACCCAAAGAAGCTGACCAAGGGTATTTGATTCTTATCAGAGAAGTGAGTACCAAGGCATTAATGGCATGGACTTTGTTTAAGAACATATGAATAGGCTGTGGGAGGCCAAGGGGTAAAGCAATTAGTGTATGAGCCACACTTTTGTCTTTTGCTCTAGATTACTAACAATATTAATGGTTGATAACGGTGGATTAATTACTTTAGCTACTGAAGGTCTGTATTTTCCATGTATCAAAGATGGCATTTTTGAGGGATTTCTTAGTTGTCTGTCCTCCGGTGCAGGCATAACAATGTTTCCAAAGACACAGGAATGAACCACATCTGGGGACAGTGAGTGGCTGGCCCCCGGTTCTTACCCAGTGCCTCTGGGACAAGCTGTCCCTGAGCCCACACACTTTACCTGTGAACATGAGAGGCGTGATGGTGGCAAAGGCAAAGACCATCATCCCCAGGATGTTGAAGGCCAGGCCGATCTCAGCCACCCAGGCATCGGCCAGGCAGTGCTGCAGGAGCTTCAGGACCAGCAGGCTGGTGAGGTAGGGGAGATGCTGAGCTGCAGAACCATAGCCGATTAGTTTGGAGTCCCAGCAGAGGGGTGTGCTCAGTTCATACAGGGTCAAGATGTCCTGGGCCCCAAAGTGCACAGTGATCACCACGAAGATGGCCAGTGAGTACAGGGCTAAATGCTTCCTGGACTTCTCTGGGGCTGGAGCCACATAGAGCTGGACAATGGATCGGTGGTGACGGAAGGTGAAGAGCCGGGTGGACTTTGGCTCCTTTAAGGTCTCACCAAAGCAGAAAGCTGCATAGAGTGTCATGGCTATCAGCAAGGCTAAGGCCAGCCAGAAGGGGTTGGCATAACCCTGGGCCCGGAGCCAGTGGCCCCCGAGGAGGCTTGCCAGCATCCCAGCCACCCCGATGCTGGCTTCCAGCAGGGCCATCCGGAAGGTGCGGCTGCGGCTGGAGCTGACATCTGCCACGGACGCAAAGCTAGCCGCCAGAAGGCCACCGAAGTCGCCGAGGAGGGCACAAAGGATGCGACCCAACACGAAGTAGCCGACGTGGAGCTGTAGCTGCACCACAAAGACGGACACTAGGGCCTGGAGCAGCAGGCCCAGCGAGGCCAGCACTAGCAGCGGGCGGCGGCCCACACCGTCGCTCCAAGCTCCCAGCAGGGTGGACGAGAAGAGCCCCACCAGGAAGCCGCCCACGTTCATGTAGAGGGTCCAGTGGGAAGTAAGGGTCTCCACTTCCTGTAGGGGCACAATGACCAGGGTGCGGTTCCTCACTCTGGGTTGCCCAATCCCCAAATCCTCGCCATCCCGGGAGCTACAGGGATGAGGACTTTCTTTGGAGCCCTAAACCTCAGAGAATCTTAGCACAACTTTCAGAATCTGCCAGTGAAGAGGGGGAAGGACATGGACCAAGGCCCCATTCCCTTTCCTTTCCCCCGCTTTTGTTAACCTGCAAGGCCAGGCTTTAGCTCAACTTTTCGCATTCCCCACGCTGAGGTTCTGGGTCAGGCCGCTTTGCTCTGATCCCGCCCACCATCCAAAATGCACCCTCCCTCCAGTTACCCGCTACTACCATTATGCAGGCCCCACCCCTCCGCTGCCGCCACGCTCCAGCCCAGGGCCTTCTCCCTGCCAGGCTCCTCGCCGCCCCGCTACCTGCATGGTGGGGTCCGCGCTGCGGTTGCTGCAGCCCCCCCTTTGGCGGGTGCCATTGTAGCCGAGGTCGGCACTGAAGCGGTGCCACAGATACTGCGTGGTGAGCGGGCCCTGCAGGACCAAGGCAAAGTTGGCCAGGAAGACCAGCGGCTCTACCGGGCCCCGGCACAGCACAGCAGCCGCGGGACGGGCGCGGGGCTTGTCCGGGGGACTCGCGCTCCCCTCCATGTGTGTGCGCAGCGGGGCTGTCGCCAGGCGGCCGGCGGGGCGCGCGCGCGACTGGCTGCCTGGGACTGGCGACGTGTGGCGCGGGGCTTGCGCTCTCTGCGCCTGCGCCCGGCGTCCCTCCTTAAATGTCCGGCGGGGAGGGGCCTGGGACCTGAGGCCACTGGACTCTCGCGGGGGTGCACCTGGCTGGGCGTGGGCCGGCGAGGGCCCCGGCACCCCCAGCCCGCGGGATGACCTCACCTGTGAAGTGTGCATAGACAGCGCCCTGCAGCCCTCCCTCCCGGCCCAGACACACCACAAATAACAAGAATATCAATAATTAACATGTATTGACCACTTACTATGTGCTGAGCACGGTATTAAACCCTTTTTGTGCGTTGGTCTCCCGATAACTCTACAGGCTAGCCAATATTAACCTTCGCTATCTACCGATGAGGAAACCAGGTCATCGGGTACTCAAGGCAGAGCTGGAAGTGCACATGACTCCTGATGCTGCTGATGTTCTGCGCTGTAACAGAGAGGCATCTGGAGAGGATCCGAGTGCGGCTGAACCCAGCTGCCTGGATTGGAACACCTAGGCTCTGCCACTACCTTGGGCATGCCACTTACCACCCGAGCCTGTTTTTTCATCTGTAAAATGAAGTTGCTAACAAAACTTGTCTCGAAAAGTTGTGGAAAAACAGTGTCTGGTATATTCAAAGTGCTCTTACTGGTATTAACAGACTGTCACGTCTGGGAGTGGTGACTCACAGCTGTAATCCCAGCACTTTGAGAGGCTGAGGCTCAGGGATCACTTGAGCTCAGGAGTTCGAGACCAACCTGGGCAACATGGTAAAACCCTGTCTCTACAAAAAATACACAAAAATTAGCCGGGAGTAGTAGCGGATGCCTGTAGTCCCAGCTACTCGGGAGGCTGAGGTGGGAGGATCGATTGAGCCCAGGAGGCAGAGGTTGCAGTGAGCTGAGATCTGAGATCTCGCCACTGCACTCCAGCCTGGGTGACAGAGCAAGACCCTGTCTCAAAAAATATAAAAATAAAAATAAAATAAAATAAAATAAAAACTGTCACTTGCTCCATTCCTGCCCTAGGATCTTTTCCTGAGAAACTAGTCTTGTTTCTGGGGTAAGGCAGGGCCTAGCTCTGCAGTTCCCTTAGAGGAGAAGATGGAGGAGGGCCTGGGAGGCCCTTGGGTGTGAACGTATGCTCCTGGGTGGCTCCCATTATAGGAATTAGGCCAGAAGGCAGTCACCTGCTCTGCTGCTGAGGTCAGACCCTGTCTGGGCCTCTGTTTTATTGCCTGTAAAAAGGAACAGCATTACTTGCCTTACTCCCCTATCTTTCATTCATTCACCTCATTTACTGAGTGCCCCTTACGTGCCAGGCACTGTGCTGGGGGACTCCAGGACCACAACAGTAAAGGAAATAGACAAAGCCCTCACCAGGCCCATTAGTTTCTAGAATGGTGGGAGAGGGAAAATAATCAAAGAATCCTACTAATTGATATAAAATTCCAACCGTGGAAAATAGTTTCGAACTCCAAGGGTGCTAATTCAGGGGCTGGGGGTGGGAGGAGCAGAACCACGAAAGGCCACCTTCCCTGAGAACAGAGCAGCTGAGTGGTTTTCTGGAGGCAGGTCCTGACAGGCCTGATTCTTTGGAGGATGGATGGCTGCATTTCTGGCCACTGTAACTGTGCCTGGGCTTGTTGGAGCTTGTTAGCTACCCCACCTCCCGTGAGCCAGGAGTCTGAGACTCAGGATAAGTAGGTGCTGGCTAGATACTAGCCAACTGAATAACCTCCCCCTGCAAGCTGCCCCCCACCTGTGGTCCCCTAGAGAGAGGAAATTCCACATTAAACATTCAAGCCTCTAGATTGGCTCCCCTCTACTCCCACTACTTCCAACTCCTCCCTACCACTTACACAAAAGTTTGGCCCAGTTAGGTCAGCTGCAGTGAGGGAGGGGTACTTGGCTAAATCCTTGGAATCATTTCTTAGAGAAAGAACTAAGACTAGGAGAGGCCAAGGTCCCTCATCAGGGAATGGGACAGGGTGTGGCTCACCCAGAGCCAGAGCCTGCAGTACCCACTAGGGTAGAGGTCTTTTCTAACTCCTTGAAAACAACTGCAATCAGGTCACTGGCCTGCTCAAAACCATCCTGTGCTTTCCATTTCACTCAGTGACAGCCAAGTCCTTTTGAGGGCCCTAAGGCCAACTACCTCTTCTCTGTCCCTCTTCCCTGCTCTGTCCTCCTCACTCCCTGTGCTCCAGCCTTGCTGGCCTCCTGCCTTAGGGCCCTTACACTTGCCGTTCCTTCTACCTAGAATGCTCTTCTCCTAGATATCCACCTGGTCAGCTCCCTCACTTCCTTCAAGTCTCTGCTAAAATGTCACCTGACCCTCCTATATAAGCAACTTCCCTCCTTTCTTGTCTCCTGGCACTCCTTAATCCTTTATCCCGTTTCATTTTTTTCCTTAGTATTTATCATCATCTGAATTATAACTTTCTAGTTTCTGTTAGGCAGGAATCTAGACCCAACATGGCGGCGTTACCCGGCGTAGCAGGCCTTTTGTTAAAGACTCCCTTCACAATTGTACACACCCACAGACTTACATGTGTCAGAGTTCCGGCTGGGCAGTCACACTCCCCCATGACCTGCAGCTCACCTGCATTCCACAAGTTCGTAAACAGCAGTTTCGGTTGACAGTTTCCAAAGACCCCTTCCTCATGACCCTTACTCAACTCCTGCCCTAGTAGTTTCAAGACCCCCAGGCCCTGTTTGCACAACCAGCTTCCCTACCTCTCAGGCTATAAGAAGCCCCTACACTCCTCCCTCAGCGTGACTTCCTTGGCCCACGCCTTTGGACCCAGGAACCTCGCCCGCAAGCCCTAATAAAAGGCTATTCTTACTGCCATTTGCCTTGTGTCTTCGTTCCCGGTTCGGCTCCAGCCTCAGTTTACCTTTACAGTTTCTTTGTTGTCTATCTCTCTTTACTAGAGGCTGTCATGCACGTCCGTGTGAAGAGACCACCAAACAGGCTTTGTGTGAGCAATAAAGCTTTTTAATCACCTGGGTGCAAGCAGGCTGAGTCCGAAAAGAGATTCAGCAAAGGGAGATAAGTGTGGGGCCGTTTTATAGGATTTGGGTAGGTAAAGGAAAATTACAGTCAAAGGGGGGTTGTTCTCTGGCGGGCAGGAGTGGGTGTCACAAGGTGCTCAGTGGGGGAGCTTTTTGAGCCAGGATGAGCCAGGAAAAGGAATTTCACAAGATAATATCATCGGTTAAGGCAAGGACCGGCCATTTTCACTTCTTTTGTGGTGGAATGTCATCAGTTAAGGCGAGGCAGGGCATTTGCACTTCTTTTGTGATTCTTCAGTTACTTCAGGCCAGATGGGCCTATATGTGCAAGTCACAGCGGATGCGATGGCTTGGCTTGGGCTCAGAGGCCTGACATTCCTGTCTTCTTATATTAATAAGAAAAATAAAACAAAATAGTGTTGAAGTGTTGGGGCGGCGAAAATTTTTTGGTGGTGTGGAGAGAGAATGGGCGCTGTTTCTCAGGGCTGCTTCAAGCGGGATTAGGGGCGACGTGGGAACCTAGAGTGGGAGAGATTAAGCTGAAGGAAGATTTTGTGGTAAGGAGTGATATTGTGGGGTCGTTAGAAGAAAGATTTGTCATATTGAATGACATACAAAACGGCCTGGATCCGGTTTTGTATGAATTGAAAAACTAAACGGAAGACACAAGGTAAGAGAAGGAGAAAAAACAGGTATTGAAGGACTAAGAATTGGGAGGACTCTAGGACATCTAATTAGAGAGTGCCCAAGGAGGTTCAGCATAGCCTTGCCAGCAAAGATTATTTATTTACTTTAAGAGGGAATTTAGAGTGGTGGTTTGGGATAGCACTAGGAGATATCAACTGTGATGGCTTGGAGAAACAGTGTAAACCGGCAGTGTGAACATGAGCAGGGCATTTATGAGTAGTTGAGAATAGGTGAATAGGAGTATGACTAGACAGAAGACAGTAGGGATGAAAGTTTTTGGGGTGCAGTCTAAGTTGGTCTCGTGTCTGGAATGAGACTGGGACCTAAGTGAGTGTCCACACAGGAGCTCAAATGGGCTGGAACCTGTAGCATTCCGAGGACAGGCCTGAATTCTGAGAAAGGAGAGTGGTAAAAGTATTGTCTAGTCCTTCTTAAGTTGGTGACTGAGCTTGGTGAGGTGTGTTTTTAAAAGACTATTAGTCTGTTCTACCTTTCCTGAAGATTGAGGACGGTAAAGGATATAAAGGTTTCACTGAATACTAAGAGCCTGAGAAACTTATCAGACTGTATAAAGGTAGGAAGGCCAAACCGAGGAATTATGTCTGAAATGACCGCAGTGGCCTTCTCAGACCCCATGGGAAAGGCCTCTACCCATTCAGTGAAAGTGTCTACCCAGACTAAGAGATATTTTAGTTTTCTGACTCGGGGCATGTGAGTAAAGTCAATTTGCCAGTCCTGGGCAGGGGCAAATCCCCGAGCTTGATGTGTAGGAAAGGGAGGGGGCCTGAACAATCCCTGAGGGGTAGTAGAATAGCAGATGGAACACTGAGAAGTGATCTCCTTGAGGATAGATTTCTAGGATGGAAAGGAAATGAGAGGTTCTAAGAGACCTTCTAGTGGCTTGTAACTTAGATGGAAGAGGTTATGAAATGACGACAGAATAGAATGGGCCTGTGAGGCTGGAAGGAGATATTTTCCTTGGTCAAAGAACCATTTGCCATGTGTGGGAAGAGATTGATAGGTGGAAGTTTCAGCGGGGGAGTAGGTGGAAGCGGCCAATGTGAAGGAGGAAAACTGCCTTGAGGGATAGAAGTTGGAATGCTAGCTGCTTTTTTAGCTAACTTATCAGCATAAGCATTCTCCTGAGCATTGGTTGGGTGAAGAAAATAGATTTTGGAAGTTATGAGAACTGTAGAGAGTTGAGCACAGTTTGTGATTTTTAGGACCTCTAACAGTATTAAAGCAGTGGCAGCCGCTGCGTGCAGACATGAGGGCTCAGCTAAAACAGTAACGTCATTTGGACAGAAAGGCTTTAGGACGCGGTCCCAGCTTTTGTGTAAGAATTCTGACCGCACTAACCATGCCTAGGAAGGAAAGGAGTTGTTTTGTAGAAGGGATTAGGGTT
This sequence comes from Papio anubis, assembly GCF_008728515.1. Lineage (NCBI taxonomy): Eukaryota > Metazoa > Chordata > Mammalia > Primates > Cercopithecidae > Papio > Papio anubis. The sequence goes on from NC_044992.1 coordinate 21,391,731, forward strand.
TGGGAGATTAGCCAGACACGATCAGCAGGGAGAGTAAGTGTGTATTTATGAGAATTATGCCGAGATAGGTAACAGATGAGGAAGAAATTTGGGCTTGACTAAAGTAATGGGGGCTGTCCGTGAGGCCTTGCAGCAGTACAGCCTAGGTAATTTGCTGAGCCTGATGGGTGTCAGGGTCAGTCTAAGTGAAGGCGAAGAGAGGCTGGGATGAAGGATGTGAAGGAATAGAAAAGATAGTATGTTTGAGATCCAGAACAGAATAATGGGTTGTGGAGGGAGGTACTGAGGATAGGAGAGAATATGGGTTTGGCACTATGGGGTGGATAGGCAAGACAGTTTGGTTGATAAGGTGCAGATCTTGAACTAACATGTAAGCCTTGTCCGTTTTAGGACAGGTAAAATGGGGGAATTGTAAGGGGAGTTTACAGGCTTTAAAAGGCCATGCTGTAGCAAGCAAGTGATAACAGACTTTAATCCTTTTAAAGCGTGCTACGGGGTGGGATATTGGCGTTGAGTGGGGTGGGGTAAGGGTGATTGGGTTTAATGAGATGGTAAGGGGTGCATGATCAGTTGCCAAGGAGAGGTATCCTATACTTGTGGGTTAAGGTGGGGAGAGATACAAGAGGAGGATGCGAAGGAGGCTTTGAACTGGGGGAAAAGGCAGCAATGAGGTGTGGCTGTAGCCTAGGAATAGTCAGGGAAGCAGATAATTTAGTTAAAATGTCTTGACCTAATAAGGGAGTTGGGCAGGTGGAGATAACTAAAAAGGAGTGGATGAAAGAATGTTGTCCAAGTTGGCACCAGAGTGGGGAGTTTTAAGAGGTTTAGCAGCCTGGCCGTCAATACCCACAACAGTTATGGAGGCAAGGAAAACAGGCCCTTGAAAAGAAGGTAATGTGGAGTGAGTAGCCTCCGTATTGATTAAGAAGGGGACAGAGGTGCCTGCCACTGTAAGAGTTACCCAAAGCGTCTGTGATGGTCCAGGAGGCTTCCGAGGCGATGGGGCAGCATCAATCTTCAGCCGCTAAGCCGAGAAGGTCTGGAAAGGAGCCAGTCAGAGAGCCTTGGGCCAGAGCTCCAGGGGCTCTGGGAGTGGCTGCCGGGCGAGTTGGACAGTCCGATTTCCGGTGGGGTCCTGCACTGATGGGACACGGCTTAGGAGGAATCCCGGGCTACGGGCATTCCTTGGCCCAGTGGCCAGATTTCCGGCACTTGTAGCAAGCTCCTGGGGGACAAGGTTCTGGAGGAACCCCTGGCAGCTGAGCTTCAGGCATTCGGAGTTGTGTGCTGGAGATGTGGCTGGGGTTTGTCTCACAGTGGAGGCAAAGAATTGCAACTCAGAAATAAGTTGCTACTTGGCTGCCTCTACTCTATTATTGCACACCTTGAAGGCGAGATTCATTAAGTTCTGTTGTGGGGTTTGAGGGCCAGAATTTAATTTGGGGGGTTTATTTAATGTCAGGAGCAGATTGGGTAATAAAATAAAATGCATATTAAGAATAAGACGGCTTTCTGACCTTTCAGGGTCTAGGGCTGAAAAGCGTCTCAGGGTTGCTGCTAAACAGGCCATGAACTGGGCGAAAGTTTTTCATATTTGATGAAAAAGAGCCTAAATGCTAACTGATTTGGAAGAAGTCAGATAAGGAAAAAGGTACATTAACCTTGACTATGCCTTTTGCTCTAGCCAATTTTTTAAGAGGAAATTGCTGGGCAGGTAGGGGAGGCCTAGTCTTGGAACTAAACTGTAAGCCAGACTGGGTGTGAGGAGGGGAGGTGATAAAAGGATTACAGGGTGGGGGAACAGAGGCTGAGGAAAATTGGGACCTAGCTTGGCCTGGCGAGGAGGGGAGAGGTCGGATTGGTCTGTAGAAAAGGAAGATTAGAAAGACTCAACAACGCTTGGGGTTGGGACTGAGGGGACAGGCAGGAGGGAAAGAAGGAAGATTTGGGATGAGTTGCATTGGGAACAGAGACTGAGGAGGGACCAATGTGTAAAAGAATGCCTGGACGTCAGGCACCTCAGACCGTTTGCCCATTTTACGACAAGAATTATTTAGATCTTGTAGGATGGAAAAATCGAAAGTGCCATTTTCTGGCTATTTGGAACTACTGTCGAGTTTGTATTGGAGTCAAGCGGCATTGTAGAAGAAAATAAGGTATTTAGGTTTTAGATCAGGTGTGAGTTGAAGAGGTTTTAAGTTCTTGAGAACACAGGCTACAGAAAAGAAGGAAGAATGGAGGGTGGAAGGTTGCCCATGGTGAAGGAGGCAAGCCCAGAGAGAAGAGAGAGTAGAGACACAGAGAGAAGGAGTTCGGGGGTTCTTGCCCTCCAGAAAAGCAGGAAAGGGATTGGGGAGCAGAAATAAGGTATTGGGGTGCAAAAATAAGAGATCGGGGCACAAAAATAAAAGGGGGTGCAAAAATAAGAGGGGGCACAAAAATAAAAGGTCGGGGTTCTTGCCCCTCCCCCCAGAAAAGCAGAGCTTGCCGCTAAGGGTGAAGGACCAAGGCAGGCGTCCCTGCGGCGTGGTCAGATACCTCTGAAACGTGGGTGAGTAATCAGAGAGGCGACCCTGCAATGATTAAACACCAAGGGAAGGCTGCCTTCCCCAGTCAGTGACCGGTGCCGGAGTTTTGGGTCCACAGACAAAGCGTGTCTCCTTTGTCTCTACCAGAAAATGAAAGGAATTGAAATTAAGAGAAGGGAGAGATTGAAGGGTGGCGCCAAGATTGAAAGGAGAAAGAAGTCGAGTGATAGTGAGAGAGGTTGGAGGAGAAAGTAAAAAGAGGCCGCTTACCCGATTTAATATTGGTGAGATGTTCCTTGGACTGGTTGGTCTGAGGACTAGAGGTCGTAGGTGGATCTTTCTCACGGAGCAAAGAGCAGGAGGACAGGGGATTGATCTCCCAAGGGAGATCCCCTGATCTGAGTCACGGCACCAGAATGTCATGCGTGTCCGTGTGAAGAGACCACCAAACAGGCTTTGTGTGAGCAATAAAACTTTTTAATTACCTGGGTGCAGGTGGGTTGAGTCCTTCCCAAAAGAGAGTCATCGAAGGGAGATAAGGGTGGGGCTGTTTTATAGGATTTGGGTAGGGAAAGGAAAATTACAGTCAAAGGGGGGTTGTTCTCTGGCGGGCACGAGTGGGGGGTCACAAGGTGCTCAGTGGGGGAGCTTTTTGAGCCAGGATGAGCCAGGAAAAGGAATTTCACAAGATAATATCATCACTTAAGGCAAGGACCGGCCATTTTCACTTCTTTTGTGGTGGAATGTCATCGGTTAAGGCAGGGCAGGGCATTTGCACTTCTTTTGTGATTTTTTAGTTACTTCAGGCCAGATGGGCGTATATGTGCAAGTCACAGGGGATGCGATGGCTTGGCTTGGGCTCAGAAGCCTGACAGAGGTCATGATGGCAGGGACTTTGTTTTCATCAGTACCATATCCCCAGCACCTAGAATAGTGCCTGGCATGTGGTAGATGCTCAAAAGACGATCATTGAATGAACTCCTCTCAGTCTCAAGGAGAGGAGATTCCGCAGTTGGAGCCCCAGAGCATGTAGCCATACTGAGCCGCACTGTGGAGTCCAGAGCCCAAGAATCTACACTTAGAAGGAAGCTGAGAAAACACATCTCCACCCATCCAACCATTTAAAAGACAAGGAAACTGAGGTCCAGAGGGACCTCAGAGAGAGCTAAAAAGTCCTGCCTGTCAAATTTCTACAGGAAAGAAGAAGCTATCACAAAGGAAAAGATCTGTAGACTTATTTCCATCAGAACATAAAGCCTTAATTCAAAGGCAAATGATGAACAAAGTAGAACAAAATCTTTCTTTTAAAATATGGCCGGGCGCAGTGGCTCACGCCTGTAATCCCAGCACTTTGGGAGGCCAAGGCAGGTGGATCACCTGAGGTCAAGAGTTCGAGACCAGCCTCAACATGAAGAAGCCCCATCTCTACTAAAAATACAAAATTAGCCAGGCGTGGTGGTACATTCCTGTAATCCCAGCTACTCGGGAGGCTAAGGCAGGAGAATTGCTTGAACCCGGCAGGTAGAGGTTGTGGTGAGCTGAGATAGAGCCATTGCCTTCCAGCCTGGGCAACAAAAGCGAAACTCCATCTCAAAAAATAAAATAAAATAAGACAAAGGGTTACTATTTTAACTATATGTGATAATAACCTGAAGATCCCTCCCTCAGTAAACAGATGAAAACTAAGCACTGAGAGGTTGTAACATAGAACATGCATGTGAGACACACAAATGAGCTCTTCTCTAGCTTCCAAATAGTGAGAAAAACACTGTGCCTTTGATCTTGTTCTTTGCAGCCAACACATTAGCAATGATTTTGTTTAAAATGAGAATGCTCAAAGCTGGTAAGGCTACAGTGAAACAAACACTGCTGAAGGAGTGTGAATACACCCTTTCAGGAAAAAATTTGGTAGCCTTTAATCAAGACCCTTGAAGTCTCTAATTCTAAATGTAAGTCTCTATCCAAAGGAAATACTCTCAAGTACAGAAAAAAAGCCTTTTGTGCTAAGATATTCTCCATAAAGTTATATTGACAAGAGTAAAAAAAAAAAAAAAAAAAAAAAAGATAAACAACTTAGGTGTCCAACAGTAGCGAAATGGCTGAGTAAATTATAGTCTATCCACTCCATGAATATGAGCCATTAAAATGATATGTTCAAAGAGATTATAATAATACAGAAAACTGCTTACATAATAATTTGTATGTAGAAAAAACAGAGAGCTTGTTTATGTGGTTGGTCATAGGCATAGGAAAGAATTGCACTGAGTAAAGACTGGAAACCATGGCACCAATGTATTAACAGAAGTTCTCTCTGCGTGGTAGGGTTAGGGACGATTTTCTTTTCTTCTGTTTAAAATGTTTTCAACCCTTCTGATATAAACAAATATAAACATATGTTTTAATCATGGAAAATGTAAAAATTTTAAAAATCTGATGATACTCCTCTCCTTGAAATGTATTCTGGCTTGATTGTCAAACATCAGCTTCATGCTCCTTGGTGTTCTGGAGACATCACTAGGAGCTGACTTTTATTGAACCAGGCAGCACCGTACTGAGGGCATTATATACATTATCTTACTGAATCCTGACTACAACCTTATGAGATAGGTATTCCAATTTTTTTTTTTTTTTTTTTTTGAGATGGAGTTTCCCTCTTGTTGCCCAGTCTGGAGTGCAATGGCATGATCTTAGCTCACTGCAATTTCTGCCTCCCGGGTTCAAGCGATTCTCCTGCCTCAGCCTCCCGAGTAGCTGGGATTACAGGCATGTGCTGGGACACCTGGCTAATTTTGTATTTTTAGTAGAGACAGAGTTTCACCATGTTGGTCAGGATGGTGTTGAACTCCTGACCTCAAGTGATCCACCCACCTCGGCCTCCCAAAGTGCTGGGATTACAGGTGTGAGCTACCAAGCCCAGCCAGGTATTACTATTGTACAGATGATGTAACTACAGCTTAGAGAGATGAAGGGAAATGGTTTTTCTCACTCTGGGTACAGGTTTTCTTTTCCTTACACCTACCTGTTCTAGTGCTTTCTGTTATCCTAAGCCTTAGTATGTGTTAGTCTCTTTGCCAGTAATACCCTCCCTACTTTGGCGGCCTATTCAGCTATTTTTCATCCTTCAAAACCCACCTCTGTGTCTCACTTCTAGACAGAATTAGTCATTGGCTAATATGTACTTCCACAATACTGGGTTCATACATTTAACCCTGGTTTTAAACTTCACCTGGTTACAAACATGTGTTCCCAGGTTTGTCTCCTTTTAACCCCTACCCATGTCCTGCCTCCAGACTTGAGGGCAGAGAAAATTTTTTTCACCTCTGTATTCCCTATCCCTGGGCTTGACATGCAATAAGATAAAATGTTAAATAACTTTGATGACGTACATCAACTCCAGTCAATTGAGTGCATCCATCTGGATTGCTGCATTGAGATGGGCTGTTTTTCCAGCTTGGTGGGAAGGAGTCCTGTGATCCATTCTTGACGTCTGCAATGGGCTTGGGAGTGGTAAGTAACGGCACTGAAAACTGTGTTGTCCAACCCCAGGATATGTGCTCAGTAAGTTTTGAGACGCTTTGGGGAAGTGCCTGGAAGTCATAAGGGTTTCTTTGCTCCCCGTTGGATAATGCCTATGAGAGGCTGTCTATATAACCACTGTGAGAGAGAAGATTGCAACATGGATTCTTCATCCAAACGGCAGCCTTATCACAGCCTCCACCCAAAATCTATGCCTCATTTTTGCAAGAAGCCACTTACAGCTTCCGAAGAGCTCTTCATGATTTTAGATACTGAGAGGAAGGAAGGAGACAGCATGAGAGAAAAGCTATTTTCCTTTTTGAAATGTTGCTTCTCACATAGCAACCCTAAAAGTCTAAGCAGCATCCTTGTCACAACTAAGGGTGTTCACAGCACCGAGTAGAAGCTGCAACTATGTCCCCGTCACTGTGAGACTTTGACCAAGTCCCTTTCTGGCCTCAATTTTCTCGTCAATGAAATAATTTCTGGGCCTCTGTCTCCTTGTCTGTGAAAAATGAAGTAATAATAGCTACCTACGGGATAGATGTTTGGGTCAAATGAGAAAATATGTATGGCCATGAGCTTTATGTGGCTGTGTCCAGGTGCCAGAGATGATGACTGCTGTTGAACTGAGCTTGAAGGTAGGAGGGATTTCACCAGACAGAAATGAGGCTGTCCTAGGTGAGAAGAGTTGGGCCGTACAGAGGAATGCTACCCAGAATTCAGAGAAGTGCAGGGCTGAAGGTGCATTAAAGTACGTAAAGATGTCATTACTGCATGGGGGAGATTTCCCAAAACACCTTCTGTCTTTGGCCTCCTGCCCTTGGTTTCATTTTAAACACTTCCCTTTTGATACAGCCTTCACATCTATCCATCTATTCATTTAGCATCTATTGCCTGCCAGGCCCACTGCTAGGTGCTGAGATTACAGACAAGAATTTACATAATTCCTTCCTTCTATGAGTCCTCAGGTTAGTGGGAAGCAGCACAACAAATCTCAAATAACAATAATAAAAGCATGCAGTAGGATGAATAATTTCAGAAAGAAGGTGTGTGTGTGTGTCATCAAGAGAAAGTCAAAGGATTAACAGAGGAGCTGAATTTTGAAGCATGAGATGGTAAAAAGGAGTCTCCAGGACAGCAGAGAGAAGACATGATAAAGCATTTTCTGTACAGTGGGAAAGGCAAGTTCTGAGAGACAGTAAGGACACCTATTGTGTTGGGGGTACTGAAGTCATCATAGGACACCCTGAAGGCAATTGAGCCAAGGCCTCATGTTCACAAAGGATTTCAATTTTAGACGTTCAGTCCTAGAGACTCACTCCTTAGATTGATCTTTGTCTTTTAGTTGGAGTGTTTAGTCCAGTTACATTTAATGTCATTATTGATATAGTTGTGATTAAGTCTACCATCTTGCTAAATCTTTTCTTTTTATTTAATTTTTTTTTTTTTTTTTTTTTTGAGATGGTGTCTCACTATGTTTCCCAGGGTGGTCTTGACCTCCTGGCCTCACGGAATCATCCCACCTCAGCCTCTCAAAGTGCTAGGATTATAGGCATGAACCAGCACACCCAACCTTGCCAAATCCTTTTTACTTTTCCTACCTGTTTTGTTTCTTTACTTCTCCTCTCTTATCTTTTGGGTGAATTATATTATTTCATTTCTGCCTTCTTCCCTGCTGTCAAGGATTATAGCCCCTTAAGTCTTGCCTGTATTAACTCCCCACCAATGCTTTCAAAGAAAGAAGAGCATACTTCACACAGTTTTGGCTGGGTGTGGTGGCTCACACCTGTAATTCCAGCACTTTGGGAGGCCAAGGCAGGCAGATCACTTGAGGCCAGGAGTTTGAGACCAGCCTGGCCAATATGGTGAAATATTGTCTCTATTAAAAATACAAAAATTAACCAGGCTTGGTGGCCCGTGACTGTAGTCCCAGCTATTTTGGAGGCTGAGGCAGGAGAATTGCTTGAATCCAGTAGGCAGACATTGCAGTGAGCCGAGATCATGCCACTGCACTCCAGTCTGGGCAACAGAGTAAGACTCTGTCTCAAAAAAAAAAAAAAAAAGTCACACGGTTTTAGCAGGTGTCCCAATTTCTATATTTCTCCATGAATATATTTACTCATGGAGACCCATGGGGCAAGAAAATATATATGTGTATGTATAAATACATATTTATATATTAATTCTGTAATTATGCTATGACTAATACAATTAAGTAGCATCATATTGTGTGTTACAATGTGTTAATTTATTAAACATAAATATTTAATAAAATATGCTATGAAAACCTGTCTTGGCAAGTCTTTATTTTTAGTTTCTCTGGATTCTCAAATAAGAAAATTGGCCCGGGTCTCTTGATCTCTGGGAGACCCTGCAGGAGCGCCTCCTGGCTGATACAGTTTGGGGGTGACATAGAGGGTAATGTCTAGGGATTCCATTTGGTCTCAGGAAGGATATCTTCTGGTCAGGCCTTCCCTCCAGTCCCAGGCTCAGAAGCCCAGCTGTGAAGCCCTGGAGCACCTGGCTTTTTTTTAGTGCACCAGAGAACTAAACTCAAGCAAGACAGGGGTGCAAATCAGAAGGCCGTTTTCTAACACGGGGTATCTATTCATAGGCTGTAATGGCCACATCGTTTATCTAGGGCTGCCTATTCCCAGTGCCAGGGAAATAGAAATTGGAAGTAGGGATCAGGAAGGTGCTAGGTGAGGCACAAATCAGAGCCGAGGGACAGAGGACGGTTTGGGGTAGGGAGAGCAGGCACAAGGGAAGCCACTGCTGAGAACTGCCGTCTAGGAACTGAAGTGTTGTGGCGCTTCCTTGGTGATGTTCCTGTACCTTACTTTTCTATGCTGACCATGTACACATGCATTCTTTTTGTAGGTCTGTCAATAGTACTGATCAGTAATAGTTGGTTTTTAGTTAGGGAACTGCTGTGTGCCAGCCACTTTACATACATGATCTCTTATCCTCATTATAATTCAGTGAGGTAAGTATTGTGATTCCTGCTTTATAGATGAGGAATTAGGTTATGTGGCTCGCCCAGAGACACACAGCTAAAGGGTAGCAGAGCTGATATTCACCCCATGTCTGTCTGACTCCAAAGCCTCCACACTTTGTACTCTCAATAGTTCACAGACATGTGACCCGAGGGTTGGATATGGCCCACAGATGTGTTTTGTTTGATTCACACTTGTTTTCTTTTTTTTTTTTTTTTTTTTGAGACGGAGTCTCGCTCTGTCGCCCAGGCTAGAGTGCAGTGGCGCGATCTCGGCTCACTGCAAGCTCCACCTCCCGGGTTCACGCCATTCTCCCGCCTCAGCCTCCAAGTAGCTGGGACTACAGGCGCCCGCCACCACGCCCGGCTAGTTTTTTTGTATTTTTAGTAGAGACGGGGTTTCACCATGTTAGCCAGGATGGTCTCGATCTCCTGACCTCGTGATCTGCCCATTTCGGCCTCCCAAAGTGCTGGGATTACAGGCTTGAGCCACACACTTGTTCTCAAAAAAATAATCAGCGCACATCATGTATTTTAAATTTTGAATTAGTTGCCAACATCTAACAATTGAGAGATTCATGTGAAAAATCCAGGTTTTCACATTCCTTTGAAAATTCAGAAATGATGGCAACATTCACATCAGGCAATACCTTGCTGAAGTTGGGAAGGGACTGTCCCCTCCCTTTAGCTGGGGGATATGTTCTCCACTTCACCACTCGCCCACTACCCACCTCCACTCATAGAGGATGCCTGGTCCTATAGGCTGTTGAGCTTGCAGCCCCTTTCCTGTGCTGTGCTGCTGCCTGGGAAGAGGATCCCAGGTTTCTCATAGGGCGTGGACCAACGCTTTCTGAACATAAAGCAATGGAATCACTAAGACACGACACCAAGCTACTATTCAAAGCATCTGAAAAGCATTCTGTTTTCTCCCATTTTAGGCTTATTTAATTAGTGATAAGAAACACCTTAGTGGCCAGCCCACCACAGTCTGGTACTGCTATATTTTACAGCCATGAGGAGACAGTGTGAGGCTGAAGAAGTCAAGAAGTTGGCAGGGGCCAGGTGATGCCTCTAAGGAGTTCAGTTGGTTGGGTTTTTTTTGTTTTTGTTTTGTTTTGTTTTGAGATGGAGTCTCTCTATGTCACCCAGGCCGGAGTGCAGTGGTGTGATCTCAGCTCACCGCAACTTCTGCTTCCCGGGTTCAAGCGATTTTCCTGCCTCAGTCTCCCAAGTAGCTGGAACTACGGGCACACACCACCACACCCAGCTAATTTTTGTATTTTTAGTAAAGACAGGGTTTCACCATGTTGACCAGGCTGGTCTCGAACTCCGGACCTCAAGTGATCCACCCGCCTTGGCCTCTCAAAGTGCGGGGATTACAGGCGTGAGCCACCGTGCCTCACCCTCAGGAGTTCAATTTGGATCTTACTGAGATTGAGGTGCCTGTGTGATGTCCTGGTGGAGGGGTCTCCAAAGGGCAGCTGTACCCAGCGCTAACAAGGATGGGCAGTGCTGGGAGTCATTGGCATATGTGTGATAGAGCCTGGGAGTAGCAGACCATCCTGAGAGGATGTGACAAGGGACAGAGAGCCTAGGCAGGAGTCAGTGAAGAGCACAACCATTTCAGGATGAATGGAGGAAGTTGGAGCAGACAGAGAGGAAGAAGAGAAGAAGCAGAAAGGAGCATTAAGCCAAAAGGAGAAAATTGCAGATGAGAGTGGTGGCATGCCAGGTACTATAGAAAGAGAGGTCTAGGGAAACGTTGACAATTGAAACTCAACAGTACTCACTCCAGAAGCTTCAGCAGATGATATTTAAAAAAAAAAAAAAAAAAAAAAGGAAAAAAATAGAAGTCAGATCACAATGGGTTAAGTCAGGATCAATTGTACATTTAATACTGAGGAATGAAGCAAAGGTGCCTCTTGATAAGGTCATCCTTAGAGACTCCAACAAGCAAGATGCAACACATTCCGTGGTGACAGTAGCTCTTCTCTCAAAGGTGGAACTGGGGTGCATTAGGGACAGGCAGGCCTAATCTCTATGGCCAATGCAATCTCAGGGAACCATATCTGAGGCTGAAACCCAGTCAGGGGTAGTGAGAAGGCAAAAGGTGCAACCCTGCCCAGCCCTATCTGGTTAGGTGGATGACAGCAGCAGACGCACTCCCCAGGTATTAACCTGTCCAGGTAGCCAGCTACCCTCCATGGGCCCAGAATTGACTTTTTTATGCTTAACTCCAATGCTCCTAAGTCCCCTGTGGGAGGCTAAACTGGAACAGCCTCACAGCCCCCTGCCTCACTTGAGGCTGCCCTGTGGTGCCTTCTCCATTTTAGCTTTTCTTTTTTGTTGCCATTTGTTTGTTTGTTTGTTTGTTTGTTTTCCCCAAGACAGAGTTTTGCTCTGTCGCCCAGGCTGGAGTGCAATGGCATGATCTCGGCTCACTGCAACCTCCACCTCCTGGGTTCAAGCGATTCTTCTGCCTCAGCCTCCCAAGTAGCTGGGATTACAGGTGCATGCCACCACACCTGGCTAACTTTTTGTATTTTTAGTAGAGATAGGGTTTCATCATGTTGGCCAGGCTGGTCTCAAACTCCTGACCTTGTAATCTGCCCACCTCGGCCTCCCAAAGTGCTGGGATTACAGGCATGAGCCACCACACCCAGCTCACTTTAGCTTTTCTATGTAGTTATTTTGACATTTGGCTGACATTTGCCCTTATTTCATGAGACTGAGTGGAAAAAAGAAGAATGCTGGGGCTGAATCTAGTGCTGATATCTTTCAGGTAAAGATGGGAAGTCAATTGTGTTTGCGGCCATACCACTGTTACTCTCTAACCCTGTGCTTCCTCTAGCTCGCCGAGCTCCAGCCCAAGGAGAAGGAGGTAAGTAAGGAGTACTCCATAGAAGGATAAGAGAGTGAATAAGGAGGTCTCTATACCGTGGCTGATACACAGCCAATTGCCTGAAATTGACCTGTGATAAAGTACCCAGGGAGTTACTGACTACAAAAGCCGCTTGCAAGAGTGCGCCCTGTACTGCAGAGATGAAGAAACCCTATCCTTACAGGCTTGCCACTGTGGCACTCCCTGAACGTAGACATGCTCAGAAGTCCACCCAACTCTGATTGCAAACTTCCCTTCCAATGTCTGGTGTGAAAAGTTGCTCAGGACTTTAAAACAGATCTGTGCTGGCCGGGCACGGTGGGCTCACGTGCCCACAGGCACGTGCACCATTACAGGTAGCTGTAATCCCAGCACTTTGGGTGGATCACTTGAGGCCAGGAGTTCAAGACCAGCCTGGCCAACATGGTGAAACCACATCACAACAAACAAACAAACAAACAAAAAACAGATCTGTGCTTCCAGAGTGCAGCTATTGGTGTTTCGCAGAAGGGAAGTGAGGCCTGTCTGGTTGGCCTTTTGAAGACACCAAGTTGTGTGCAACCCATGAAAAATGTGTAACAACTATGCCAAAAGACATCCAGCTAACACACGCCTACATGGAGAATGTGCTTAAGAATTCACTATGATGGGAAAGACTTCATTCTCAAAATATTTTTCTCTTCTTGCTATTATTGGTAATTCTGAATATTAGATTTTTTTCCCCCCACAGGGGAAGTATATGATTGAGAGTGGAAAAATAAGGGAGATAAATCAAGTATTGGCCGTTTTCCCATTTTCATCTGTGTATGAATTTTTAGTACAAATGCGGGGAGGTAAAGCATCAATGCAAGTCAAAATGTTCCAGCGAACAAGCTTCAGCAGTACAACTTTATCATAATTATAAATAAACCTGTTGGCCAGGCACAGTGGCTCATGCCTATAATCTTAACGCTTTGGGAGGCTGGCGTGGGAGGATAGCTTGAGCCCAGGAGTTCGAGAGCAGTCTGGGCAACATGGTGAAACTCTGTCTTTACAAAAAAATATAAAATTAGCTGGGCATGGTGGTTTATGCCTGTAGTCCCAGCTACTCGGGAGGCTGAGGCAAGAGAATCACTTGAGCCCGTGAGGTGGAGGTTGCAGTGAGCCAAGATCGCACCACTGCACTCCAGCCTGGGCAACAGAGTGAGATTCCACCTCAAAAATAAAAATAAAAATAAATAATAATTAATAAATAAAAACTAATTAATTAAATATGAAGAAATGGGAATGTGAAATCTCTAACATGGTGAATTAAGGATTTTTTAAAAGTCCACCTGAACACACACAACACACAAGTCACCTCAGGACTATTGGTGTGAACTAGAACAGAGATGAACACCAACATAGGATTCTTCTAGAAGCCCTAATTCTCTACCTTGTTTGCAGTGGTAGTTTGCTGCTGCCAGTGTCTGGTCTTCCTTTCCCAGCCTTGTACCTTGTCCCTCTCCCTCCAGAGTCTTTTTTTTTCCCAGCTTGTAGTGCAGTGGTACAATCTCGGCTCACTGCAAGTTCCGCCTCCCGGGTTCACGCCTTTCTCCTGCCTCAGCCTCCCGAGTAGCTGGGACTACAGGTGCCCACCATCACGCCCAGCTAGTTTTTTTGTATTTTTAGTAGAGATAGGGTTTCACCGTGTTAGCCAGGATGGTGTTGATCTCCTGACCTCGTGATCCACCCACCTTGACCTCCCAAAGTGCTGGGATTACAGGCGTGAGCCACCGCACCTGGCCCAGAGTCTCTCTTTTTTTTTTTTTTTTTTTTTGAGATGGAGTCTCGCTCTGTCGCCCAGGCTGGAGTGCAGTGGCTCGATCCCTGCTCACTGCAACCTCCACCTCCCAGATTCAAGCAATTCTCCTGCCTCAGCCTCCCGAGTAGCTGGGATTACAGATGCCTGCCACCACGCCTGGCTAATTTTTATATTTTTAGTAGAAACTAGGTTTCACCATATTGGTTAGGCTGCCCTCAAACTCCTGACCTTGTGATCTGCCCACCTTGGCCTCCCAAAGTGCTGGGATTATGGGCATGAGCCACTGCTCCCGGTCCTAGAGTCTCTTACAGTGCTTCCCCCCCCCTTTTATTGTTTCTTTTCTTTTTCTTTTTCTTTTTTTTCTTTCTTTTTTTGAGACAGGGCCTCACTCTGTCAACCAGGCTTGAGCCATCTTGGCTCACTGCAACCTCCGCCTTCCAGGTTCGAACAATTCTCCTGCCTCAGCCTCCCAAGTAGCTGGAATTACAGGCGCCTGCCACCACACACGGCGAATTTTTGTATTTTTAGTAGAGACAGGGCTTCACCATATTGGCCAGCCTAGTGATGCGCCTGCCTCGGCCTCCCAAAGTGCTGGAATTACAGGTGTGAGTCACTGTGCCCGGCCTCTTACAGTGTCTTCATGGCCTAATGAAGTATAAACATGTGGATTGCGCATCCTCAGAGAGAGGAAGATGGACCTCTCATAAAAGCACATTATGGCCAGGTGCAGTGGCTCATACCTGTAGTCCCAGCTAATTGGGAGGCAGAGGTGGAAGGATCACTTGAGGCCAGGAGTTCAAGACCAGCCTGGGCAAAAAAGCAAGACTTCATCTCTAATTTAAAAAAGAAAAAGTTAGCCAAGCATAGTGGTATGTGCCTGTAGTTCCAGCTACTCAGGAGGTTGAGATGGGAGGATCACTTGAGCCCGGGGAAGTGAAGTTGAGGCCACAGTGAGCCATGATCACGCCACTACACTTCAGCCTGAGTGGCAGAGAGACCCTGCTTCCAAAAAAAAAAAAAAGCGAGGAGCGTCTCCGTCCGGCCGCCCTGTAGTCTGGGAAGTGGGGAGCGCCTCTGCCTGGCCGTCCCGCTATCTAGCGCCTCTGCTTGGCTGCCCTACCCTCTGGGAAATGAGGAGTGCCCCTCCCTGGCCTGGCCACCCAACAGTCTGGGAAGGGAGGAGCGCCTGGGCTTCTGCTGTACAACCCTCCAAGTGTGAAGTGGCAGCCTTGTGTGTGGTCTTTCTGCCCTCCCCAAGTTTGTATTTTCGACATTAAAGTTTACTTTTAAATTAGAAAAGAAAAAGTTCACTATGTCAGACGCTCTAAAAATGAACAACAGTGAACAAATACCCTGTCCTCCTTTTTCTTTTTGAATGTGTGTATCTGAATCTCCTTTCCAATATCTACTTTACCTGTTTGCTATAATTTTCTTTGTTTTCAAAATGTATATTTGAATCTCTTTTTAAATGTTTATTTTCTTTACTTTACTTCCTCTGTTTTCAAAACATAGACTTGAATCACTCTCCAGTTGTATAAGAATGTTAATTATGAGTGCAAGGATCACTCACGATCTCCCCTGGGGATCCTAGAGGTTGTGTGGCGAGAGCGGGCTGATCCCTATGAATTAAAGAGAACCATAAAAATGGATGTGAGCAGTTATCCAGCTTCTGGATAGTGGTATATCCTCTCACTTTCCCCTGTATACATATTTTTAGGAAACTGCAAGTCATATTACAAAAATAAAAAAATTAACAACCAAGAAATATAAGTGACCCAAATGCAACAAGAATAATAACAGTAGCTAATGGTTAATGAGCATGTATGGACTAAGCATTGAAATATCTCGACTTATCCTTATGAAACTTTACATTCCCTATTTATAGAGGGGATACGGAGGCTTACAGAGATTGAGGGACTTATCAAGGGTCCTGTGGCTAATTAAAAGTCAAAGACAGAACTGGAACCCTAGTCAGTCTGCATGGAAAGCTAGACTTCTTGCTCCTGCCCTTTGCTGCCTCCCAGGCACGGAGAGCTGATGGACAGCCAGCCCATTACTGAATCCCTTCTCAAGCAAAGAAAGCTGCGTTCACTTTCCTCTTGAAAATTTTCAAGTCACTAAAACTCATCAACACCCACATCACAGTCTCCTACTCATCAATCGTCTACAAAATTCCTGCTGAAAAATCAGCATCAGGGTCTGAGCGCAGTGGCTCATACCTGTAATCCCAGGGTTTTGGGAGGCCGAGGTGGGAGGATCCCTTGAGCCCAAGAGTCCAAGGCTGCAGTGAGCTATGATCATGCCACTGCATTGTAGCCCAGGTGACAGAGTGAGACCGTCTCTAAAAAAAAAGTTTTTAAATCAACATCAGCAAGTCCTTGTTCCCAACCTGAAAATAAATTTCTTCTGTGTCCCAAGATGAGAAAATGAGAATTGAGTGATAAGAAACTACCCTAGAAACTTAAACTTTTATTGTTGCTACTGTTTACTCCATCTTTAACTTTTATTTATTTGTTTCGTTTTGTTTTGAGAGAGAGTCTCACTCTGTTGCCTAGGCTGAAGTGCAGTGGCACGATCTCAGCTCACTGCAACCTCCACCTCTTGGATTTAAGCAATTCTCCTGCCTCAGCCTCCCCAGTAACTGGGACTACAGGTGCGTGCCACCACGCCTGGCTAATTTTTAAAATATTTTTAGTAGAGGTGGGGTTTCACCACGTTGGCCAGGCTGGTCTCAAACTCCTGACCTCAAATGATCCACCCACCTCAGCCTCCCAAAGTGCTGGGATTACAGACGTGAACCACCGCGCCCGGCCTACCTTTTATGGTTATTAAAAATTTTAGGCCAGGCTCATTGGCTCAAATCTGTAATCCCAGGACTTTGGGAAGCTGAGGTGGGCAGATCACTTGAGCCAAGGAGTTCGAGACCAGTCTGAGCAACATGGTGAAACCTTGTCTCTACAAAAAAATACAAAACAATTAGCTGGGTGTGGTGGCTCGCCCCTGTAATCCCAGCAATTTGGGAGGCTGATGTGGGAGCATCGTTTGAGCCCAAGAGTTCTAGGTTGCAGTGAGCCGTGATTGTGCCACTGCACTCCAGCCTGAGCAACAGATCTAGACTCTGCCTCAAAAAAAAAAAAAAAAAAATCAAACATATGCAAAATAGAGTCATGCAATGAGCCGTCATATACTCATCACTTATGTTCAACAGTTATCAAAATATTGCTACAGATTCATCTATTTTTCCCTTTGCTCAAGTATTTTAAGGCATTCCAAATGTCATGGTACAGTGTCATTTCACTGCTACATACTTTAGCATGCATCTCTAAAATATTAATGTATAGACATTTTCTTACATAAACGCAGTGCTGTTACCACACCTTAAAAGTTAACAATTCTTTGACACTATCTGATACTGGGTACTCAGTAACTGTTTCAACAGAACATCTTTTTATGACTAGTGTATTTGAATTAGACTTCAAACAAGTCCATGCATTGCATTCTAAGAGCACTTTAAGGCTCTTCAATCTCGTGCTGTCTCTCTCTTTTTTTTCTTTTTGAGATGGAGTTTTGCTCCGTCACCCAGGCTAGAGTGAAGTGGCGCGATCTCAGCTCACTGCAACCTCCACCTTCCGAGTTCAAGTGATTCTCTTGCCGCAGCCTCCTGAGTAGCTGGGATTATAGGTGTGCGCCACCATGCCCAGCTAATTTTTGTATTTTTAATTAAGTTAAATTTTTTTTTCTGAGATGGAATCTCACTCTGTTGCCCAGGCTGGAGTGCAGTGGTGGATCTCGGCTCCTACAACTTCTGCCTCCTGGATTCAAGCAATTCTCCTGCCTCAATCTCCTGAGTAGGTGGGATTATAGGTGAGTGCCACCATGCCCAGCTGATTTTTTTGTATTTTCAGTAGAGACAGGGTTTTGCTATGTTGGTCTGACTGGTCTCGAACTCCTGGCCTCAAGTGACCCACCTGCCTCAGCCTCCCAAAGTGCTGGGATTACAGGCATGAGCTACCGCACCTGGCCCCTGTTTGCTTTTTAAAACAACATTGGCTTGTTATAGAAATAATCTGAAGATTTACTAAAAAATCATGTGCACGTTGAATAATACTTAGTGTAAAAACTACTCATGAAATTTATATTATAAATAGGGATTTTATAGCATTTTTGAGCTCTAAGAGTGGATTCCATCATAGGATATGTAAATCTATTGCTCAACTTTTGTATCCTTGACTTCCACAGTATATAAAAATTAAAGCACTGCTCGTAGTAGAAAAATGTATCGACCAGAGTGGCCCGAAATAGGAGGCATCTGGGAAATGGAGATCAAAGGGAAAGAAAGAACTTGATAGTTCATTCTAGGGTAAATTACCTGGAATGGAATTTACTATTCCCGGTGATTTGCATGCAGTCAGGCAGACACGAGCTTTCACTTCTACAGGCACCTCGGATACAATAGCAGGCAAGACAGTCCTTGTGAGCAAGTTGCTCAAAGTTTTCATAAATATCCTTATAGACTCCCCGGCCACCCACCCGCACATCTTCATTTTTCTTCTCCTTTGGTGACCTCTGATGACCTTCTGGCCTCCAGGGCACTTGATGGACTGGCAGGTGTATGCAGGTCCCTGGGAAGATCTATTCAACTTTTTAAAGTTTGATTCCCACCGACACGTTGGTGTTCGGACCTGTCGGGCAGTCCCTTATGAGTTTGATTACTGTGTCTCAGCCTCTGAAACCCAAACACAGTCTAGCTGTCCTGACAAAGTAGCATTTGGGGGCCTAGACCTGGGTGTCCAAGGTTCTGCTGCCATAGACAGAATGGCTTTTTTACAAGACTAGTCACTCCCTCCACCCCACAAACTCTACCAAAACATCTTAACCTTGTGAATGAGGCCTTCTGTGTCTTCTTCTCTGCCTCCCCTCACCCTTATTCTACTACCTCAATAGCTTTTTCATTGTCCTCATCCCTGTCCCCACTGTCACTTCACCATCCCAGACCCCCCTTGGACTATTCCAACTAACCCCTAACTTGCCTCATATATTCTATTTTATTTGTTTTTTTAACAGAGTCTTGCTCTGTTGCCCAGGCATGCACTGGCATGATATTGGCATGCCCAGGCGTGCACTGGCATGCACTGATGCGATATGCAATGGCATGATCTTGGCTGTCTGCAACCTACGCCTCCCAGGTTTAAGTGATTCTCATGCCTCAGCTTCCCGAGTAGCTGGGATTACAGGCATGTGCCACCAAACCCAGCTAATTTTTTGTATTTTTGGTAGAGACGGGATTTCACTGTGTTAGCCAGGCTGGTCCCAAACTCCTGACCTCAAGTGATCCACCCACTTCGGCCTCCCAAAATGCTGAGATTACAGATGTCAGCCACCGCACCTGGTCTTGTCTCATATATTCTAGACTTGCTCTGCTTCCAAATATTTCTCCATGGTAATCTATTAAAATGCATCTCATTTTCTTAGTCCACTACTTAAAAACCTTCAATCGTTCCCTTGGCATGATATCTGAGGCTCTTTCCAGTCTGGTGCCAGCTCCCTCACACTTTGTCCCCACTCCATGCCAGACACTATGCCCACTGCCCAATTAGTGCCAGGGCCTGCTACTGCCCCCGCCTAGAAGGCCCCATGCCCACGCCACCTGCCTGTTTGCTGGAGAAACTCTTTCTTACTCAACCTTCTAGACTCACCTTGGATACTCCCTGCTCCCAGAAGCCTGTTCCCCGTCTGGAGCAGGCACTGACACAGAGTCCTGTACTTCCCCCATCGGAGTACTAGACTCTTACTTCTCTGAGGAGAATATGTCTTGCCTCATCTAGCAGTGCCTGTCATGCTATGAATAATACCTGGATGACTGAAAAAGTGATATTTTAAGACAGCATGAGGCTGGGCACAGTGGCTCATGCCTGCAGTCCCAGCACTTTGCGAGGCTGAGGCAGGAGGACCACTTGAGGTCAGGAGTTCAAGACCAGCCTGGCCAACATGGTGAAACCCCATCTCTATTAAAAATACAAACGTTATTCAGGCGTGGTAGTGCACACCTGTAATCCCAGCTACTCAGGATGCTGAGGCAGGAGGATGGCTTGAGCCCAGAAAGTCGAGGCCGTAGTGAGCCGAGATCTTGCCACTGCACTTGAGCCTGGGTGATAAAGCGAAACACGGTCTTAAAAAAAATAAAAAGGAAAAGGAAAAAAGACGGCATGGCTTCTCTGCTCCAGGCTGACCAACTCTGCTCCCTCAACCACCCTTCCTTTGATGGAATTCCCAGATTTCTCTCCATCATGGCCTTTCTTGCAGACATAGCGTGAGCTTCACCTGACTCGTCCAGGTTCTGTGCCCCAATTAATGAAGCCATAACTGGGGAGAAGAGGCCACTCTCACTGCCTTGGTGGCTCCTGCATGTAGTATCGTTCCCGGGACCCTCCAGCTCTCTCCCCGCTCTGCTCCTGCATTCACTTCACCATGTGGCCCACGTGCAGGTGGTTTTGGACCCATTTTCCGGCCTATGCATTTATTCCTTAGATGTCATGTCACCATCTTAGATTTAGGCCGTCTGATTTAGCCCGAACTTAATGTTCTCTACTTGCAAGGAGAATAGCAACAAATTATGGCTGGTTTTTTTTTGTTGTTGTTTTTTGGAGGAATTTCTTTGAATGGTAGCTCTCAGAATACGAAGAATGTTGAACAACCAGGACACAAGTAAGACAGGAAAGAGGATCGTTCTGGGAATCCAGGTAGCAGGAACCAACCAACACATTTTACGGGATGTTGCTATCAGGAGGCATGCACTCTAACCCTGTTCCATCACTCGACCCCAGATGGCAGTTCTGGGAACTAGAGAGGCTGGCCGGCCGTCCTGCATTGCATGCGTGCCCCTTGGCAAGGAGGGAAGCATCCTGACGACAGTTCCTGCAAGGCTACAGCCAGTGGGGCAGGCAGAGTGAAATGCTGCTATCAGAAGGTGAACTGATTGTTATCAGGGGAAAACGTTGATATCCACGCTGACATCTTTATGTCATACCTCGGGCAAATTCTGAAGATGAAGGAAGCCAGGATGGGGAAGATTTAGTGCACCGTGCAGGGTAACTGTGGTCAGGCTCTGGCAGAGTCTGTTCATGATTTGCTTCTGAGCAGCAGGGCCCTGTGGCAGGTAATCCTGAAGGCAGCTGTGCAGCCAGAGTGTGGCTGTCTTATATATTATACAGTATATAACATCCTGTCGGGCAGGGCGCCCTCGGTGGCTCAGTACAGCCACCAGGTGAGTGAGCCACCATGCCTGTCGCTGTCTTAAAATATCACTTTCTCAGTCATCCAGCTATTATTCATAGTGTGACAGGCACCGCTAGATGAGGCAAGACATATTCTCCTCAGAGAAGTAAGAGTCTAGTACTCCGATGGGGGAAGTACAGGGCTCTATGTCAGTGCCTGCTCCGGACGGGGAATGGGCTTCTGGGAGCAGGGAGTATCCAAGGTGAGTCTAGAAGGTTGAGTAAGAAAGAGTTTCTCCAGCAAACAGGCAGGTGGTGTAGGCATAGGACCTTCCAGGCAGGGGCCGTAGCAGGCCCTGGGGCTACATGGGGGGTGGGCATAGTGTTCAGAGCCGACCTCACCTGGGGACAGGCTGGGACTTATGGAGTATACGTGGGTTCAGTGCTCACCACCCCACAGATAATGCCAGGGACCAGGCTTCGGCAGCAAGACGAATTCCAATGTCCACAGCTCGGGAGGCTTCCGTGCTTTTTGCTAACTGGGAACCCCAGCTTGCCTCCCTTTTCCTTCGCTTCTTGGGTCCTCATGGACTTCCTCCAGACCTGGCCCAGGCTGCTCGTTTCCCTCCTGGTGGCCACGCCTGGTACCACAGTGCTCTCCGACACAGGGAAAAAGTCCCCAACCTGCAGATAGGGACCCAGCTATACATATCTGGAAAGTGAGCCAGTATTAAGCAGGCATATTTCCCAAAGACTTGTCATGACACGGATTTGATTTTTGGTGGGTTGACTTACATAATGATGAGTCTTGTAAACTCGAGTCCTGTGAATGAGCAGTTCTATCTAGCAAGCCACGTTCCAAGTCACCTATGTCGAAGCACACCACCAGGACTGCCCTAGGATGTTGCAAGGATCAGACTGCGCTGGTGGCATCCCTTCAAGGAACCAGACCCCCAGCCCTGTGGGGCTTTACACTAGGACAAAAGATACACGCTATTAAAGTGCTAGCCTGTCAACATTTCACACGCCTCCCACCAGGAACTTCCTTCCCAGCACACACCCGTTTGCTGGGGTTTCTCTGGTCACTCAAGGCCTCTCACTCCCTCCAGAGTTGACTGCCAGCACTTCTTCCCTAGACCCCCATCAGCCAGCCAGCCACCACCTGCCACGCTTAACCCCCATGTATTGGGCATCCCCAGAAGTCAGACTGTACCTTATTCTCCAGGGGAAAAAAAAAAAGAAGAAGAAGAGAAGAATAAGAATAAGAATAAGGGAGGAGGAGGAGGAAAGAAGAAGAAGAAAGAAGAGGAAGAAGAAGAAGAAAGAGGAGGAGGAGGAGAAGGAGGAGGAGGCAGAGAAGGAGGAGGAGGCAGAGAAGGAGAAGGAGAAGGAGAAGAGGAGGAAGAAGAAGAGGAAGAAGAAGGCTGGTTGAAGTGGCTCATCCCAACACTTTTTAAAAAATTAGCTGGGTCAGGCAAGGTGGCTCATGCCTGTAATCCTAGCACGTTGCGAGGCCGAGGCGGGTGAATTATCTGAGGTCAGGAGTTTGAGACCAGCCTGGCCAACATGGTGAAACCCCGTCTCTACTAAAAATACAGAAATTAGCCAGGTGTAGTGGCACGCATCTGTAATTCCAGCTACTCAGGAAGCTGAGACAGGAGAATCACTTGAACCCGGGACACAGAGTTTGCACTGAGCCAAGATCGCACCACTGTACTCCATCCTCGGGAGCCGAGCGAGACTCTGTCAAAAAGGGAGGGAGGGAGGGAGGGAGGGAGGGAGGAAGGAAGGAAGGAAGGAAGGAAGGAAGGAAGGAAGGAAGGAAGGAGGGAGGGAGGGAGGGAGGGAAGGAAGGAAGGATACATGAGAACTGCAGGAGATTACTTTTTACTGCAATATGCAATTTACTGAAGACACAAACTGCTCACATGGAGACGGTTAGCACCGTCTTGTATTGTAAGCAGATACTCACAACGCTTGAGCTCATCACAATAGCAACAGGAGGTGGAAATAATTATAGTAGTATAGTCTATACTACAGTTAACTTTATGCAGTTATGATTTAATACTGCATCCTTACATTTGTTTACATTTCTCTTGACCGCAAATGGCAATGGCACCGTGTATTATCTGTGAGTGTGTACCTGCTTTGATAAATGTTAACTTTTAAAATAGATTTGTGTATATTTCATCAAAATATTTATAGAGAACAATCTGCATACAAGAGAAGCCATGCAGTTAAAATTGTGCTGTTCACAGCCGAGCGCAGTGGCTCATGCCTGTAATCCCAGCACTTTGGGAGGCAGAGGTGGGCAGATCACCTGAGGTTGGGAGTTTGAGATCAGCCTGACCAACATAGAGAAACCCTGTCTCTACTAAAACTACAAAATTAGCTGGGCGTTGCGGCACATACCTGTAATCCCAGCTACTTGGGAGGCTGAGGCAGGAGAATTGCTTGAACCCAGGAGGCAAAGGTTACAGTGAGCCGAGATCGCGCCATTGCACTCCAGCCTGGGCAACAAGAGCGAAACTTCATCTCCAAAAAAAAAAAAATTTGTGCTGTTCAAGGGTCAATTTTTATAGACACACAATTGCTTTTTGTGTGTTTATCTTATATCCTCAGTGTTGCCGAAGAAATTACATTGTTTGGTTTTCAAATATTGAAATAATCTTGCATGCCTAGAATTAACCTCTCTTAGTCATGGTGTATAATTATTTTGTATATTGCTGAATTCTACTGCTACTTAACATTTTAAAAATAGGCTAGGTGTGGTAGCTCATGCCTCTAATCCCAGCACTTTGGGAGGCTGAGGTGGGAGGATTTCCTGAGTCCAGGAGTTCAAGGCCAGCCTGGGCAACATGGCAATCAATACCCAATCTCTTTAAAAAAATTTTTTTTAAAATACATTTGTTGGGCCGGGCGCAGTGGCTCAAGCTTGTAATCCCAGCACTTTGGGAGGCCGAGATGGGTGGATCACGAGGTCAGGAGATCGAGACCATCCTGGCTAACACGGTGAAACCCCGTCTCTACTAAAAAATACAAAAAAAAAAAACTAGCCGGACGAGGTGGCGGCGCCTGTAGTCCCAGCTACTCCGGAGGCTGAGGCAGGAGAATGTCTGGACCCGGGAGGCGGAGCTTGCAGTGAGCTGAGATCCGGCCACTGCACTCCAGCCTGGGCTACAGAGAGAGACTCCGTCTCAAAAAAATAATAATAATAAATAAATAAAATAAAAATAAAATAAAATACATTTGTTTTTGTTAGAGATGGGATCTTGATCTGTCCATCCAGGTTGGAGTGTAGTGGTGCTCTGCTAGTTTAGTACAACCTCAAACTCCTGGGCTCAAGTAATCCTCCTGCCTCAGCTTCTGTGTAGCTGGGACCACAGGTGTGTGCCACCATGCTTAGCTAATTTTTTATTTTTTTTTTCTTTTTTTGTAAAGACAGCATCTTGCCACGTTGCCCAGGCAGGTCTTGAACTCTTGGCCTAATGTGATCCTCCTGCCTTAGCCTCCTAAAGTGCTGGGGTTACACATATGAGCCACTGCACCTGACCCAAATCTTAAAAACATGTATTTAAGGCCGGACATGGTGGCTAACACCTGTAATCCCAGCACTTTGGGAGGCCAAGGCAGGCAGATCACCTGAGGTCAGGAGTTCGAGACCAGCCTGGACAACATGGTGAAACTCCATCTCTACTGAAAATACAAAATTAGCCAGGCATGGTGACAAGTGCTTGTAATCTCAGCTACTCGGGAGGCTGAGGCAGGAGAATCACTTGAACCCGGGAGGCAGAGGTTGCAGTGAGCCGAGATTGCACCACTGCACTCCAGCCTGGGTGACAGAGCAAGACCCCATCTCAAAAACAAACAAACAAAAAAACCCATGTATTTAATACTCTACCTAGAGATAAAGAATATTGCAAAATAAACTTTGGTGCTTCTCCTGAACTCATTTTGGGACCATGTTGTGGACAAAGAACAGTCTAAAAACCAAAAGTGTCAAAAGTAATTCTAATTTTTCAGAGATCCCCTTCATAAGTCATAGTAACATCTCTTACAATTCCCATCCTCAAGATGGTTGTATTAGTCAGGGTTTTCCAAAGAAACCGAACCAATAAAAGATACATAAATATAAATATAAGTTGTGTGTGTGTGTGTGTGTATGGAGAGAAAGAGAGATTTATTATAGGAATTGGCCCAAATGATTATGGAAACCATCAAGTCCCATGATCTGCCACCTGCAAGCTGGAGAATCAGGAAATCTGAGGGTGTAGTTCGGGTTGAGTATGAAGGTATGAGAACCAGGAGCACTGATGTCCAAGAACAGGAGAAGATGAATGTCCCAGCTCAAATAGAGAAACTGAATTTACCCTTCCTCAGCACTTTGTTCTTTTCAGGCCCTCAATGGCTTGGATGACGCCCGCCCACATTGGTGAGGGTGATCTTCTTTACGCAGTATTACAATTCAAATGCTAATCTATTCTGGAAACACCTTCATAAACACACCCAGCTATCTGGGCATCCCTTAGCCCAGTTAAGTTGATATAAAAATTCGCTCTGCACAGTGGCTCACACCTATAATCCCAGCACTTTGGGAGGCCGAGGCAGGTGGATCATGAGGTCAAGAGATCAAGACCAACCTGGCCAACATGGTGAAAACCCCATCTCTACTAAAAATACAAAAATTAACTGGGTGTGGTGACATGCGCCTGTAGTCCCAGCTACTCAGGAGGCTGAGGCAGGAGAATTTTTTGAACCTGGGAAGCGGAGGTTGCAGTGAGCCAAGATCGTGCCACTACAGTTCAGCCTGGCAACAGAGCGAGACTCCTTCTCAAAAAACAATTACCATCACAGAGGTGTTTTTAATAAGTAGTACTGGGTCAATTGAAAGTCCATAGTCCATTCAGAAAAAAAATATTGACTTCTACATTACACCTACAGAGAAATCAATTCTAGATAAATTGTAAATGGTAAGATAATAAAGCTTTTTTTTTTTTTTTCTTGAGACAGAGTCTCACTCTGTTGCCCAGGCTAGAGTACAGTGGCGGATCTCAACTCACTGTAACCTCCACCTCCTGGGTTCAAGCTATTCTCTTGCCTCAGCCTCCTGAGTAGCTGGGACTACAGGCACACACCATCACACCTGGCTAATTTTTGTATTTTTAGTAGAGATGGGGTTTCCCCATGTTGGCCAGGCTGGTCTTGAACTCCTGACCTCAGGTGATCCGCCCGTCTTGGCCTCCCAAAGTGCTGGGATTACAGGTGTGAGCCACCACGCCTGGCATAATAAAGCTTTTTAGAAGAAAACAGGAGTATATCTTAATAGCCTTTGAGTAAGCAAAGATTATTTCAACAGGACACAAAAAGAACTTTTATTATTCACAAGGGATCCTTAAAAGAGTGAAAATGCAAGCCATAGAATAGGAGATTTTTGTAGTACATTTAACTGACAAAGAACTCATATTCAGGATATATAAAGAACTAAAAATCAGTATGAAAAGGATGGAAAACTGAATTTTTACAAATGGGCAAAGGACTTGAACAG